>NC_134355.1:304950947-305265720 GCF_048569485.1 Anomaloglossus baeobatrachus
GAGGCGTGGAGATGAGCGGGATGAACATCCCGCCCACCTCCTTCCTTCCTCATTGCAGGCGGTCACAGGCAAGGTGATGTTCCTCGTTCCTGCGGTGTCACACGTAGCGATGTGTGCTGCTGCAGGAATGACGAACAACCTGCATCCTGCAAAAGCAACGATAATTGGGAAAGGAACGACGTGTCAATGATCAACAATTAGGTAAGTAATTTTGATAGTTAACGGTCATTTGTACGTTTCACATGCAACGACGTCGCTAACGAGGCCAGATGTGCTTCACGAATTCCGTGACCCCAACGACATCTCGTTAGTGATGTCGTTGCGTGTAAAGCGGCCTTTACTCTCCAAAAATCCTGCCTCTATTAAACTGAATGGAGGTGGGAGCTACAGGCTATAAATAGCAACTGTCAGTGTTTGCTATAGGAACAAAATAAACTGTTAGTATAAGAAGCTTATGTGTGATAATAAGTGTGTCGGTGGGGAGACTGATAGAGAGACAGACAGAAAAAGACAGAGACAGACAAAAACAGACAGAGACAGACAGGGAAAGAGACAGACATAAATGGCCAAAGAGAGACCTGGAAAGAGACAGCCCGGGTAAAGAGACAGCCCGGGCAAGGAGACAGCCCGGGCAAGGAGACAGCCCGGGCAAGGAGACAGCCCGGGCAAGGAGACAGCCCGGGCAAGGAGACAGCCCGGGCAAGGAGACAGAAGGGCAAAGAGAGAAACAAACACACACATAGAGACAGACACCGAGATAGAGACAGACAGACAAAGAAAGAGACAGACAGAGAGACAGACAGAGACAGCGACACACAGACAGAGACTGGGAGAGAGACAGAGAGACTGTTACTATCCCGGGCAATGCCGGGTACTACAGCTAGTCTAATATATAAAGCTGAGTGTATGTGTGTGTGTGTGTGTGTGTGTGTGTGTGTGTGTGTGTGTGTGTGTGTATGTCAGGGATTGGCATCTGCACCGTCGCACTACAGCCACAAAATCTTGCACACTCACACGTCTGGACCCCAAGAGCGTCATAGGCTATGTTTTAAGGGGAAATTTTAACCCCGCGCTTTACAGTTATTCGCCAAAAACCCTGCTTCTATTAAAGCGAATGGAGCTGGGAGCCACAGTGCAGCCAGAACTTACCATATATGGAATGTTGACGTGTCACAATGCAGCCAGGGAAAGAGACAAACACAGACAGGGAAAGAGGCAGACACAGACAGGGTAAGAAACAGACAGACAGGGTAAGAGACAGACACAAAGAGAGAGACACAGACAAAGAGACAGAGACAGACATAGCGAAACAGACAGACAGGGAAAGAAAGGGAAAGAGACAGACTGGGTAAGAGACAGACAAAGACAGGTAAAGAGGCAGACAAAGAGACAGACACAGGGAAAGAGACAGAGGGAAAGAGCAGAGGGAAAGAGGGAAAGAGACAGACAGGAAAGAGAGGGAAAGTGAGAGATAGATAGACAGGGAAAGAGATTGAGACAGACGGAGAAAGAGAGACAGACAGTCAGAGACAGACAGGGAAAGGGGACAGACAAAGAGATAGAGAGAGAGACAGAGTATATACAGAGGAGGAGAGAGACAGAGAATGGGATAGAAACAGAGAGACAGTTACTATCCCGGGCGTTAATACATTCTATTTATACATTTTATCCCGGGAATGTTAATACATTCTAGTTTGTTAACAGTTACTAACCCAGGCGAAGCCGGGTAGTACAGCTAGTAATAAATAAATCTGAGTGTGTGTGTGTGTGTGTGTGTGTATGTGTGTATGTGTGTATGTGTGTATGTATGTATGTGTGTATGTGTGTATGTATGTATGTATGTGTGTATGTATGTATGTATGTATGTCCACTAAAGGAATTTGCACCGTCGCATTTACAATCATGAAATTTTGCACCGAAACCACATGTGACTCCAGGAACGTCATAGACTATGTTTTGACAGGAAAATGTAACCCTGCGCTTTATAGTTAGTTACTCTCCAAAACACCTCTTTCCATTAAAGTCAATGGAGATAGGAGTTACAGCTTATTAATAGGAGCTGTATTTGGTTGCTATAGGAACAAAATAAATTGTTAGTATAAGAAGCTTATGTGTGAGGTAATAAGATGTCAGTGGGGAGATGGATAGAGAGAGACATAGAAAGACCGACCGACAAACATAAGCACAGACAGAGACTGACAGACAAGGAAAGAGACAGAGACAGACAGAGACAGACAGAGGCAGGCAGACAGGGAAAGAGATAGAGGGGAAAGGAGACGGGGAAAAGAGACAGGGGGAAAAGAGACAGGGGGGCAAAAAAGACAGAGGGGCAAAAAAGACAGAGGGGGAAAGACAGAAGGTGAAAAAGAGACAGAGGGGGAAAAGAGACAGAGGGGAAAGACAGAAGAGGAAAAAGAGGGGGAAAAGAGACAGTGGGGGAAAAGAAAGAGGGGGAAAATAGACAGAGGGGGAAAAGAGACAGACCTGGAACGAAACAGAAAGACACAGATAGAGAGACAAAGAGACTGATACAGAGACAGACAGAGAGATGGACACAAACAGACAGACATTGATAGAGACTGACACAGACAGACAGGGAAAGAGACAGACACACACACACACACACACACACACACACAGAAAGACCAACACAGACAGACTGAGAGAGAGACAAAGACAGTTACTATCCTGGGCAACGCCCGGGTACATAAATGTGATTTTTTTTTCAGTAAAAACTATTGTTTTGATTATAGTGTAGGGACTAGTATTCGTGAGGACCCTTGACGCCAGGTTACGAGCTTACATATTTTGGCCAAAATATGGATAAATACCTCGCTTAACTAAATATCACATCATATATCATTTTTTATTGCATAATTGTATGCAGGATGCTGCCGAGCCACATTTAGGGCATCTATCCATTGTGTCGAGGCACTTATATAGTGCTGGGCAGCCCACCTGATCTAATAATGTGGGCGTCATCAATAGACTTTTAAACCAGACACTATGTATTGAACATACCTGTGTGACTGGTGCCCTGTGTAAACCTCATTTATGTGCAGTTTTAATACCAGCAACCACCCCCTCAATGAATAGTAGGAAGTGACTGGTTATCGCATAGGCATTCTACATATGTGTTACCCCGACCTTTATTATATGGGCCCGCTGCATCCTGCGAATGTATTTTCTATTTGACTCCTGTCGACTAATGGATTTTTCTTGTGAGTTTTTTTCTATCAATGTCTGAATACTTCTTTATGACATCTTTTTTACTTAATCCTACACTGCCAGATATACTGATGAGTGTCTAGACTGAAAAATGATTCAATAAACAGCTGCTCTGCTTTGGTTAATGTTTGATCTAGGGTTTTGATACCTTTTAATAATTTTCAATCCCTTGTTTCTATAGCATTAAGTTCTTACTACTATCTACAAATTATTAGAGCTGATTGGACAGATAAAAACCGGGACCGGCGGATCACTGCTCAATTAAAGAAGAAAAAAAACAATCCGCTCCGGAATCAGTTACCCATATAAGTCTTTGGGGACCAGAATCTGGAGATTAAAAATGTTAGTGGAAGGAATAGTGGGGTAGGAGAACGAGCGGTATACTCACCGAGGCTGTGTCATGGTGGTACACTCCTTCCGGGTCACGCTATTCCCTTCCGGAGCCGACAATTCAATATTCACTGTTTTGTCCGCCCACCTGCCCGTGTAATTGGTTGCAGTTGAATGCGCCCCCACCCTGAGTGGCAGCATGTCAGCTGACTGTAACCAATCACAGGCGCCAGGACAGCCAGTGGGCGGGGAAAGCTGTGCAAGTGTCTGCGAGCCAGTATGGTGAGCGTGCATGTAGACAGTAACATATGCGATCCGCTGCTGTCAGAAGAACATGCAGCTGTGCCGATGATGCGATGTCAGACTCGTGCGAGTCTGGCATGACATCACCTGGCACGGCCTGTCGCTCTCTGAACATGAGCGTGCATGTAGACAGAAACACATGTGGCCTGCTCCTGTCAGAAGAGTGTACGGCTGTGCAGGGTGTTGCAATGTCAAACTCTTGCGAGTCCCTCGCAATTGGACTCCGGCCTAAGAGAAAACGCGTGCAGCATAATTTTTTAAAAAAAGACGTGCGGTCCCCCTAACTTTGCTACACAGCCAAGATAAAGCCAGCTAAGGGCTGGTATTCTCAGCCCGCAGCTGCCCGATATTGCCACTCCCAATAGATGTGGGAATCCCGATGCTTCACCGGCTCTTCTCGTTGCCCTGGTGTGGTGGCAATTTGGGTAATGAGGCGTTAATAACAGTGCACAGCTGCTACTAAACCCTAGATTAGTGATGGCACAGGCGTCTATCCGATATCTGTATCACTAACCTGTCAATGAAAGTAAATAAACACAAATACTGAGAAAAATCCTTTATTTGGAAACAAACACAAAAACACACCCTCTTTCACCACTTTATTAACCCCAAATACCCTACAGGTCGGCATAATCCACACGAGGTACCACAGATATTCAGGTCTGCTACATCTGAATATCACAGCGAGCAGCCATAGAGCATGACCACTCGTTGTGAGCTCTAGAGAATGAATGGACTGTGCAATGAGCGTTGACGTCACTCAGGTCATTTGTGGTCACAGCTGGAGGTTCCTACGGTCATTCACCTGTGATTGCAGGTAACCTGACCTCAGGTGGAGGTCACTAAGTTCACAGACCTGCATCTCCTAGCAGAAAATCACATATTTTTGGTCAAGGGATGCAGATTTGGTACTGAAATTTTGACACCATATTCCTGCACACAATCTACACCCCCTGGCAAAAAAACCCCACATGTTTTGCCATGGTTTTTGCCACGGTTTTGTGCCAGGAGGTGCACATTTGATGCTGAAATCATCTGCACCAGATTTCATCACCACATTGCCACCTCAAAAAAATATGTTTTGACCAAGGGATGCAAATTTGGTGATGAAATTTTTACACCATATTCCTGCACCATATTCCTGCACCCACACCCCTAGCAAAAAAAAATTGCATTTTTTTCCGCTTTTTTTATGCAGTTTTTGACTCAGTTTTTTGTTCAGGCTTTTTGTGACAATCTCGGTTCTTTACCGACTCTTCCCGAATTGCCCTAGTGCAGTGACAATCGGGGTGATAGAAGGGTTTAATAACAGTACACAGCTGCTACTAAACACTAGTAGTTATGGCAGAGGTGTCTATGAGATACCTGCATCATTAACCAGTAAATGAAAGTAAATAAACACAGAGAAAAATCCTTTATTTGGATTAAAATATAAAAACACCCCCTCCTTCACCACTTTATTAACCCCAAACACCGTGCAGGTCCAGCGTTATCTACACGATGTCCCATGCTGCATCCAGCTCAGCTACATGTCTCATCTAGCAGCCATAGAGAACGACCGCCAGCTGTGAGTGTAGTGATGAGTGATGACTGCAGGCAGACGCTGTTACAGGCTAGGAGCGCATCTGCATGCGACCAATCACAGATCACAGGATAGCCGGTGGGCGGGGAAAGCATAGAAAGCTGTGTGTATGCGATGAGCCTATTGCGCAGTACAGGAAGTGAATGCGCAACCTGGAAGCAGTTTACCGCCATGACACCAAGTCTGAGTAAGTATTTTTTTCTTTATTTTTCCTTTATTTTCCCCAGTGCTAAATCTGGATCATGCACCCGAAATACCGCGCCCGGGTCCGGCACCCGGGCATCTTTGAATCCACACGGACCCGGACTTTTGCAGTCCAGATCCGCTCAGCCCTACAAATTACACACTACATTCACACTATTTTCTTTGTTTATTGTCTCATAACCTACTCACTTTAAATAACAATGTGGGGGGACTCCACTAAGGGCCTAGTGTCTGATATTTATCAGATATTGATTAAACTCTTCCCTGAAGAACATATGATACATTCATATATCAACAAAAAGGCACAATTCCTGCCTGGTAGAATCTTTAGCACCTGAGATACGTATGGCAAGGAATAGGGGATAAACCAGTCCAGACATCTACAAATTTGGTATAAAAGGAAAACCAACAAAAGTTACTTATGCAATGTTAACATACTAAATGTTACAGACTAAATGTTGCCATAGATGTGGTGCCATGGAAGGGAATTTACAACATTTTTTTTGTCTTGCAGTGGACTACAGGGCTTTTGTTGAACAGTGAAAATTCCTATTTTTGAAGCAACAAGTATCCTTATCCCCAGGGAGCCTTAATTACAATTAACAATTGACATTTCCTAATAAGTTGTAAATGTCAATAATTATTACATGACTCCAGCAGCGTGATGTTTAATAGCTTTGTAAATGGAGACCTAGAAGTGAATTACATACTCGTATTCAAGATATTAGAGGTATGGAATACCTTACTGCACTACTAAATAGAATAAAAAGCTTTTAAGCAATTTGAAGTCTTTGGATGTTTATTGGGTAAAGAAAGTTTAAGGATAGATGTCCACTACTAGTTTGGAAAAAAAGACTCAAAGCGACACCAGTTATCATACTTACCGGTATTTTTTTTTAGACATACAAGTGAATCTCAATAAATTAGAATTTCATCACAAAGTTAATGTATTTCAGTAATTCAATACAAAAAGGGAAGCACATATGTGCCGCCCCGGCAGCGGTCCTACCATTCGGATCCGGGAGTGATTATTCGTGGCTCGAGGGTCTCCAGACCCAGCGGCTAGGGGCCACACTCGAATGAAGAGAAGGGCATTTACAGGGGAGATGTAGTTCGTGACGCCACCCGTGGTGTACGGTAATTGGAAGTACCGCCGCTGCTGTTGGGAGTACCCAGGGTGATGGAGTGGGGCAGCTAAGGTGTCGTCGTCCTCCACAGGTAGGGGAAGGCACCGGGACTCGGGGGGATGCCGTGGGATGCAGGGGTCACTCAGGTACTCACTCAGTCAATAAGCAGACGCTGACAACCAGGTAAACCAAATCTAGGGGTATCGCTGCCGCTTGATAGGAGCTCGTCCGGGTCCCGTCCCCTATAGTGTTGCCTGGTGATCCGTGACCTGCCTCCTGGCACTGAGTTAACTTCAACATGGTGGCCCAGTAGTCTGAAACTTGCCGGGCCCTGCTCCCCACTGTGGCCAAGTGTGGGAGCCTGCTCTCAGGACTCACGCTTGGGATTTTCTGGACCATTTGGTTGGAAGGCCCTATCCCCCTTGTTGCGCTAGTGCCCCAATTCTGGAGCGGGTGGGAACAGATCATAAAGGCTCCGTTCTCCTCAGGTTAATTGCCGGTTTGCCTGAAGCTTCTCCCCGACCTGGGGTCTGTGTACCCCACCGGGACCGGTGATAGTGCTAGACTGCTGACCGTCCTCGTTGACAGGTCCAGGCACCTAGCCGCAATCCCCTGTGACTGGGGGTCAGACTCCTCTAGGTCCAGACCACCGTCTGTAACCTAGATAGCTTCTCTTGGGAGCCACCACACCCAACCTCCTCTGAGCTCCTCACAGCTCAAGGGCTACTTCCCAACCCTCTGCTGACTACAGACTGACTTCCTACACTACTCACCTCCCCTCCCTGAAACCCCAAAGTGGGCGACTCTATTCCAATCAAGCCGTCCACTGGTGTACATGGTGGGTGTGGTGCAGTGTGTATATAAGATTTGATTTGCTGTTGGAGGCAACACCATATGATAGGGACTCAGAACCATGAGGGACTTGGAATACTGCATGGAAGGGCAGTTTGTGCAGTACCCTGTGATGACCTGATAGTCCAGGGGCACTCACACATATATTATATAGAGTCATTACACACAGAGTGATCTATTCAAGTGTTTATTTCTGTTAATGTTGATGATTATGGCTTACAGCCAATGGAAACCTAAAAGTTAATATCTCAGAAAATTAGATAATTATATAAGAGCAACTGAAAAAATGATTTTAAACTCAGAAATATTGGCCTACTGAAAAGTATGCAGTGTAAATACGCTCAATACTTGGGCGGGGCTCCTTTTGCATGAATTACTGCATCATTAATGTGGTGTGGCATGGAGTCGATCAGCCTGTGGCACTGCTGAGGTGTTCTGGAATCCCAGGTTGCTTTGCTAGCAGCCTTTAGCTAGTCTGCATTGTTGGGTCTGGTGTCTGTCATCTTCCTCTTGACAATACCCCATAGATTCTCTATAGGGTTTAGGTCAGGTGAGTTTGATGGTCAGTCAAGCACAGCGATACTGTGATTATTAAACCAGGTATTGGTACTTTGGCAGTGTGGACAGGTGTCAAAATTTGCTGAAAAAGGAAATTTCCATCTCCGAAAAGCTAATCAGTAGAGGGAAGCATGAAGTCCTCTAAAATATCCTGGTAGACGGCTGCACTGACTTTGGTCTTGATAAAACACAGTGAACCTATGCCAGCAGAGGACATGGCTCCCCATCCCAAGCCATCACAGATTGTGGAAACTTCACACTAGACCTCACACAGCTTGGATTGTGGCCTCTCCACTCTTCCTCCAGACTCTGCGACCTTCATTTCCAAATGAAATGCAAAATTTACTTTATCTGAAAACATCACCTTGGACCACTAAGCAACAGTCCAATTATTTTTCTCCTTGGCCCAGGTAAGATGCTTCTGGCGTTGTCTATTTGTCATGAGCTTGACACAAGGAATGCGACAGTTGTAACCCATGTCCTGGATACGTCTGTGTGTGGTGGCTCTTGAAGCATTGACTCCAGCAGCAGTCCACGCCTTGTGAATCTCCCCCAAATTTTTGAATGACCTTTTCTTAATAATCTTATCAGGCTGATGTGTGAACAGGTGCATAACTGAACATGACATAAAATACAAAAATGACTGCTAAGGAAAATCTAAGAAAAATGAGATATTTAGCATATATAAATGACCATTTGTATATCTGGGTTAAAAACCTCCTGTGTATTGGCAGATCTCGTAACTTGGTACCTACACTATGCTGAAGCCTTTGTCTGAGTTAAAAACCTCCTGTATATGGGCAAGCAGGAACTTTAGCATTATCAGAGTGCAAACTGTCTTTTTTTGTATTTTATGTCATGTTCAGTTATGCACCTGTTCCCACGGCAGTTTGGTGAGTGCAGTCAGTCTTTTTGTCTATATTAAGAGGGTCATACCTTCTGAATATGTACCCCTCCCTCACTTGCTACAGGTAATCTTATCCTATATAGCAGATTCCTACTTGCCCATACACAGGAGGTTTTTAACCCAGAGAGAGGCTTCAGCATAGTGTAGGTACCCAGTTACGAGATATGCCGTGACGTGGCAACTGGGCAGATATACAAATGGCCATTTATATATGCTAAATATCTCATTTTTCACAGATTTTTCTTAGCAGCAATGCAGGTCCATGTTCACACATTCATGGTTTCCATACTTTAGCAGTATCAGAGTGCAAACTGTCTTTTTTTGTATTTTATGTCATGTTCAGTTATGCACCTGTTCACATGTCAGTTTGGTGAATGCAGTCAGTCTTTTTGTCTTAATAATCTTATCAAGGCAGATTGTGGTTATCCCAGTTGCTTGTGCACCTATTTATACCACACTTTTTCCTTCCACTCAACTTTCCATTAATATGCCTGGATACAGCACTCTGTGAACATCCAGCTTCTTTAGCAGTGACCTTTTGTGGCTTACCCTCCATGTGGAGTGTGTCAATGACTGCCTTCTGGACATCTGTAAAACTCAGCAGTCTTCACAATGATTATGTAGCCTATTGAACCAGACAAAGGAACAATTTTATATGATTAGGAAGCCTTTGTAGGTGTTTTGTGGTAATTATTCTAATTTTCTGAGATAATGACTTTTGGGTTTTCATTGGCTGTAAGACCTAATCATCAACATTAACAGAAATAAACACATGAAATAGATTAATCTGTTTGTTATAACTTTATGTAATAGATGTGTTTCCCTTTTTCTATTGAATTACTGGAATAAACTAACTTTTTGATGATATTCTAATTAATTGAGATGCACTTATGTGCTAAACTCACTTCTGTGACCAGAGAGCTGATTGCTTGTGTATGGCTTGCCCCAAACAGACTCAATGGCTCAGTTATAGAAATGGCTATTTTTTTTCTTAATAGCTAATTTCACTCATTATTACGCTAAAACTTATTATTACATTTTGTTGGTGATTTTTATGCATTCAGGATGTATATCTCCCCCTATTTCCCTACACCTGTCTATACCACAGTTGGTCTTGATTATGGTGTACAAGTTTTTTTATTATTTATTTCAACGTAAAAAAAAATAAATGCAAACATTTTAGCTTAAGAATAACATTGTTCTAATTCGGTAATGTATCTCTTGCTTAGAAGAAATTTGCAGATTGAGAATGTATGGAAAACAGTGGGTGTGTGTGTGTCTTTCATACGAAGTATCATATGATGTCATGAATTGGCTGTCATTTGGCTGATGTGATTAGCTTTGGTCATGATCAGTTGCATTCATTCTTTCCTGGAATCATGGTGCAAGGCATCCTTTAACTGAAATACGTACTTAGGAATGATCTAGTGTGCACTTCCGTAATTAGAAACAAAATACATAATAAGGATAATTCATTTGAGTTGTTGATTTTCTGTCTTTTTGGCACAAATTGTATAGGAAAAATAGGTTTGCAACAGCTTTCTTTGTTTTTTTTCTATTACTTGAATGAAATTAACTGTGACACTTCCCTGAAGACATTGTGAGGGGTCACATTGGACTGCATTGGGTCACATTTACCAAATGAATCACGGCATTTTTTTCAAAACCACATTTAATGCTAAACAAAGAATTCCAGTAATGATCACTTTACATTAACAAATGTGTTGGGACTAGAGATGAGCGAACCGGCCGTGGTTCGGCTCAAGGTCGGTTCGCCGAACGGAGCTCCCGTTCCAGTTCGGTTCGTCGAACGTTCGACGAACCGAACTCGAACCAATAGGCTATAATGGGAGGCAATCACAAACACATAAAAATGCATAATAAATGTACACATGCAGTTAATAAACATTGCCATAACACTTACCGGTCCCCGCGATCCCTCCTGCACTCTGTCTCCTGCTGCTATTCCATCCGATGATCGCTGAATCCTCCCGGTGACCGGCACTGCCAGCAGAGATGCAGGACCTATCGTGACGTCAAAATAGCCATGTGACCAGTCACTTGGCTATTATCTCATTGGTTACAGACTGGTCACATAACTATGACGCGTCATGTAGGACCTGCGAATGCATCTCTCCGGTACACGGTGCACATTTGTGTATCGCCGTGTACCGGCGACATGCTCTAGCACACGGTCGACTCCCCGTTCCGTTAGGGACCGGCTGACACAGCCGGTCATTAACAGAGATCACTGTTGCCATAGCAACGCAGTTAGCGGTGACATCACCGCTAACCGCGGCTCTGGGAGCACCGTTGCTATGGTAACGCGTCTGTCAGCGTTACCGCTGTTACCGCTAGCAGCACTGATCACTCATGGAGTGAAGGCTGCATGCTGCTTCTCGTGCAGCTTTCACGGAGTGAATGCTCCACGGGAAGCAGCGTCTTCCCCCATGCAGCAGTGATGGAGCAGAGCTGCATTTGTTGAACGAGAAAGACAGAAGACCATGGATCGTGGAGGGCTGACAGGGGGTAATAAAGATGGAGTCTCTAATGTGTCTGTGTATTTATTTCTTTTAAAGTATTTTTTCTCTGTGTGGTGTCTTTTTTTTAACCCTTTATTGGAGATTCTTAATGGCCGGGTCAAACGTGCCTGACATTAAGAATCTCTGGCTTAATACTGGCTAGTAAAACAAAGCCAGTATTAACTCATGATTACCCAACAAGCCACCCGGCTCCAGGGCTGTTGGAAGAGTTGGATACAGCGCCAGATGATGGCGCTTCTATGAGAGCGCCATTTTCTGGGACGGCTGCGGACTTAAATTCGCAGCAGAGGCGCCCAGAAACCTCGGGCTAACCTGTGCTGCGGATTCCAATCCCCAGCTGCCTAGTTGTACCCGGCTGGACACAAAAATGGGGCGAAGCCCACGTCATTTGTTTTTTAATTATTTCATGAAATAACTCAAATAATTAAAAAAAATGGGCTTCCCTATATTTTTGGTTCCCAGCCGGGTACAAATAGGCAACTGGGGGTGGGAGGCAGCCCGTGGCTGCCTGCTGTACCTGGCTAGCATACAAAAATATGTCGAAGTCAACAACATTTTTTTGGTGGGCAAAAAACTTCTGCATGGATGGAGTATGCTGAGCCTTGTAGTTCTGCAGCTGCTGTCTGCTCTTCTCCATACAGACAGACAGCAGATGCAGAACTACAAGGCTCAGCATACTCCATCCAGGACTGTATGCAGAAGTTTTTTGCCCCCTGAAAAAATTATGTGGGCTTCGCCATATTTTTGTATGCTAGCCAGGTACAGCAGGCAGGTACGGCTGCCCTTAACCCCCAGTTGCCTATTTGTACCTGGCTGGGAACCAAAAATAAAGGGAAGCCCTTTTTTTATTATTTCATGAATTTCATGAAATAATTAGAAAACAAATGACATAGGCTTCGCCCCATTTTTGTGTCCAGCCAGGCACAACTAGGCAGCTGGGGATTGGAATCCGCAGCACATGTTGGCCTGAGCTTTCTGGGCCCCACTGCTGCGAATTGCAGACGGCAACCGCCTCAGAAAATGGCATTTTCATAGAAGCGCCATCTTCTGGCGCTGTATCCAACTCTTCCAGCACCTGCCTGCTATACCTGGCTAGCATACAAAAATATGGCGAAGCTCACGTCCTTTTTTTGTAGTTTTTTGGCAAAAAAAATAAAAAATGCTTCCCTGGATTTTCCATTGCCAGTGAAGGTAACACCAAACAGTGGGGGTTAGCAGCCAGTAGCTGCTTGGATTACCCTTAGCTAGCAAAACAAAAAATGCAGCGGGAGCCCATATATATTTTTTTTAATTATTTATTTAAATAACTAAAAACAAAATGGGCTTCCCTGTATTTTGATTGCTGGACATCACAGTGCTGTAAAAATAAATCTTTAAAAAAAATGACGTAGCGCTCCGCGGTATTTTTGATTCTCAGCGCAGATAAAGCAGACAGCTATGGGTAGCCACCCCCATCTGCCTGCCGTTACCTTGGTTGGCAATCAAAATACAGGGAAGCCCATTAATTTTTTCTATTTAAAAAATAGTTAAAAAAAAAAAATGACGTTGGGTCCCCCCATTTTTGATAGCCAGCTAGGGTAAAGCAGATGGCTGTAGCCTGAAAACCACAGATGGCAGCTTTACCGTGGATGGGGATCCAATGTGGAGGTCCCCTTAGGCTCTTTTTTATAATTATTTTATAAATATTAATAATTACACAATAAAAGTAGGGTCCCCTCAAATTTGATCACCAGCCAAGGTAAAGCGGACAGCTGTGGTCTGGTATTCTCAGGGTGGGAAGGTCCATAGTTATTGGGCCTTCACAGCCTAAAAATAGCAGGCCGCAGGCACCCCAGACGTGGCGCATCCACTAGATGCGCCAATCCTGGCGCTTCACCCCAGCTCATCCCGTGCCCTGGTGCAGTGGCAAACGGGGTAATAAATTGGGTTGATACTAGCTGTAAAGTCACCTGAGATCAAGCCCAGCAGTTTGTGATGTCATGGCGTCTATTAGATACCCAACATCATAAACTGTCAGTACTAACAAAAACAAAAAAAAAAAAAAAAAAAAAAAAAAAAAATCGACAAAAGAAATTTATTTGAAAAAACAGTCCCCAAAACATTTCCTCTTTCACCAATTTATTGTAAGAAAAAAAATAAAGGGGTCCCACGACGACTCTGGGCCATCTAGAATATGGGGGGGGGAGACACTCAGGGAAGGTATCCCCCATTTTCTAGGAGTGCGGACCCTTCATGTGAGGAGTGTGGGTGCAATGAATCTGCACTCACTCTCCCCGGGTCCACAGCAGCAGAGTCCATGTCGTAATGGTTGCTACCAAAGCTGCAATGCCCTGCTCATGAGGTAAGGGCATGCCTAATCAGGAGAACTACTGTAGAGGAAGCTCTGCTCACTGGTATATAGGTGCTCAGAGGTAATAATAGATAAAATTAGTGAGTAACCTCGGCACTCTAAATCTCCCAGACTAAGTCAGTAAGTCACAACGGATAGTAATGCAAAATCACTCTTTATTGGTCCGTATTAAGAAAATTTTTTTTTCATAAGCATATATGTTTTTGACCAAAACAAGTTACAAATGACGTTTCGGCCTGAGCCTTCGTCAGATTGGACTTATCTGCATGTAATCATGAAAAATGACAATAATCAGTATCACATAAGAGTGAGAGAACAATAACATAAACTCGAACAATGTAGAGGTACAATTGGGATGCAGCAAAAAAATTGCAACACAGCAAGAAATGAAACACATGATACAAATGTCATAATACAGTACAAGGACAATATAGTAATGACAAATATGGGGTCAGAGTAGGCTTAGACAGCTCTGGTACGAAAGAGATGTCAATCATAAAGTAACATGTGCAGTAGGTGTAGAGCTACACAATGCATGGCAGAGCTAATGGGTAGACCGACCATAGAAAAAGAACGGAGAAAAAGTGGAGAAAAGGTGGAGAAAAGGTGGAGAAGAAGTGGAGAAAAAGTGGAGAAAAAGTGGAGAAAAAGTGGAGAAAAAGTGGAGAAAAAGTGGAGAAAAAGTGGAGAAAAAGTGGAGAAAAAGTGGAGAAAAAGTGGAGAAAAAGTGGAGAAAAAGTGGAGAAAAAGTGGAGAAAAAGTGGAGAAAAAGTGGAGAAAAAGTGGAGAAAAAGTGGAGAAAAAGTGGAGAAAAAGTGGAGAAAAAGTGGAGAAAAAGTGGAGAAGAAGTGTTTGTTCATGCCAGATGGGAGATAAATAATTTTTTACCGGCGCTGTCATTTACTGTAACGTGATCATCGGTGTACGGTGTATTCCTGTGATCACGTGAGCGGGGACCGGAAAAACCGTCCTGAATCATGATCTCCAGGGTCTCAGCTAGCCCTGAAACCCCGGAGATTTTCTGACGCTGGGGGGCGTTATTCACTTATTTCTGCCTGCTGTTTATAAACGGCAGATCAGAATAAAGCTACATTAACACGACCGATCCATTTTTGCGGTCTGCAAAAAACAGTCCTTTTTTTTCACGGGTGCATCCGTGTGGCATCTGTTTCCGTTCCGTAGACGGTCCGTATGTCATCTGTTTGTCATCCGTGTGCCTTCCGTTTTTTTTGTGTACTGCAAAAAAACTGAAGGAGGGTAAATGCATAAATTTACCCAGGATCCATAGCTTCATCCTACATGAGGCGGTCACATGTTCACTCCAGTGCCATTTTCTACTGCTTTTCACAGCGTAGAGCGCTCTGGTGATTTTCTTGTGCTTGTACACTTCATATCAGTCTTTTCTGTCATTATAATGGCAGAAAGACACAATGTCCCACTCTCCTGCATTTTGTAATTTTGCACCCTTTGGTGCCTTTCATGTGGCGCTAAGGGGTGCTTAGCTTTGTATTTAGCCAAAAAAATGAAAAAAAAAAAATGACGTAGGGTTCCCCCTAGTTTTGTAGCCAGCTAGGGTAAAGCAGACGGCTGGAGCCTGCAGACCACAGCTGGCAACCTCACCTTGGCTGGTAATCCAAAACTGAGGGCACCCCACGCTGTTATTTTAAATTAAATAAATAATTAAAAAAAAACACGTAGGGGTCCCCCCAAAATTGGATCACCAGCCAAGGTAAAGCAGACAGCTGGGGTCTGATATTCTCAGACTAGGGAGGTCCATTGTTATTGGACTCTCCCCAGCCTAAAAATAGCAGGCCGCAGCCACCCCAGAAGTGGCGCATCCATTAGATGCGCCAATCCTGGTGCTTCGCCCCAGCTCATCCCGCGCCCTGGTGCGGTGGCAAACAGGGTAATATATGGGGTTAATACCAGATGTGTAATGTCACCTGGCATCAAGCCCTGGGGTTGGTGAGGTCAGGCGTCTATCAGATACCCGACATCACCAACCCAGTCAGTAATAAAAAAAAATAGACGATATACACATTTTTATTTGAAAAAACACTCCCCAAAACATTCCCTCTTTAACCAATTTATTAGAAAGAAAAACAAATCCAGGTCTGGTGTAATCCAAGGGGTTGCCATGACGATCCACACTGTCCCAGTCAATGAAGAGCAGGATGTTCCCCATTGGCTGGGAGAGCAATGCAGTGACCTGAGCTAACATCAATGGGTCAGCCCAGGTCACTGCAGGACATGACAAGTGCTGCTGTCAGCGAGGTACATTACCTGCGCTGATCTCCAGCACACTGACAGCACCTGTCGCTGAGTTCAATGACCGCCACCTTCACAGCCAAGTATCGCGAGAGGCCCGTGACGTCACCGCTAGTCAGTCTCGGGTCGGAAGCGAGAGAAGGTGATGTGACAAGCGGCGGCCATGGAGGACAGTGACAGCGCTGAGGTCGGGATGGCGGGACTTCATCACCGCAGGTAAGCCGAGCGGGACCATGTGTGCAGAGTGTGTGTGCAGAGTGTGTGTGTGTGTGTGTGTGTGTGTGTGTACGTGTGTACATGCCGCGGGCAGGAGTGGGTGGAGCGAGCTGAGCGGGGAAGTGTGGGCTTCCTGCACGTAACTAGGATAAACATCGGGTTACTAACCAAAGCGCTTTGCTTGGATACCCGATGTTTATCTTGGTTACCAGCTTCTGGCAGGCTGCCAGCGATGGCTCCTGCACACTGTAGCTGTAAAAAGCCCTGCTTTTTGCTGCTAGAACCGTTCTCGAACGTATCTAGAACTATCGAGCTTTTAGCAAAAAGCTCGAGTTCTAGTTCCATCTAGAACAGCCCCCAAAATCACTCGAACCGCGAACTGGAGAACCGCGAACCGCGCTCAACTCTAGTTGGGACATTTAGGCATAAATAATATAGGTTCTTCAATCTACATTAAGGCTTTCCTCAGACTACACAATACTCTTTTTCTCAAAATGGCAGTTCATGTTAATCATGAACTGCCATCAGTTCATCAGTCTCCTTCAATTGAAGAAAAAAATGATTTTCTATGAGTGCCATTTTACAATTAGAGGAGGCTGATGGATAGATTTGGTCACACACTTATACTAGTGATGAGCGAGTACCAAAAAGCTCGGGTGCTCAAGGCTCAGGCCGAGCATCCCAAGATACTCGTGTACTCGGCCCGAGCACCGAGCCCAATGTTTTCCTATGGGAGACCCGAGTATTTTTATGAAATGACCCCCCGGCAGCATGTAGCAACCCTAAAAATGTCACAAAAGTCTTAGAAGAGTGCTCAAATGACATGGCAACAGCATGGGAAAGACCCCTTGAAGCATTTATCACTCAAAAGTCACAGCTGTGAACAATTTTATCCGAGTTTTACGCCATTTTTACGGACTCACCAGAAAACCTTCCAAAATAACACCAAAAGGAATTTTCATGGCGGAAATGTTAAGGGCACATACCCAATAGTGAGACAGAGCTGGTGTATGTTACTTTTTGAGATTACATGAAAGATTTTACGTGAAAACATTGTGTGGCACTCCGATGTCCAAAACGCACGTTTTGTGCTTTTTACTAGCGATGTCGGTCATTTTTTTTTCCATTCTATCTCCCTCAGTCCATCGGTCGGTCTCTCTCTGTCTTGTCTGTCCCCCTCTCACAGTCTGTCGGTCAGTCTCCCCCCTCTCTCATACTTACCGTTCCCCGATCACTGCCGCGGCGCTGCACAGATGTTCACTAAACTCCGGCGGCTTTTCCTGTTTTGAAAAAGCCAGCCGCTCATTAAACAATCTCGTATTCCCTGCTTTCCTGCTTTTCGGCGCCTTTGATTGGTTGCAGTGAGACACGCCCCCACGCTGAGTGACAGGTGTCTCACTGCACCCAATCACAGCAGCTGGTGGGCGGGTGTATACTGTGCAGTGAAATAAATAAATAATTTAAAAAAACTGCGTGCGGTCCCCCCAATTTTAATACCAGCCAGATAAAGCCATACGGCTGAATGCTGGTATTCTCAGGATGGGGAGCTCCACGTTATGGGGAGCCCCCCAGCCTAGCAATATCAGTCAGCAGCCGCCCAGAATTGCCGCATACATTAGATGCGACAGTTCTGGGACTGTACGCGGCTCTTCCCGATTTGCCCTGGTGCGCTGGCAAATTGGGGTAATAAGGAGTTATTGGCAGCCCATAGCTGCCACTAAATCCAAGATTAATCATGTCAGGCGTCTCCCCGAGAAACCTTCCATGATTAATCTGTAAATTACAGTAAATAAACACACACACACACACCTGAAAAAATCATTTATTAGAAATAAAAATTACAAACCAATTCCCTCGTAACCAATTTAATAAGCCCCAAGAAGCCTTCCATGTCCAGCGTAATCCACGGACCTCCAGCGTTGCTTCCAGCTCTGCTGCATGGAGGTGACCGGAGCTGCAGCAGACACCGCCGCTCCTGTGAGCTCCACGCAGCAAATGAGGTGAGTAGCGCGATCAGCTGAGCTGTAACTGAGGTTATCCGCGGCCACCACTGGATCCAGTGGTGGCCGTGAGTTACCTGACTGACAGCAGCTGATCGTGCTACTCACCTCCTCCCCCCCCCCCAAAAAAAAGATGTTGTCTATGCCTTTGCTTCTGCCTCTCATTGAATTTAATAGGGTTTAGATAACTTTGTCAAACTGTTTGGCAAACAGTGGAAAATGTATATAACTGAACTAAATCGAACTTTGATAGGTTTGCTCATCTGTAGAGTAACTCTCACAACCACACATGGTGAGCTAACTAATCCCTTCCTCGCCCCTTCCTTTCACCTGGGTAAAACTCTATATGATATTTGTTTCGGAGTACTGACAATATAACATATGCTAACAATGTTGATAATACCAACAATACCATTATTAGCAGCAAAACAAACTATGGTAACAATACCAACAAAAACAATTTTACAGACAATACCAACAATACAGACAAGAGAGGCAGTGCCAACAATGCAGAGAAAACAGTCTATTTTCAATTCATCACAAGAGACAACACCAAGGACATTAATGGTGTCTAGTGATGAGGAAGCATGCTTGGCACTCAAGCAGGCATCGGGGTGCTCGAGTACTCGCAGCGGTCGGCTGAGAATCGCGATTAATTACATCAGTCATTCGTGCACAATCTGACACAAAGGGACAGCTCCCTTCACTGAATAATGCAAACAGGCACCCCAGTGAAAGCCAATTGCAGTTTCTAAATGTTTCTTACTAGATGTATGGTCGACATTTTAGGATATAGTGTGTCCAAAAATAAACACAAAAAACCTTGCTGGATATATGTGAGCATTGATCTACACTGGCCAATCATTGACTTCCCTTATACTCATTACTTGAGTCGAGGTCATCCGAGCATCTGACCAGCTCATCTTGAGTAATGAGCACTTGAGCATTGTAGTGTTTACACATGATTTCAAGTACCAAAAACCGAGCATTGTACTGCTTGCCATCATTAGTGCTGACCCTTGCTATGATATCAAAAATTAACAAAACAGATTATGTGAATAAAAAATAACAGTTACTCACCTGTTAAAACCTCCATCACTCCTGCATTGATGTTCTGGTGATCCTTTAGGTCTTTGTATGGCACAAAACAGCCAGTGATTGTCAGAGGCAGTCATAATCTAAGCACATATAAAATTTAGTGAGGACAACCTGAGCATCAGCGGTAGGCCAGCGTCAAACTTGTGTTTGAAAAATCATTCCAATTCTCATGCCTGAGAGTAGGAAGAGCTATGTCCGAGTGTTGATTCATGTGCAATGCAATTGCAATGCCAGTCAGTGATTTTTCTCATGATAGTAGTCCGTGAGCAATCCATACTCAATCCGTATGTGGTCCATTTTTTTCTCAGCAGCTATTAGTCATTACAGTCATGTACATGAGTATTTAAAGTGTTCTCTGCTGCATGATAGAATTGTATTTAGAAAATTGGATGTCACTAGGATGGTCTGTGTGCCATCCCTGTGACATCCTTTTTTTCTCGCACTCATAGACTTGCATTGGAGAGACTCGAATGAGAAACTCTTGAAATTGCAGCATTGGAGCTGCCTCATTGAATAACATTGGTCCGAGTGCAATGCGAGATTTTCTCGCATTGCACTCGCGTGAGTCAATCGCAAGTGTGACGCCGGCCTTATGGTTCGCTTACATGACCGTATAACAATGGCCAAGTGCTATCTGATCTTTTGTCGGATAGCACTCGGAGCAGTGTTAAAGTGTGGGGCAGTGCAGATCTGCAATTTTTTTCTCACGCTGATTTGTTGTGAAAAAAAAATAAATCATAGCATGCTGCGTGTGGCTCCAATATTTGGAACATATGTACCCATATAAGTCTATGGGTGTGTATGTGAAACATTGGACTGAATTCATCTATCCTTAATGTGCAGTCTGCTTCCAGCAGACACCGGCAATGGAGAGAATAGAAGAATTAGCTTCTCTGTCTTCTCCACACCTGTACTCTGATTCCTTCATGCAAGAGATTCAGATCACACTAAGGTGACACTCAGATTAAACTCTGGCAGAGTTTGCTACTAGTGATATTAGCATAATTGGCCAAATTCTTACGAATGAGAAACTCTACGGCTATGTCAGGTAACCCATAAAGGGGGTAATTGTACAAAGATAGTAAAAAATTTTTTTTAATTATTACATTACCTATTGTTATGCTGGCTTGGAAAATCACTAAAAGTTCCTTACTTCTAAGATGAGTATTCCTATAGTCACTGTATACACAAGGGCCTGCTGATAAGTCTTTGGCTTTACCCAGAAAGAAATGAGATACGATGGTGAAACTTTATATTTATTCAACACACTCTCCACTGAGGTCAACAGACTTCTTAGATCAGTATTCCAAGTTCTGTTAGCCTAGGAAAAAGAAGGATTTCGGTTGTGCCTCAAATCAGGCATCCGTAGCAGCCATAGCATCAGAAATGGTGTGACATTTGGTGCCCTTGAGGTGTTTCTTCAGGTTTGGAAACAAATGATAGTAGGAGGCCTAGATCTGGTGAATAACGTGGGTGGTCATTCAGCTGGAAGTCCAGCTTTGCCAGTTTTGCCATGGTTGCTTGAGAAGTGTGAGCGTAGGTGCTAGGTTGCAAGAACAAGATTCCTTTGGACAGCTTGCCGTGCCTTTTGGCCTTCACAGCTGCTTTCAATTGGTTCAAAATTTCAATGTAATATCTTGCATTGATGCTGGAACCCTTTTGAAGGTAGTCCACTAGCAGCACGCCCGCTTTATCCTAGAACACAGACGCCATCACATTAGTGGCTGATTTTTGCACCCTGAACATCTTTGGACTAGGAGAACCACTGTGCCTCAACTCTTTTCACTGTTCCTTGTTTTCAGGATCATACAAATAAATCCAGGTCTCATCCATAGCGACCAGTCGATCCAGGAAGTTTTTATCAGTCCAGAAATGCTGACAAATGGACTGTGAAGTTTTCACTAGCATGCTTCTCTGATCTGTAAGCAAACATTTGGGATCCACTTTGCAGATAGCTTCCTCATGTCCAAATGTTCATGGATAATGACACAAACACGTTCACGGGAAATCCCCATGATGTCTGCTTTTGCTTTAGCTGAAATTCGTCGACTCTCCAGTATGAGGTTGTGCACAGCATCGACGATCTCCGAAACCACCACCACTCTCAGTTGTCCAGAACGTTACTCATCATTGGTGCTGAAGTGGCCCGTTTTAAATTTGGCAACCCAATTCTTAACTGTGGAATATGAAGGGCATTGATCCCCCAATGTCTGCAACTTATCACCATGAATATCCTTTGCGGACTTTCCTTGCAGAAACGAGAATTTTATCACTCCTCTGCTGTCAGTTGCTGTGAATATCGCATTAGACTCCGCCATTTTGTTTTCCCTTGTGCGTAGTACACTGTTGCCATAAGCAGCAAATATAAAATTTTGAAAACATACACTGCTCAAAAATTAAAGGGAACACTCAAAATAACACATCCTAGTTCTGAAAGAATAAATTAATGAATGAAATATTCTCATTGAATACTTTGTTCTGTACAAAGTTGAATATGCTGACAACAAAATCACATAAAAATCATCAATAGAAAACAAATATTTTACCCAATGGAGGCCTGGATTTGAAGACACACACAAAATAAAAGTATAAACAAGTCAAAATGAAAATCAAAACAAGACAAAACAAGACAAAATTAAAAGTGGAAACAAGTCAAATTGAGTCTCAGTATTGTGTGTGACCTCCATGTACCTGTATGACCTCCCTACAATGCCTGGGCATGCTCCTGATGAGGTTGCAGATGGTGTCCTGAGGGATCTCCTCCCAGTCCGGGACTAAAGCATCCACCAACTCCTGGACAGTTTGTGGTGCAACGTGACGTTGGTGGATGGAGTGAGCCATGATGTTCCAGATTTCTCAATCAGATTCATGTCTGGGGAACAGAAGGGGTCAGTCTATAGCTTCAATGCCTTCATCTTGCAGGAACTGCTGACACACTACAGCCACATGAGCTCTGGCATTGTCCTGCATTAGGAAGAACTCAGGGCCGACCGCACCAGCATATGATCTCCCAAGGGGTCTGAAGTTCTCATCTCGGTACCTAATGGCAGTCAGGCTACCTCTGGCGAGCACATGGAGGGCTGTACAGCCCTCCAATGAAATGCCACCCCACATCATTACTGACTTACTGCCAAACTGGTCATTCTGAAGGATGTTGCAGGCAGCAGATTGCTCTCTACAGTATCTCCAGACTCTGTCACATCTGTCACATGTGCTCAGTGTGAACCTGCTTTTATCTGTGAATAGCACAGGGCGCCAGTGGTGAATTTGACAATCCAGATGTTCTGCAGCAAATGCCAAGCGTCCTGCATCATGTTGGGCAATGAGCACAACCCCCATCGGTGGACATCGGGCCCTCATTGCATCCTTATGGAGTCGGTTTCTAATCATTTGTGCAGGCTCATGCATATTTGTGGCCTTCTGGAGGGCTCTGGCAGTGCTCCTCCTGTTCCTTCTTGTACAAAGGTGTAGGTAGTGTCCTGCTGCTGGGTTGTTTCCCTCCTAAAGCCCCCTCCACTTCTCCTGGTATACTGGCCTGTCTCCTGGTAGCGCCTCCATCCTCTGAACACTACGCTGACAGACACAGCAAATCTTCTTGCCACAGCTCACAATGTTGTGCCATCCTGGATGAGCTGCACTACTTGTGCAGGTTGTAGAGTCTCATGCTACCATGAGTGTGAAAGCACAGCCAATAGTCAAAAGTGACCAAAACATCAGCCAGAAAGCAATAGTACTGAGATATGGTCTGTGGTCCCCATCTGCATAAACACTTCTTTATTGAGTGTGTCTTTATAATTGCCAATAATTTCAATCTGATCTCTATTCCATTTTCATAACAGCATGGGAAATTGATTGTCAATCAGTGTTGCTTCCTAAGAGGACAGTTTGATTTCACAGGAGTTTGATTACCTTGAAGTTATAATCGGTTGGTTAGGTGTTCCCTTTTAGTTTTTTGAGCAGTGTATATTAGACACATAAGGCTTTCATGTGATGTAAGATTCATTACCATAGAAACAAAAAATGTTCACAAAGCCAAATACTTATCAGCAGCCCCTCGTATAGAACTCCAAGTGAGTAAAAAAGTGAGTAAAAAAAACTGATTGCAAATGATCTGTGCCCTGCCTCCCCCATCCAGTTATGTGAATGGACAGATGCTATTTGATCAAATACAGCCAAAAATCTAGTTTGTAACATGAATATTTTGACTTTGATCTTTCATTCATCATTATTGGAGGAAATGAGTTTTACTATAACCGTGAGTGAACACACAATGGAAATACTGCTGATTTTCAATACAGATTTGCTCATATAAAATCCACAGTGCATTGCCATACCAGCCATGCAAAAAAATTAATACTCATCCACATTCAGTGGAATTATTGACAGAAATTGACCTAAAGGATTATATCCGCAGCATATCTTTTCTGTTGTGTATCTTCACCACGTATTTAATGATACACATATGCAAGGTTTGCAAGGGGGGACATAGGAGGTAATTTTTTTTTTGTATTTTAAAGTGGTCTAGTCATTAAAAAAAAAAAAAAGTAGTACGCAAAGCTAGAAGAACTAGTGATTCAGTCATACAGCAAATCACCGTATGACATGTACCTGCTTTATTATATTCAAACAAATCTAAATTGAAGCTTCAGGCTGGTCTGGCATGAAATACTTAGACATTCATGGAGCTCATCAAAGAACTAACATATTGAATGGTTTTTGATATATTAGTTTGTGTTAGATATTCTTTTCTCTTTCCAGTTCTGCAAGAGGCGACCTTATTGACAAGTAGATCTCAAAGCTGTGCAGTATATATTATTACTGACATTAGCCAACAAGAAGACAAAAGCAAGTCTTTAAACATTAATAAGGCTTGTAAAAGTCTAGTCACGAGCGCCCAAGACTGAACAGAAGATCTAGGAATGGATCTTTTCAGCAAAGATATAACTATAGAAATAAACATTGAAAAAAAGACGAATAAAAAAGAATTTCCTGGTGTATATGGACTTAGGAGTAAATCCTGATGCACACAAGGAAAGTCACTCATCTGTTGGTGTTATATGGACAAGCCATGCACTTTAATCAAAACAGAGATGATGCACTGTGTATATTGCTCCCTAATTCTAATTCTGGATGTTTGGTCATTCACATTAAGAACAAACTCAATGATGGTGCCAGAAAGTCCACAATAGCATTATGAAACTTATCAGGGAGGTGCTGGGCTAACGCTTTGATGTGTACAAAGGCTCAGATTGGCAGACTACTTAATATTAAGAAAACAATATTTTATTCTGAGTACATGCAATGCATTTCAACCACGAACAAAAGTCTTCATCAGGAGCTATTGAAAAAAGACAAATAAAATATAATATAAAATTCCATTTCCCCAAAAATGAGAGAGGGAAAACATCTTTAAGAACATTTAATATAGTTAGAGCAATTTATTTATAAAAAAAAAAAAAAATAAATCAAAATGCATAAAATGATAAAAGCTACAATTTAAAAGTCCTGTCACCATTAGGTTTGACTCTTATTTCCATTTATCCCATAGAATTTTAGTCTAAATATCTGATTAGTAGTGATGAGTAAGCAGTACCATACTCAAGTGATTGGTACTCGCAATGACAGGTTATACTAGAGTATAATGGACAATAGTGGGAAAATGGAACAGTTTTCTAGAAGATCTTTCGGAAAAATGCTTGCGCTTCCATTGACTTCCATTATACTCGGTACATAAGACGAGCCTGTCTGAGTGTACAACCTGCTCATATCGAATACCAAGCACCCGAGCATGGTAGTGCTCACTCATCACTAGAGATGAGCGAACCGGCCGTGGTTCGGCTCAAGTTTGGTTCGCCGAATGGAGGTCTCGTTCGAGTTCGGTTCGGCGAACCACTCGAACCGCATAGGAAACAATAGGAGGCAATCACAAACACATAAAAACACCTAGAAAACACCCTCAAAGGTGTCCAAAAGGTGACAAACAACTCACAACACAACAAAAACACATGGGAAAGTGACAAGAACAAATTCTCATGCGAAAACAAAACAGCTTGAAGAGGAAAAAGAGGACGAGACACAGATATAGGCATGGCATGCCCTTCTAAAATCATGCAAAACACCGGAAGGGTTACTCCAAGCGGAGTCTCCCTTTTTTCCAAAAATTGGGCCACAAACACACCCACCCCTTCAGTGGCAGCACTTGTGCCCCAGTTGTACACTTCACAGGTAGATTTGCATCAAGCACATTCAAAAATACGCCATACTTAACCGTCCCCAGGATGACACCGAGGTAGGTAGCAAAGTCTTTGCTGAACCATGACTTGTTCATCTTGGCTCCTTTTAAAAAACACAGCAAGCAAGGGTTACTCCAAGCGGAGTCTCCCTTTTTTTCAAAAATTGTGCCACACACACACACCAACCCCTTCAGTGGCAGCACTTGTGCCCCAGTTGTACACTTCACAGGTAGATTTGCATCAAGCACATTCAAAATCCACAAGCATGTACTCTCCCCAGGATGACACAGGGGTAGTAAATTCCTTGTGGATCCATGACTTGTTCATTTTGATGAATGTTAGTCTGTCCACATTGTCACTGGACAGACGCGTGCGCTTATCTGTCAGCACACACCCAGCAGCACTGAAGACACGTTCAGAGACAATGCAGGCAGCTGGACACGACAAAATCTCCAAGGCGTAAGTAGAGAGCTCTGGCCATTTTTGAAGATTTGAAGCCCAAAATGAGCAAGGCTTCATTTGCAAAGTCATGGCATCAATGTTCATTTGGAGATACTCCTGTATCATCCTCTCCAGTCGTTGACTATGTGTCAGACTTGTTGTCTCTGGTGGCCTAGCAAAGGATGGTTTAAAAAAATTATGAAAAGATTCAATAAAATTGCTGTTACCAGCACCAGATACGGTGCTAGTGGTGTGGGTAGAATGTGGAAGATGACGAGACCGTCCCATGTTTGTCAAGTTACAACTGGGAGATTCACTACCTGCACCACAGTTGTTTGGTGGAAAAGTCGAGCTAAGAACGAGTAACAGCTTTTGCTGATACTCCTGCATATGTGCGTCCCTTTCTATGGCTGGAATTGTGTCACAAAATTTGGACTTGTACCAGGGATCTAATAGTGTGGCAAGCCAGTAGTCATCATCACTTTTAATTTTGACAATACGAGGGTCATGTTGGAGGTAGTGCAGCAAGAAGGCGCTCATGTGTCTTGCGCAGCCATGCGGACCAAGTCCACGCTGTGTTTGTGGCATAGAGGTGCTAACTGTTCTTTCTTCCTCTGACATCTCCACCCAACCTCTTTCAACTGAAATTTGACCAAGGTCTCCCTCATCCGCTGAGTCTTCCATGTCCATGGACAGTTTGTCCTCCATTTCTTTATGTTCTCCTGCACCTTCCTCAACATTTCGCCTGCTACCATGCGCCCATGTTGATCCCTGTCCCCCATGGTCCCATGCCTGCCGCGTTGGTGATGATGAATGTCTGGACCTTGGTGATATTGTTGTGTCTTGCGCATATGACTCCTCCTGTAGTTCCTCTCCTTCCTGTTGTCCCACACCCTGACTCCGAATAGTGTTTAGCGTGTGCTCCAGCATGTAAATGACTGGAATTGTCATGCTGATAATGGCATTGTCAGCGCTAAACATATTTGTCGCCATGTCGAAACTGTGCAAAAGGTTGCATAGGTTCTTGATCTGAGACCACTTCATCAGGGTGATCTGCCCCACCTCTGCATCTCGTTGGCCCATGCTATACATCATGATGTATTGCACCAGGGCTTGACTGTGCTGCTACAGTCGCTGTAACATGTGGAGAGTCGAATTCCAGCGTGTCGGCACATCGCATTTCAGGCGATGAGCCGGCAGGACGAAAGACTTCTGGAGCGATGCAAGTCACTCAGCAGCGGTGGTTGAACGGCGGAAGTGAGCAGACAGTTTTCGTGCCCTGTTCAGAAGGCCATCTAGGCCAGGATAGTGTGTTAAAAATTGCTGGACAACAAGGTTCAACACGTGAGCCATACAAGGCACGTGTGTCACCTTACCCAGGCGAAGGGCCGCACCCAGGTTCGCAGCATTGTCGCACACGGCCTTACCAGGCTGCAGGTTGAGTGGAGACAACCATTTATTAAACTCAGTCTCCAGAGCTGCCCACAACTCAGCCGCTGTGTGACTCCTATTTCCAAGACTTTTCAAGTTAAAAGACCGCCTGATGCCATTGCGCTCTGCTGCCAGCATAGTAATGAGGGGTGCGTGATTCCTTCTGTGCAGTTACAATGCTGGTGGCCTGACCAGGCAGGCTTGGGGCGGAGGTGGAGGACTCAGACGAGGTGGAGGAGGCAGAGGCAGTGGCGGAACTTTGACAGACAGAAGATTGACACACAAGTCGTGGGGATGGCAAGACTTGTGCAGCAGACCCTTCACCATCTATCACCATAGTTACCCAGTGCCCAGTCAGCGACATGTAACGTCCCTGTCCATGCTTACTGGTCCAAGAATCGGTGGTAAAATGCACCCGTTCACACACAGAGTTTCTCAAGGAAGCGGTGATGTTGTGTGCGACATGCTGGTGTAGCGCAGGCACACCTTTCTTAGAGAAGTAGTGGCGACTGGGCATCTGGTACTGGGGCACAGCGACAGACATAAGGTCTCTAAAAGCCTGTGTGTCCACCAGGCGCAAAGGCAGCATTTCGGTAGCCAAGAGCTTACAGAGGGATAAAGTCAACCTCTTAGCTTTGTCATGGGTCGCAGGAAATGGTCTTTTATTTGTCCACATATGAGGGACAGAGATCTGGCTGCTGTGTGTAGACGATGGTGAGTAGGGTGTCCCTGAAAAAATACAAGTTTGTGAGGAAAGTGGAGGCGTAGACATGATGTTGCCTTCATCCAAAGTTGATGCTATCGATGTCTGAGAGAGCTGTACACACGCACTTGTTTCCCCTTCCAAACCAAATGACGACCTACCAAGCAAACTGCCTGTCGCGGTTACACTGGTGGAAGTTGTGCGTTGAAAACAGCTGTCCCCACAGTCCTAGAAGATGAAGAGCGCGTGGATGCACTGGAAGGGGCAGGCGGTGAATGGTTCGCTCCGCTAGACCGCATTGCAGCACGGTGAGCTTCCCACTGGGACATATGATATTTATTCATGTGACGATTCATGGAAGAAGTTGTCAAAACCCTGAGGTTTTGCCCTCTACTAACAGAATCACGACAAATTTTACATATCACATGATTTGGGCGATCTTTTGCCATGTCAAAAAAGGTCCAGGATAGGCAAGGCTTAGAGGGCATGTGACCTGCTGAGCCCCCTCGACTAGTGCTCAGAGGAAGAGTGGTGGCTGAGGATGCAGTTTTAGACGTGCTACCAGTACTACTCCTCTGTAAAGGAAGGCGCAAGGTAAACTTCATCGTCAGTAGCATCCTCCTCCACCGCCTCTGTTGACCTCCTCGAGGGCCTGACTGTGGGTTGACAGTAGGTGGGATCTAGAACTTCCTCATCAAGCGTTGTGTTTGCACTCCCCTCACCCTCAGACCGAGCCTCTTCCTGACGTGAACCAATATTTAAGTTGTCATCCCAATCTGGTATCTGCGTCTCATCGTCATCAATATGTTCCCCATTGTCTATAACCACAGGTGTTACAGTTTGTGAATAAGGGTCAACATTATGCTCAGAAACTTGGTCCTCACGGCCTGAATCAGAGTCACAAAGGTTCTGGGCATCACTGCAGACCATTTCCTGGTCTGTACTCACTGTAGCTTGGGAGCAAACCTCTGATTCACAGGCTATAGTGTGACTGAACAGCTCTGCAGACTCAGCCATCTCAGTTCCACCATACTGTGCAGGGCGGATGGAGACTTCAGAGCTGGGAGAAAGCAAGTGTGATTGGGATGACAACTCAGAGGACTGGTGTTTTTTGGATGTGGTAGTTGAGGTGGCGGAGAGGGCACTTGTTGGACCACTTGAGATCCATTCAAGCATTTTCTTTTTTTGGCCATCATGAACCTTTGTTCCAGTTGTTCGTGTCCGTAAAAAAGGGAGCACATCGGATTGTCCACGGTAAGTAGTAGACATCTTACTTTTGCTGGAAGATGGTCTATCTTCAGCAGATGTTAATGGAGTTTTGCCACCTTCCCCACGGACAAACCCTTTTTTTCCTTTTCCAACACACCTCTTCCCCTTTCCACCAGCATCTGTCATTTTGCCACTCATTTTGATTGCGACAAGATTGTGCACTTAAAATCTGGTAGTAAAAATTGAGAGGTGGTGTAGATTGCAGCGGTGGTCTAGCTTTATTAACAGCAGAATAAACAACAATAACTATCCCTGACAATGCAACTACGGCCCTTAAACTGGCAGCATAGTTTGCTATTAGAATGGCTTAGTAACAATGAGTTTCAGTGTGCTATGCAGAGGTGCCGCAAATATCTTTGCACCAGTGGGACAATAATGAAGTCCAACAGCCACTTTTAGGATGTCACTAAGTTTACTAAGTGTTTGCTAGTATAATGGCTTAGTAACAATGAGCGTGAGTGTGCAATGCAGAGGTGCTGCAAATAGATTTTCACTAGTGGGACACTAATGGAAGTCCAACAGCCACTTTTAGGATGCCACTAAGTTTACTCAGTGTTTGTTAGTATAATGGCTTAGTAACAATGAGCTGGAGTGTGCAAAGGGCAGGAGGTTACAGTGGCAGGGTTGTGGGTCTGTGTAGAGGAAAGGAAGCCTCACTTTATATCCCTCCTAATGGGGAAATGCAGCGAGGAAGTCCCTGACCTTAGCTACACAGACGCTCTTATCTGTAGCAGTTAAAATCTGTTTCCACGGACCTGACTGTCACTTATGGCTCTGAGCCTGCTGTTATTAGCCCTTACAAGGGCTAAAAGAAACTTCTATCCCTATTCTGTATAGCGCTGTGTGTAGAGCGTACACAGCAGTATCGGAGACAGGAGTACGCCAGCGGTGACTGACACCCAGACGCAGAAGGCAGATAATGGCGTCCTGACAGGCAGATACCCGTTTTTATAATGCAGGGACATGTGACATGGACATCCTATCACACATGCCGTTGCTTCTCTGGCTAAAAGTCCACTTAGCTGTGTGTGTGTCTGGGATTGGCTGACATGCTGGCCCGCCCCACTACACGTGCGCGCGCTTAGGGAAGGAAGACAAGTAAAAAAAAAAAAATGGCGATCCCATGGCCATTATCCCAGCAGCAGTGATCTGAATGCAATGTTCCCGCACACTATACGCTGAAATTTCATAATAGTGTGAGTCACAGAGTGACTTACACTATTACAGCAGAAAGCCAGCTAGTAATTAGCTTGGCTTTTTGCTGCTAGAACCATTTCCGAACGTAACTAGAACTATCGAGCTTTTGCAAAAAGCTCGAGTTCTAGTTCGATCTAGAACAGCCCCCAAAATCACTCGAACCGCGAACTGGAGAACCACGAACCGTGCTCAACTCTACTCATCACTACTGCTTAGGTACCTATACATCTTTTGGGTTTTATTCAGACCATTTGTAACTTAACAATACAAAATAATTATAAATAAATTACATCTATTTGAAATATAGCTGACAAACTGGGGAGCAAAAAGACACAAAATAGAGTCTTAACTGGTTAAAATTTCTGCAATGGACAGAAGAAAATGAGCTCACCTTTTCCAGTTGGGTGATACACAACTATGCATGAGTTTAGATGCAAGCAGCTGCTGTAGATTTACACGTGTACACACTGGTACAGAGATATTTCCAAGAGAGGATTGGACGGATTTCAGCTGCGTTGGGGACAAGAGGCAGAGACTCCTATTCTATATTATGCTTCACATCTTAGGGGGAATACATTGGTAGAAAATGAAAAGGAGAACCAGGGTACTGCCCTGGAAGGTAAAGAGATTGTATTGCAGAAATAAAAATTAAAGAGAAATAAAATGGGATACATGGACAACGGCAACAGATACCAACCGGGGCGGGGGAAGAGCATGTTTCATATTGTCAATTGTAGTCTGTGATTTTTTTAGAAGATATTATTTTTAATGTTTAAAAAAAAAATGTATGAGCATATAGAGGGGAAAAAAACCATTCACAAATGAAAATAGAAGTGGAATACTTTATACATAGTGATACATATCTTTGAGTTGTAGGAAAAATACTGATATATAAGATATATGTGGAAAACACCTTTCCACAGGATATTAATCCATATTCTAACCTGAAAAGTTATGAAAATCAATGGGTAAAGGAGAAACTATATAAATTAAGCTTTCCAGGATAAACATTCTGTTTAGCTAAAAGGAGTGGAATATATATACATTATATATATATATATATATATATATATATATATATATATATATATATGAATATGTCAGAGTTACATAGATAATACATAATAAAAATTAAAAATAAAATGTATTAGAATAAGAACCTGTTGATTATAAATTATGTATAAAATATGTTTAATAAAAGCAGACAAAAAATTACAACTAATGATACATAAAAGTGATACATAAAATTACCACCTAGAAGGTGACAAATGGGGGACATATATAATTAATAAAAGATAGGGTATGTAATCAGTCTTCTTGTATTCTTTATAGAAATTAGGTATAAATCAAATTAAGAGCGTGAATAATTTAAAATCATGTATGGAGGGTTAAAATGGTAGTTAATGCAAACATACACTGGTTTGTAACAGGAAGACGTCAGTGACCTTGTTATGCCCATTAGGGGAAGAGTATGGAGTTTGATAATCCAGTAGACGACATCCTTCCTATTCAGTAGTTCAATTCGATTAAGTGATTCTTATGAGATGTGTTCAATTGGGTAGATTTTTAGTCTTTGTTGAGTTTGATTGCACAATGTCACGAGAAACCATGTTTCAGAATTTTTTTTTAATTAGATCTATGTAATTTTAAGCTTTTGTGTTGGGGTTGTGTGGTCCTACCCACATATTGCTTTTTGCATGTGTATTCAATTGAAGTAGATGACAAAACTGTTACGAGTAGAACAAGTGAGAAATCCACAGATAGGGAAACATTCTTCCTTATGTACGGATGAAAAAGTGATTGAACAATCTTAGATGGACTTACAGCAGAGACAATTCTTTATAATGCATTTTGCTACCATATTCTCTCAGTTTGTTAGATAGGTATTGTTTTTGGTGTTACGTAGTCTCAAAGAGCTTGGAGCTAAAATATTTTAAATTGTAGGAGCCCTGCTGAAGCTTAAAGATTTCTGAGAAGGACCTTCACTAAAATAATGTCGTCACAGAGTATGTCAGTTTTCTTGTATGAGCTTCCTGATTTTCCTATGATATATGTTGTAGGTAGTGATGAAGCTACATTCATATTTGTCATTTTTAGTTGTTTAGTAAACAGCCTTTATGCAGTTTGTTGGTATTTTGAAATGCATGTTTAATTAATTCTTTAGGCTATTAAAATGTTGACAGTGAGTTTTAGAGTGCACAATTATATCTGTATCCAGGGTGCAATTTTTTTTAGATTCTTTTGAATTAGTTCTGCGGTATATTTTTCAGCCATCTAGGATATTGTCCACTATTGTACTGTATATAACTGCATCCACTTTCTTGAAGAAAATTTTTGTGTATCTTGGTTTTCAGATGCAAAGATAGTTAGCTCTAAAAAATCAATACTGTGTAAGTTAATGGTTGGAGAAAAAGTAAGGCCCCTTCTGTTTGCATTACTATCTTTTAAAGTGATGACCGAGCACGTCAATGCCTGAGTATTCTATACTTGAATCAAGCAGGTTGGATGCTCAAATGGCTTAACTTGAGTGCAGAGTATAATGGAAGTCAATGGTAAATTCAAGCATTTTTCTTGAAGAACCCTAACGGGAGGGCTTAAATGGCAGGGAAATCACTGAAATGTATGGAAATGAGGCTCAAATGGAATGGGAACAGCATGGGGAAGATGCCTGTATGCATCTTTAATTCAGAGATCACTGCTGGTAACAATGTTATCAGAGTATTACTCCACTTTTATGGATTGATAATAAAACATGATAAAATGGATTTTACAAGACATAAATGTTAGGAAACATTCTTTTCAGTAAAATGACTTGTATATAAGACAAGGACAGCAAGAGAAAAAAATCATCCTCCACTCCTTAATAGACAGGCAGTCTCTCACCATATTCCTGTCACCCATGATTACAGTAGATAACAAATAAGGATTAACGTTTGGAACTCCATTCTATGTCTGAACTGGGTGCAAAAACCTAAAAAAAACATCACTATATGGAGATAAGGTATGCACACCAGTGACTATGCAAGGGGAATACATGTAATAGCAGAAACTGCTGTGTGAATATTGACATGAAAAATTCAATAGCTATATGTAAGAATGAAATGTGAAAAATGGAACCTGCATTACTGCCATGAACATATGAACAAAGAGAAATTTAGCTACTGAATTGATCAATGCAATAGAGCCCCAACACTACGCCAAAGTATTTCTCTAAGTTGGGGTCCCTAGCTTGTTTGTGTCCTCTCATGCAGTTAAAAAACTTACCGTGTATGGGAAGCTGAGACCCAGGCTATATATACGTATCATGTCCACTTGATACGTATATATAGCCTGGGTCTCAGCTTCGCACCGCCGGCTGTCAGTGTAGACAATGAAGTGAGCCGTGATGAAGAATGACTGCAGGCAGACACTGTCACGGGCTGGAGGCACGTCTGACTGCAACAAATCACAAATGACAGGATGGCCGGTGGGCCGGGAAAGCACGGAAAGCTGTGTGTATGCGATAAGCCTATTGTGAAGTACAGGAAGTGAATGCGCGACCCAGAAGGACTTTGCCGCCATGACACAGTCTCTGTACATATGAAATGCTCGTTTATCTTGTTTTCTTTATTTTTCCTTTAATTTCCCCAATGCCAAATCCAGATAGTACACCCGGAATCCCGGGCTTGGGTCTGGGACCCAGGCATCTTTGAAACTTTTACAGTCTGGGTCCGCTGAGCCCTAATTATGACTGAAAAGATTGTCAAAAGTTAATTATAGTGTTGAATAAAAAAGCATTGAAAAGAAAAATTGGCAGTGGAAATGCACTTGGTAGTGAAAGGGAAAAAAAAACATACCACATTTAAAAATCTGGGTGTCACTGCAACGCAACAAGCAATAGAAGTGCAACCAAAATAAATAGCAGCAAATATCAGAGCAGTACTAGTACCAAACACAAGCAAGAATGGACTTTATTTGCCTTTAGTAAACCAATTAACAATTAGATCAGCCTGTGAAATATTAGGAGAATATACTGGTTAGATGAAACCAAAATTTAACTCTTTAAATGCAATAATACACACAATGTTTGGAGGCTAAAAGGTACTGAATTTCAGCCAAAACAACATCAAATCCATCGTAAAAATCAGAGAGGGAATCAACATGGTGTGCTGCTGTTTTTCAGCATATAGAACTGGAAAAATTCATGTAATTGAAGGAAGGATGAATGGAAAAATGTATTGAGACATTCATAACAAAAATCTGCTGCCACCAACTAGGATGATTTTGAAGCAAAGGTGGACATTTCAGCAACACAATGATCCCAAATATATAGCCAAGTAAACTCAATTGGTTTCAGAGAAATAAAATAAACCTATTTCAATGGCTCCTATTTGAATCACCTGAAATGAATCCAACAGAAAATTTATGAAAGGAACTAAAGTTCAGAGTTCACAGAAGGAGCCCACAGAATCTTCAGGACTTAAAGAGTGTTTGTGTGGAAGAATAAGCCAAAATAACACCTGAGCAATGCATGCCACTAGTTTCTCAATACACGAGGCACCTTGAAGCTGGCATCACTAGTGATGATCTAACCCGTGGAAGTTTAGTTCACCAAACCAGCACAAAACCAATAAAAAAAAAAAAAAAAAAGCCAAAACATCTTTCAGAAGCCAAACTTGACTCCAGAACTCCATATAAGTCTAAGGGACACAAACTTATGTGTTATATAGTGGGCTGCAAAAGAAAGAAAATAAGTAATAAAAGCACGACAGTTATACTTATCCACTTTACCCACAGCTGTAACACTGCTTCTGGGTCTTATCATTTGCATTCATACATATTCACTGCTTTCCCTGCTCACCGTCACTCTTGACATTTGTGATTGACAACACTCACACCCTCTCTGAAAGCATATGTGATTGGTTGGAATCACACACACGCTGTCTTTATCCCTATAGTGGTGTAAAAATAAATAAGTTTAAAAAATTGTAGCGTTTCCCATATATTGATGCCCATCACAAATAAAGCACACAGCTACAGGCTGCTTCACCCTTCACCCTTCACCCTTGGCTGTGTATCAAAATAATTTAAATAAAATGACATGCAGTCCCCCAATTTTAGTACACAGCCAAAATAAAGCTGACAGCTGTGGCCTGGTATTCTTAGGCTGAGGAGACCCATGGTTATTGGGCCCCTCCAGCCTAAAATAGCAGCCCACAGCCACAAATAATTGTTGCATCTATTAGATGCGACAGTTTTGGGCTTTACCTAGCTCATCTTGATTGCTCTGGTACAATGGCAATTGGGTTAATATAAGGAGCTAATGACAGCTATGATTTGTCAGTTGTCATCAAGTCCTAGATTAGTAGTGAGGAGCAGTCCATGAGACACCCCAATTACTAATAATGTAAGTGAAAATAAAACACAAACACTTAAAAAATCCAATCTAATGGATGCAACAATTTTAACGCTTTACCTGGCTCATTCTGGTTGCCCTGGTGCGGTGGCAATCAGGATAATATAAGGGGTTAATGACAGCTGTGATTTGTCAAAAATCACAGCTGCCACTAAACCCTGGATTAGTAATGGGTAGGGGTCTATGAGACCCCCCCATTGCTAATCATGTAAGTAAAGTGAAATAAACACAACACACAGTGAAATCACCACCAAATACCCACCCTTTTTCTCAAGTTTTTTAACCTCCAAAGCACTTAGGTTTGTTATAATACAATAAACACCCATGACGATCCCAGCTCTGCTACATACTGAAGTCACAGAGTGCAGGCACATTAAAAAACATGACCGATCGCCGATGTTTCAGGCAGCCACAGACACAGCTGTAAGGTTCCCACAGTCCCCCCGCAGGTACACTCACCTCAAGAGAACTCATTGAATTTAATGACACCAGCATCTTCTGGTAGAAAACCATTTTTTTTTCCCAAGACATCCAGATTTGGTGCTAAAATGTATGCGGTTTTCTGCCAACAGATTTTGTGCTGGAGTTTTTTTAAACCAAATTCCTGCACTAAATCTGCATCTTCTTTAAAAAGAAAAAAAAAAAAAGCTGCATTAAAATGTTAAAATGTGATGCGGTTTTGATGTGGCTTTTTGCTAGGAGATGCAGATTTGGTGCAGGAATTTGGTTTATAAACTCCAGCACAAAATCTGTGAGCAGAAAACCGCACAAAAATTGTGTTTTTGACACCATTTTGATGCAGTTTTCTACCACAAAATGCAAATTTGGTGCACAAATCTGGTGCAGAAATGTATGCATCTCCTGGCAACCCCCCCTCTAGGTTTTCTGCTAAGAGATGCAGGTCTCATTAAACTCAATGAGTTCACTTGAGGTGAGTTTACACAGGATGGTCATGGGACATTTTTTGGGACACCTGTGGGGGTGTTTTGGGGGTTAATAAAATGGTGGAAGAGGGTGAGGCTTTTTTCATTATTTAAAATAAAGGATTATTTTTTCTTACTTACAGGGTTGGTAATGGGAAGTTTGCAGACATCTGTTCACTATCAGCTAAGGGCTTAATAATAGCTGAGAGTTTTGACAACTCACAGCTGATATCAACTCCATATATTACCCCGATTGCCACCACACCATGGATGAGCCAGGTAAAGTGCCACAATTGGCACTTCTAATGTATGTGCCAATTGTGGGGCGCCTGTGGGCTGCTATTTTTAGGCTGGGGGGGCAATAACCATGAATCTTTCCAGCCTGGGAATAGCAGTCCCCAGCTGTTTGCTTTATCTGGACTGGTTATCAAAAATGGGCAAAAGCCCACGTCTTTTTTTAATTATTTAAATATTTATATTTAAAAAAAAAAAAACAGTAAAGACTATTTTTAATAACCACATAAGATAAAGCACACAGCTTTACAGCATACTGCTTAATCACAAATAGGCAGGGACCACACATCAAAGTGGTACAATACTCTGACAACATTGTTCCCAGAAGCAACCTCTGTTTCAGAGATGCATCCAGGCATCTTACTCATGCTGTTCCCATTCAATTTCAGAAGTTTTCCTTCTATTTTGGCATATTTCCAGCCCTCCCAGATCTCCTGGGAGGGACCACCAAAAAATTAAGTTTTCCACGGTCATGCATTAGATTTGTTATTCATGAAGAATACACGAATAGTACAAATTACTCCGAAGCTGAATATTTTAGTCTTCTATCACTAATCATCTCCTATCTCAGTAATGTAAAAATCTGTCTTTACTGAATATAGATTGTACCCGGGAATTGAGAATTTTGAAAATGAATGATCAGTCCTGGCAGAGGAAAAAGCCAATCTCTCTGATAAGACATATTACAAAGTTTCTTATTTTTATAGGTAGTATCAATGTATGAAATAGATATTTAAAGAATAACCATAATTTTAAGTTTTGTTTCTGAAATTAATAAAGCTCAAATTAGATTAAATATGATGGGGCTTCAGATTTGCTTTATGGGTTTTCTTCAGAATTGTTCACAGCTTTTAACAGAGCCGAAGAATATTAGATTTCCACACGATAATGCAAAGTAGAATGTACAACAATGCATTAAATATCACATTCAATAACCAAAAGAAATTTGCAATATGGACAATGGATGCTGCAGGAAGAGAACATTCTTTGATGTTAATCATTGTAATTAAAGTCCATATGATATTGATAACTACATTTCATTTCATGGAAACCATTGCTGGCAATAAAGCAGTGTGTGTTTTGATGTTAATCTTTGTCTTTTAAAGGGGAAAAAGCAAACAGATTGAAAATAAACAGATTAAAGAATAGATTATATTGTGCAGGCATCTGCAATTTCCTTTCATGTGCTTTGTTAATGACTGTATTAAAGCCTGTATTCATCAACAGGTGCCAAGAAACAAAGCAGAAGCGGAAAAATAAAACTCAAACATGATAAAATAATAAAAAATGATATATCATAAAAAAAGCAATCATTTCTTTCACAGAGTCCCAGCTGGAAGTAAGCAACCCATTTTATAAGCTTTCCATATAGAAAAAAAATTCTCATTTAAATCACAATACATAATGTAATGTTGGATTTTTATTTTTTTTTAACCCATCTGTTCCAAATTAGATTTGTGTTTAGCAGTGGCTAATGAAGAGCATTAATCCGGGACCACAGCCGTTGTTTAGACATTACTTTTTATGCAGCTTATATCTCTTACACTTGACTTGCCCCTCATGGGTAATTCTGACCTGTAAAAGTCACTAACATTTTCTATTTTTTGTGAGGTCATTTCAGGTTTTCTGAAAACTGACATTTAATGTTTGTAACAGAAACCTTTGGAATTACTACTTTGAGAGCGAATTCAAAACAATAGCTAAAATTTATATAGTTATATATATTTATTCTCTTTCTAAACAACATTATATTTTGGTGTCAAAACATTTTATGTTAAATAAAAGATCATGCCTGTTACTATTAAAATAAAGCAAAACCTACTGTAATTCTGACTACACATTTGGGGGAAATGTTAATAAGTGTCTAAGTGTTCTGTAGAGAAGGTTTTTTTTAAAACATTTCTTCTATATAAAATAGAGCCTTATGATCACATACATTAGTGACATAGCCTTTTGCTAGGATATATCATGACTTTATTATAAGGAGCAAGTGGCTACATTGATAATAAAGCATTATGTAGCCCCTTCAACAGAACAGCATTCAAATGAATGAGCGTCTGCTGTATTCACAGAAGAAACTATAGAGAGAACCAAACAAGTGCTTAATAGGCTTAATTCTGATATGCCATAATGGGAATAAAAAATAATAAATTCCATGTTGCCTAGTGCCATTAGGCACATTTGTAATGTCACTTGAAGTTATCACTACATATTGAATGCATAAAAAAGATTATCCAAATGAAAAAAAATAGTCATGGTATTTAGCAGGAAAGAAGATACTAGGAGTGGAAACCTTTTTTAACCCCTTCACAATCTATTATGTATCCATACATTATGGATGGGAAGGGGTTCCCGACCTAAGAAGTATGGGTACACCATGGCGATCGCGTGGGGCACAGAGTTTGTGCCTGCACAATCACCGTCATGAGCTCAGAATAAGTTATAGCCAAGCACCAGCTGTCGACCCCATAAACTATTACCCCAATTGCCACCACACCAGGGTAATCAAAGAGCCAGGCACCAAAACTGGTTCTTCTAATGGATGCACTATTTCTGGGGCGGCTGTAGACTATTTTTTTTTGGAATGAGCCAAATATCCATGGGCCCTCCCAGCCTAAAAATAAAAGTCTCCAGCTGCCTCCTTTACCATGGCTGGTTATCAAAAATAAGGGGGACCCCATGCTGTTTTTTAAATTAGTCATTTAAATAATTTAAAAAAACAGCGTGGTATACTCTCAATTTTTGATAACTAGCCAAGGTAAAGCAGACAGCTGACGGCTGCAGCTTGCAGATATTTTATTTACCTGCGATGGTTATCATAAATATCATAAATAAGTGGGAACTCACATCAGTTTTTTCCTTCTATATTGTTCACAGTTGCTGTACAGTTGTTGCACAGGCATCTTCTGCATGCAATAAAGCTTGTTGTTTGGCTTTGCTGCAACCTTTCAAAGGACTTTATTAGCATATGAACAGTACCCAAATTCCGAATTTGGACACAAACCCTTTTTTTTAAAGTTTGAGTTAAAGACCCAGATACTTGGTACGAGCGCCAAATTTTATTTTTTGGATTTGCTCATCCTTACTCTTAACTAAGACACTCGAACACAGAGGACGTAGATTCTCATTCTTGGTTAGCAGACAGACATGCATATCAACATATCCAGAACGACTAGTAGATAGCAAAACAATTTTATAATACAAATAAGGTTAATTTAAAGTATATAGTTACCTAATAAAACAAGAATGTAATTATTCTTTGCAAAAAAAAGCGACAATTCTTGGAACATACTGTTGTCTTGGTTTGCTAGAGAAGTCTGGCATACAATATATTGCTATTTATTTGAACAATTTACTGAAAATTGATGTAGCAAAACTATTTTAAGCTTCACTTTCATACCTTGGTAACGCCAGACTTGATGTGAGCTGTAATCCGCAGGCAGCTTCTTGTCAACTATTACATTCTCTGGACTGAAACCATTTATATCTGAAATTTGTGCATTACTGCTGCTGTTTTCTGGAGACAATGATAAAAATAAAGAGTTTTACTTAATAAAAATGAAAAAAATACACTATTATATACAACTATAGAAAAAAACGTTCTGTTTTTCAGTAGGAAAAAATGGTACACTTTTAAAGGAGTATTTTACAACATGTTCAAAGAAAAGAATAAAGATATCTAGAAATAATATGAGGTGTTGTCATGTTTATTATATTTTATGTTACTTGGAAATGAAAAAATAAAAATAATATTTTTTACTTTTATTCTTTCTCCTTTTATGTCAACTTTTTAAGGGCTGAGAGTATTCTCATAGGATTTCCATTGCACATGGATTACAAATATGAAGCTCATAGCTTGCTTTACTCTGATTATGTACTTTACCTCTGTGAAACCTCAAATTTATATAGAAATAAACTGTTGTACAACATGTAAGAAAAAGGAGGTTCCACATGTCAACACTACAGACTCCTTTTGCAATGTATGAATTTTTTTTTTAGAATTTTTCCATTTAAGGGTTATTCCCGACACAGAAAGTTATCACTTCTCCATAATTTATGTTGACCGGATCACTACCCTTGCTGCCAAATGAGAGATAAAAGAAGGCAAGGAGCCTCTGATGGTGCGGTCAACAGAGCCCAAGGACAATAATAATTCAGGATTAAAAGAAACTAAGGTTGGGCACATTAATTTGAATGAAATTTAATTCAACTCAAATATAGCAAAAATCAGTGTTCTCCTGAAGGCAGATTTTTTTGCAACCTGCCCTGATTGAATATAACAAGATGTTGCCTGGCTGGCCATCATTTTTCTGAACTAAATTGGATCAGCAAAAGATTTTAAAATATAAAACAACTAATACTCACTTTACCTCTCACCCTCCAGCTAGAGATGAGCGAACCTGTTAGGGAGAAGTTTGCCAATTTCAAATTCAGTAAGAGCCTTATCTTGTTTGTTCAGGCTTGGTAACCCCAAGCACTTACCCCAAAAGTCGGTAATGTTCAGTTTTGTTCGATTTCTGCCCCCGAACACTGGTTCCAGGTTTCCAAAAATGCTTTTGTAATAGCATTTTCTGCTTTTATATAGGATTGCGATGCTGTCTGATGTAGGGATCTGAAAAATCAGTGAAGGAGGTAGGGACGCTGGACCAAGAGAAGCCTGTTGGCCTGCAGCACCATTTTTTTCTTAACTTTATTTGTTGATGTTGCTGCAGCCAATCACAGCACAGCAAACATCCACAAGGTCCAGACAGAAGGACTTGTTTGATTGACTGCCTAAGTTACATGTCCGTGTGCATATACATTGCAGACGTGTTGCGTCGCCGCCATTTTGTGAATGTTACTCGTTAGGGAAGGTGCTGTCACCGGTGCTTCTAATGTTGCTGCTAGACAGTAGCTCAGCTAGGGGTTTAATACTAGGTTGTTGAGATAGGTAGGAGAGCGATAGTCTAGAATGAGGACGTGCAGCCACAAATCGGCACATTTCATGATAGAAATAGGGATTGGTACTTGTGCCTACTAAAGAGTTGCCAGTGAAGCATCTAAATAAGTATTGCTATTGCTAATACTAATTGCTCAGATGTATGCAAACACATTTATAGTTATTGCTAGTGTGATGCCCCAGGGCTGTGGGGTACTCGGGCCCGGGTGTGTGTGACACTCAGGGGGAGTCGTGGTCGCGGTCGATGCCCAGTTCTGTGACCCTGAGGGTCGGTCCGATAAAAAGGGGTGAAATATAAAAGGAAATAAGAATAAAAAAAAGTTCTTGACTACGCCACTTGCGGTGTGCAGCCAGGCTATTGGGGCCGTCGCTGCAGGGTCCTGCTGGGGCTGATGGAGTGGTGCAGCTTAGGTGTTTGAGCCCTCTGCAAGCAGGGAGAGGTCCCAGCAGTGAATGATGGGAATTGTAATGGGGAACTGCTATGATTCAGTGATCGAGGAGGATCAAAGGGGTAGAAACTAGGAAACCCAGAGAATCACTAGAGTGGTTGGAAACTCAGCTGACTGCAGACCTCTAACTGACAACACAACTAGAAGTAGCCGTGGGACGTGCCTATGATGACCTGGTCGCCTCGACACAGCCAGAGAGCTATTTGTTCCTAAAGAGAGGAAAACAAAGAAAGCTAATCTGCCTCGGAGCAGTTCCCCAAAGATTATAAGTAGCCCCCAAACATGTAAAGCCGGTGAGACAAGATGAAATATAGTACACAGGTAAAGAACAAATTCAACAAAGATCAGGCCTAAATTATCTATATAGGAAAGAACAGAAAAGAGCACTGTCTGCAGCCGCGCAAAACCCTAACAAAAAATCAACACATCTGATATGAAAAAACTGAGACCACACAATCTCACCCCCACTATATTAGTACTCTAGTGCTACTGGGATCAAAGCAAAACACTAATATAGTGGAAGAACTGAAATTAATATCAAGTATGACAAATCAAAAATACATTGCAGAATATGGATTCTGAATATATATATTCTGCATATATGAATATGAATCCAACTCCACCCAGAACTTCACACAAACTGAAACCAGAAAACAAGCCTTAATACCACAGAAATAAAAACAACAAGCAAATGGAAACAAACCAGCAAATAATACAAAGACAAAACTTATCTGCAAGGAGTTCAGGTGGAAACAGAAGATATGGCAGACACCAGAATGTCCACAGCATCACAAGAGACAACATTGGACACCGGCAGAGACCGAGAGAACACTACTCAGCTATATAGGCCCATTCTGAGCAACCTGACTGCCAATCATCATCAGCTGTCTGGCTTCTGTTAAGCAGACTAACTCTACTATCAGCACTGGCCACAAAAGGGAGCCCCAAAACAGAACCCAGTACAAATATGTTAACAGGTAACAGTCTGTGTGATTGCACAGGGCGATAATAAACAGTTCACACCAGTACTGCAGTTTCAACTTGCCTTGCTTTTACTTGTGGTACTTGGAACCACTGGTGCCGGTTTCAGGTGTTCCCACTCCCCTTGTTCTTCGTGTCATCTGTGACCTGGGTTGGCTGTCCTCCGTGCACATGTGTTGTGGTTGGACTGTCATGGCCTGGAGCTACTTGGGAGTCCCTTCTCTTCAGTCATGGTTAGAGATGAGCCACCCCCCTAGTGTTCTAGTTCGGTTCGGTTCGTCGAACGGCGGGTGTGTTCATCGAACGTTCGACGAACACCTTCGAACCCCATTGAAATCAATTGCAGGCAAACATAAACACATACAAACACGTTCTAAGGTGTCCAAAAGGTGACAAACAACTCAGAAGACACCACAAACACATGGAAAAGTGACAAGTACATATACTCATGCTGAAAGAAAAGAGCTGGTCCAGTAAAAGGAGGAGAAGACCCAGATATAGGCATGTTATGACCTTCTAAAATAATGTAAAACACAGCAACGGGACTCCAACAAGAGTCTACATTTTTTCAAAAAATTGGGCCACAGACATCACTTAAGTGGCATCAATTGTCCCACAGTTGCCATCTTAAAATGTTGATTTGCATGTAGCACAATCAAAAATACACAAGCCTTTACTCTCCTTAGGATGACACAGGGGTAGAAAAGTCCTTGCAAATCCATGACTTGTTCATCTTGTTGAACGTTAGTCTGTCCACATTGTCACTGGACAGACGCGTGCACTTATCTGTCAGCACACACCCAGCAACATTGAAGACACGTTCCGAGAGAACGTTGGCTGCGGGACACAAGATATCCAAGGCGTAAGTGGCAAGTTCAGGCCATTTTTTTAGATTGGAAGCCCACAATGAGCAAGGCTGCAGTTACAGAGTCATGGCATCGATATTCACTTGGAGAAACTCCTGTATCATCCTCTCCAGGTGTTGACTATGTGTCAGACTTCTTGTGTCTTGTGGCCTTGCAAAGGATGGTCTAAAAAATTCATGAAACGATTCCATAAAATTGCTGTTACCACCAGATACGGTGTTGCTGGTACGGTTTGAGGGATGATGACTCGACAGTCCCATGGTTGGCAAGTTACAGCTGTGAGATTCACTCTGTGTACCACTCGTGTTTAATGGAAAAGCCAATCTCATATTGTGTAACAGCTTCTGCTGATACTCCTGCATACGTGCGTCCCTTTCTAAGGCAGGAATTATTTTGCCAAATTTTGACTTGTACCGGGGATCTAAGAGTGTGGCGACTAGAGTTGAGTGCGGTTCGCGGTTCGAGGTTCTCCAGTTCTAGGCTCGAGTGATTTTGGGGCCTGTTCTAGATCGAACTAGAACTCGAGCTTTTTGCAAAAGCTCGATAGTTCTAGAAACGTTCGAGAACGGTTCTAGCAGCAAAAAAACAGCTAAATCATAGCTTGGTTTCCGCTGTAATAGTGTAAGTCACTCTGTGAATCACACTATTATGACATTTCAGTGTATAGTGTGCGGGAACAGCGCCTTCAGATCACTGCTGTTTCTATAATGGCGATCGCCATTTTTTTTTTTTTTTTTTGTCTTCCTTCCCTAAGCGCGCGCGTCTTGTGGGGCGGGCCAGCATGTCAGCCAATCCCAGACACACACACAGCTAAGTGGACTTTTAGCCAGAGAAGCAACGGCATGTGTGATAGGATGTCCATGTCACATGTCCCTGCATTATAAAAACGAGTATCTGCCCGTCCGGACGCCGTTATCTCTTCTGCGTCTTTGGTGTCAGACATCACTGTCGCAGCTCCGTCCTTTGTCCTATCGCCGATACAGCTGTATGCGCTCCATACACAGCGTTAGACAGCTTAGGGAAAGCACTTTCTATCAGTCCTTTTAAGGGCTCAAACCGGCAGGGTCAGAGCCATAGGTGACAGGTACTGAAAACAGAGACAGCGTCTGTGTAGCCAAGGTCAGGGATTTCGTCGCTGTATTTCCCCATTAGGAGGGAATAGAAAGGCAGGCTTCCATTCCTCTACCCAGAGCCCCACAATCCTTGCACTGTACCCTCCTGTCCTCTGCACACTCCAACTTTTTTTAACTAAGCCATTATACAAGCAAACAGTCAGTGTACCTAGTGGCATCCTAAACATGGCTATTGTACTTTTGTCTAGTCACACTATTGCAAAGATATTTGCAGCACCTCTGCCTGCATTGCACACAAACTCTTTTTAACTAAGCCATTATACTAGCAAACAGTCAGTGTACCTAGTGGCATCCTAAACGTGGCTATTGTACTTTTGTGTAGTCACACTATTGTAAAGATATTTGCAGCACCTCTGCCTGCATTGCACATTCAAACTCTTTTTAACTAAGCCATTATACTAGCAAACAGTCAGTGTACCTAGTGGCATACAAGAAGTGGCTGTTGTACTCCATTAGTGCCCCACTGGTGCAAATCTATGTGCAGCACCTGTGCAGGACACCCTCCTGCTCTGTTTTTAATAAGCTATAATGATAGCAAACAATACTGCCATTTAGTGGCATCATAGAACTGGCTGTTGTATTCCATTAGTGCCCCACTGGTGCCAAGCTATTTCTAGCACCTGTGCAGGACACCCTCCTGCTCTGTTTTTAATAAGCTATAATGATAGCAAAAAATACTGCCGTTTAGTGGCATCATAGAACTGGCTGTTGTATTCCATTAGTGCCCCACTGGTGCCAAGCTATTTCTAGCACCTGTGCAGGACACCCTCCTGCTCTGTTTTTAATAAGCTATAATGATAGCAAAAAATACTGCCATTTAGTGGCATCATAGAACTGGCTGTTGTATTCCATTAGTGCCCCACTGGTGCCAAGCTATTTCTAACACCTCTACATCACACCCTCATGCACATTTTGCTACGCTAATGTTATAGCAAACTCATGGAATTCATTGCTGCATTTGATAATTCGGAGGGATAGAAAGTCAGGCTTCCTTTAGCTTTTCCTTCTGTTCATAGACAGCATCTCCAAGAGCAATTTCCCCTCCACGTCTAAGTGTGGAGAGGCAGCTAGTGCGCATGCGTGTGCCGATTTACCCCAGCTGCAGCCTAATTACAGTGTTTCGCCTAGTGAGTATGCTCAGCCTGACTGTGCTATTCCTGACGCTAAGTCTTCATTTCGGGATACAGCGCATGCTCCCACACTAAGTGTGAAAAGCCTCTTTGCACAGGTGCTTGCATTCCGTGCCGGGTCTAAGTCCTGTTTTGTGCCTAGACACCATGCTAAAGCTGATAGTCTTTTTTCAGAGACTGTATTTCATGCTACTGAGCATACTCAGGCACTTACTGCATCAGAGACTAGGTCCGGTAATGAACTCTTTGGCCCTGCCCCTGATGTGGGGGTCCCATATAGACCACAGGGCATCAGGTGTCCTCCCAAATGGCTTGCAGAGGCCCACCCCTATGACTTGTCACTGCATTATTGATGGTCAGACGATGACTGGTGAGGTGTTTGGGTCATGGCAGCCATGAGGTCATCATTTTAGTTGCGGTTCAAAATAGGACGCTAGTTATGCCACTCATGACGTGTCACTCTACTTTTGTCTCCAGGAGGTGCATTGTGGTTCACCCTGGTTTGGGGCGGACCCAGGTTTTAAAGGGGCTAGAGCCAACAAGGAGGTGCGCAGTCTTCTATTATGCTCCGAAAGAGCACACCTCCATGTGTTGAACCCATTGCGGCTTTAGGCCAGAGGTAGGCAAGGATAGGGTGTCGATGCAGGCCACCACCACAGTTGGTAACGCAGAACGGTTAAGACCAGCTCCTGTCCTACCAGTCCTGCTTGTGCAGCCCAGTGGCATTAACAGGCCTGCTGCTGCTGATGCGCCTGCTGTCCACAGGTGTGCCCCTACGCACACGGTCAGCGTACTCAATGGCCCCTGTGTTGTTAACAGGGAGTTCCTGGGCTGGGTGGGCATGTGGACCCTGTGACACTAACAGGGCTCCCAGTCTCCAGATCCGAATGGCGTCTAACTCGGTTCAGGCTACTATTAGTTTCATAGCCACACAGCTCTGTATCCTCCACCAAACCTTCCAGTTGCCAACCTCTCCTTTTCCAACTGGGAGCACGGTGGACACTGACTGCTGATGGGGATATATACCTTTCTCTTTCTTTTCTTATTAATTTTCGTTATATAGCGGTAACATAGTATATACCACTTTATCCAAATCTGCCAGTCCCACTGTAACAGATGGTGTTTCTTCATCAAATGTTACTTTTGCTTAACCACCAAATCCACGGACCAAAACTTTTTTCCCCTTTCCAACACACCTGTTCCCCTTTCCACCAGCATCTGTCCTTTTTCAACTCATTTTGGTATATGACCAAAAGTGCAACTCTGCAGGGACACCGTACTCAAAGCCATCTCAGCACAACAGCCAGCCCTCGGTCCCTCAGATGTGGACAAGTAAAAGACTATTTCCTCCTATCCATGACAAAGCGTTGAGATTCACTCTGTGCAGCACTGGTGTTTAGTGGAAAAGTAGATCTAAGATTGCGTACCACATTCTGCAGATACTCCTGTATACGTGCGTCCATTTCTATGGCAGGAATTATTTTGCCAAATTTTGTCTTGTACCGGGGATCTAACAGTGTTGCAACCCAGTATTCTGGATTACTTTGAATTCGTACAATCCGAGGGTCATGTTGTAGGTAGTGCAGCAAGAAGGCGCTCATGTGACTTGTGCATCCAGGAGGACCAAGTCCTTGGTGTGTTGGTGGCAGAGAGGTGAGAATCGTGCCTCCTTCCTCTGCCCTCTCCCCACAACCTCGCACAACCGAAATGTGAGCAAGCTCTCACTCATCTGCTGAGTCTTCCATGCCCATCGCCAGTTCGGCCTCCATTTCTTCATGGGCTCCTGCACCTTCCTCAACACTTTTTGCTGATACTATGCGCCCTTGTTAATCCCTCTCCCTCACCATGACTGCCGCATAGGTGCCGCTGACCATCTGGACTTCGTAGATCTTGTTATCCCTTCCGCATATGACTCCTCCTGTACTTCCTCTCCTTCCTCTTGTCCCAGCAACTGACTCCGAATAATAATTACTGTGTGCTCCATCATGTAGATGACCAGAATTGTCACGCTGAGAATGACATTGCCAGTGCTAAACATCTTCGTCGACATTTGTAAACTGTGTAGCAGGGTGCATAGGTCCTTGATCTGACACCACTCCAGCAACGTGATCTGCACCACCTCTGGATCAAGTTATCCCAGGCTATATGTCATACCGTATTGCAGCAGGGTTCGGCGGTGCTGCCACAAACGCTGCAACATGTGCAGATTCAAATTCCTGCGTGTGGGCACATCGCATTTCAGGCGTTTAACCAGACCTAAAGACTTCTGTAGCGACGAAAGTTGTTGAGCTGCTGTGTGCGCACGATGGAAGTGAGCACATAGCGAGCGTGCACGCTGCACAAGGCCATGTAGGCCGTGATGGTGTTTTAAAAATTGCTGGAGAATTAGGTTCAACACATGAGCCATACAAGGCACGTGTGTCACATTGCCCTGACGATGGCCCGCAGCCAGGTTTGCATCATTGCCGCACATGGCTGTTAAGTCACCAACGGAGTCCGCTCCGTCAATTTGTACTCTGGTCGCCAGGTGACAACGTGTTCCTTTCATGCATAGTGCTGATGATGGGAGAGGGGTCGATGCCAGCGGCGCAGGTGGACGCAGGTTATGCTCACCCACTGGGCTGCATTACCTTGACAGATGCAGAATCTCTGGCTGAATGTAGCTGGTGGGTATCTCACAGATGAAATACCATCATTCAGCTACAACCAATGGGAAGACACCACACCCTTTTTTATGCCCATCCTGTCTGCAGACCACTGCCAGACATAGCTCTGCTTTTACCCCCAGTTCAGTTTTATGATTTTGTGTGCTTGTTACCTGACTACTTTTCCTGCTTGCTGTTTATGTACCTTGTTGGCCGATCCGCATTTCACCTCTGCTTGTTTTCTGATTAAGTCCTGGCCGTCCCATTCTGTTCCTGTTCCTCAATTAATGTTTTGACCCTGCCTGACTACTATTCTCTGGAACTGCAGCCTTCCACAGGTATTAATCACCTTGGGCCCTGTTCAATTCCTAATCCCTGTATAGGGGTTAAAGGGTTTCAGGGTTCTAGGGGTCCTGCTTGGTGAGTGGCTTCCCTCTAGCCTATCATTTACAGCCCATCTGAGTGTGTGGATCAAGGAAGGCGTTACACCGTGCTGTCTGCAGAAGGCCATGTGGGCCAGGATAGTGCTTTAAAAATTGCTGGACAACCAGGTTCAACACGTGAACCACACAAGGCACGTGTGTCACATTGTCACAGCGAAGGGCCGCACCCATGTTTGCATCATTGTCGCACCCGGCCTTCCCTGGCTGCTGGTTGAGTGGAGACAACCATTGATGAAACTCGGTCTCCAGAGCTAACCGTCCACAACTTCTCAGCGGTGTGACTCACATTTCCCATACATTTCAAAGTAAAACTTTGACCGCCTGATGGCATTGAGCTCTGCTGCCAGCATAGTAAGGAGGTGTGTGGTAGTCCTTGTGCGCAGTTACAAGGAAGGGTGGCCTGACCACACAGGGTTTGCGCCAAGGTTGAGGACCCACACGAGGTTGAAGAGGCAGAAGCAGTGTATTAACTTCTACATACAGAAGAAGGATTGAAACAACTCGTGGGGACGGCAAGACTTTACAGCAGACCCTTCTCCATCTCTCCCCACAGTAACCCATTGCCCAGTCAGCGACATGTAACGCCCCTGTCCATGCTTACTGGGCCAATTATCTGTGGTGAAATGCACCCTGTCACACAGAGTTTCTCAAGGAATCAGTGATGTTTTGTGCGACATGCTGGTGTAGCGCGTGCACGCCTTTGTTGGAGAAGGAGTGGCGCCTGGGCATCAGCTCTTGGGGCACTGCGATGGGCATAAGGTCTCGAAAATCCTCGGTTAAAAAGGCTGGAAAGGCAGCATTTTGGTAGCCAACAGTTTCCAGATGCTGAAAGTCAACCTCTAAGCCCTTCTAAAAGCAAAAGTAAAACACAGCGAGGGGACTCCAACCACAGTCTCCCTCGTTTCCACTAACTGGGCCACACACACCCCACTTGACTGGCATCGGTTGAGCCCCCTTTTGAAAAAGAAAAAGATGCTTTGCATGAAGCACTCTCAAAAATACGCGTGCCTTTCCCGTCCCCTGGCTGACCCAGGGGAAGAAAAGTCCTCTGAGAGCCATGACTTGTTCATCTTGGTTCTTTTAGAAACACAGCGAGGGGACTCCAACCACAGTCTCCCTCGTTTCCACTAACTGGGCCACACACACCCCACTTGACTGGCATCGGTTGAGCCCCCTTTTGAAAAAGAAAAAGATGCTTTGCATGAAGCACTCTCAAAAATACGCGTGCCTTTCCCGTCCCCTGGCTGACCCAGGGGAAGAAAAGTGCTCTGAGAGCCATGACTTGTTCATCTTGGTTCTTTTAGAAACACAGCGAGGGGACTCCAACCACAGTCTCCCTTGTTTCCACTAACTGGGCCACACACACCCCACTTGCCTGGCATCGGTTGAGCCCCCTTTTGAAAAAGAAAAAGATGCTTTGCATGAAGCACTCTCAAAAATACGCGTGCCTTTCCCGTCCCCTGGCTGACCCAGGGGAAGAAAAGTCCTCTGAGAGCCATGACTTGTTCATCTTGGTTCTTTTAGAAACACAGCGAGGGGACTCCAACCACAGTCTCCCTCATTTCCACTAACTGGGCCACACACACCCCACTTGCCTGGCATCGGTTGAGCCCCCTTTTGAAAAAGAAAAAGATGCTTTGCATGAAGCACTCTCAAAAATACGCGTGCCTTTCCCGTCCCCTGGCTGACCCAGGGGAAGAAAAGTCCTCTGAGAGCCATGTCCACATTGTCAGTGAACAGACACGTGTGCTTATCTGTCAGCAGACCCCCAGCAGCACTGAAGACAGGTTCCGAGAGAACGCTGGCTGCAGGACATGACAAGATCCCCAAGGCGTACGTGGCGAGCTCAGGCAATTTATCAAGATTGGAAGCCTAAAATGAGCAGGGCTCAAGTTGCACAATAATGGAATCGATGTTTCCTTGCATATACTCATATCTGTGTGTCCTCCTCTTTTTCCTTGTCCAGCTGTTTTGTTTTCACATGAGTATATGTCCTTGTCACTTTCCCATGTGTTTGTGTTGTGTTGTGAGTTGTTTGTCACCTTTTGGACACCTTTGAGGGTCTTTTCTAGGTGTTTTTATGTGTTTGTGATTGCCTGCCATTGTTTCCTATGCAGTTTGAGTTCGGTTCGTCGAACGTTCGACGAGCCGAACTCGAACGGGACCTCCGTTCGGCGAACCGACCTCGAGCCGAACCGGGACCGGTTCGCTCATCTCTAGTGGCGACCCAGTAGTCAGCATTTCTTCGAATTCTGACAATCCGAGGGTCATGTTGTAGGTACTAGTGCAGCAAGAAGGTGCTCATGTGTCTTGCGCATCCAGGAGGACCAAGTCTTTGCTGTGCTGGTGGCGGCGAGGTGAGAATCCTGCTTCCTTCTTCTGCCCTCCCCCCCCAACCTCACACAACAGAAATGTGATCAAAGTCTTCCTCATCTGCTGAGTCTTCCATGCCCATTGCCAGTTTGTCCTCCATTTTTTCCTGGGCTCCTGCACCTTCCTCAACAGTTTGGCTGCTACCATGTGCCCTTGTTAATTCCTCTCCCCCACCGTCCCATGCCTGCCGCCTTGGTGCTGCTGACCGTCTGGAACTTTTAGATCTTGGCATCCCTTCCGCATATGAATCCTCCTGTACTTCCTCCACTTTCTCTTGTCCCACCACCTGACTCCGAATACTGTTTAGAGTGTGCTCCAGCATGTAATTGACTGGAATTGTCATGCTGATAATGGCATGGTCAGTGCCATGTCGAAACTGTGCAGAAGGGTGCATAGGTCTCTGATCTGAGACCAGCAGCATGATCTGCCCCACCTCTGGATCTCGTTGGCCGAGGCTTTACGTCATAACGTATTGCACAATGGCTCGGCCGTGCTGCCATAGTCGCTGCAAGATGTAAGAGAATCGAATTCCAGTGTGTCGGCACATCGCATTTCAGTCGGTGAACCAGCAGGCCGAAAGACTTCGGGAGCGATGCAAGTCATTCAGCTGCACTGCGTGAACAGCGGATATGAGCACATAGTGACCATGCCCTGTGCAGAAGCCCATGTAGGCCGGGATAGTGGGTTAAAAATTGCTGGACAACAAGGTTCAACACGTGAACCATACAAGGCACGTGTGTCACACTGCCCCAGCGAAGGGCCGCACCCAGATTTGCAGCATTGTCGCACACGGCCTTCCCTGGCTGCAGGTTGAGTGGAGAGAACCATTGCTGAAACTCTGTCTCCAGAGCGGACCACAACTCATCAGCTGTGTGACTCACATTTCCCAGATATTTCAACGTAAAGACCACCTGATGCTTTTGAGCTCTGCTGCCAGCATAGTAAGGAGGTGTCCGGGTTTCCTTTTGTTCCAAGTTACAACGCGGGTGGCCTGACCAGACAGGCTTTGGGTGGAGGTGAAGGACCCAGATGAGGTGTAAGAGGCAGAAGCTTAGGAGGAACTTCTACATACAGAGGATTGACGCACAACTCATGGGGATGGCAAGACTTGTACAGCAGACCCTTCTTCATCTCTCACCATATTTACCAAGTTCCCAGTCAGCAACATGTAATGCCCCTTGTCATGCTTACTGGTCCAAGTATCTGTGGTGAAATGCACCCTGTCACACACAGAGTTTCTCAAGGAAGTGGTGATGTTGTCTGCAACATTCTAGTGTAGCGCAGGGACACCTTTCTTGGAGAATTAGTAGCGACTGGGCATCTGGTACTGGGGCATTTCGATGGATATAAGATCTCGAAAATCCTGTGTGTCCACCAGGCAGAAAGGCAGCATTTCTGTAGCCAACAGCTTGCAGATGCTGAAAGTCAACCTCTTAGCTTTGTCATGGCTAGGAGGAAATGGTCTTCTACTTGTCCACATCCGAGGGACCGAGGGCTGGCTGCTGTGCGGAGATGGCATTGAGCAGGTGGTCCCTGGCAAACTGCTGGTCTGTGAGGAAAGTGCAGGTGGAGACATGATGTTGTCTTCATCCAAGGGTGGTGCTCTTGATGTCTGAGAGAGCTCAAAACCAGAAGCGGTTTCCAATTCCAAAACAACTGATGACCTGCCAATCACACTGCCTGTTGCGGGTAAAGAGGTGGAAGGTCTGCGTCCAAAAGCATGTGTGACTGTTGTCCCCACAGTCACAGAGGATGAACAGCACACGGATGCACTTTAAGGGGCAGATGGTGGTTTGCCCACTCCACTTGGCCGCATTGTATCATAGTATCATAGTTTTTAAGGTTGAAGGGAGACTCTAAGTCCATCTAGTTCATTCCGTAGCCTAACATATTGATCCAGAGGAAGGCAAAAAAAAAAAAACCCAATGTGACAAACAAGTTCCAATGGGGAAAAAATTTCCTTCCTGACTCCACATCCGCCAATCAGACTAGTTCCCTGGATCAACACCCTGTCATAAAATCTAATATACATAACTGGTAATATTAAATTTTTCAAGAAAGGCGTCCAGGCTCTGCTTAAATGTTAGTAGTGAATCACTCATTACAACATCATGCGGCAGAGAGTTCCATAGTCTCACTGCTTGTACAGTAAAGAATCCTCGTCTGTGATTATGATTAAACCTTCTTTCCTCAAGACGTAGCAGATGCCCCCGTGTTCCAGTCGCAGGCCTAGGTGTAAAAAGATCTTTGGAAAGGTCTCTGTACTGTCCCCTCATATATTTATACATCGTGATTAGATCCCCTCTAAGCCTTCGTTTTTCCAGACTAAATAACCCCAAGTTTAATTGTAGCACAGTGAGATTCCCACTGCGACTTATGCTTCATATCCATGTGACGGTTCATAGACGAAGTACTCAAACTAGTGCGCTTTTGGCCTCTACTTAGAGACTGGTGTCAAATCTTACTGATGACATGAGTTGGGTGATCCTTTGCGATGTCAAAAAAGGACCAGGCTAGGCAAGGCTTAGAGCCCATGCGACCTGCAGAGCCAACCCAACTTGTGCTCAGAGGCAGAGTTGTGGCTGAGGATGCAGTTGATGACGTGCTTCCAGTACTCCGACTCTGTCCAGGAAGGCGCAACCTAACCTCGTCGTCAGTAGCATCCTCCTCCACCTCCTCTGCTGACCTCATCGACTGCCTGACTGTGGGTTGACAGTAAGTGGGATCTACAACCTCATCATTACCCTGTGTGTTTGCACTCCCCTCGTCCTCAGAGCCAACGTCTTCCTGCCCTGACCGAATACTTAAGTTGTCATTCCAATCAGGTATCTGAGTCTCATTATCATCAGCATGTTCCTCATTGTCTCCACAAAGAGAAGTTACAGTTTCCCAGTCTGGTGTTGGGGTTGTGTATATGGCCTGAGGGTGCTGCTGTACTGGCCGGCATGGAAATTCTGAGGTTTGGGTTTCCACTGGTTACATTTGTGGCACCTGGTGCCGCAGGAGTGCTACATTAGTTAGAAGTACATGACCTAAAAAGTTGCTAGGTAAGTATGCAAAAACAGTTTCTTGCCAAATTTTAATTGCCTGTTCAAAATTATGCAAAGACATTTTTCGGTATTTTTAGTTAGCACTGCCTGTCCTGCTGTGAATTTTCTAGGCAACTAGCTAAAAAATTGTAGTTGGCAATTTTAATTACATTCTCAAACTTCCGCAGTGAAACACATTCATAGGTATTGTTATTAGTGCCTGCTGAAAATTTGCTATTGAACAAGCTAAAAAGGTCTTCTTGGCACTTTAACGTGTCTGCTGCAAATTACGCAGTGAACTACATTTGTAAGTAGTGGTACTTTTTGGTGCCTTCACAATATTGCTAACTCAGGCAGGAAATATAATTAATCTTTTGTCGTCAGGTGTCTTACCGTTTGAAAGGGGAAAGTTATATCAACCATGAATGGTAAATCACAACGAGGTTGTCGTGGAAGGGTAAATAGGCGGGGTGTTTGAGGTGTATGTGGGGAAGTTCTAGTGAGTAAACACTGGATCATCTTATCCCAAGAGAAATGAGAACACCTTTTGTTACTTGACAGCCTACACCACTAGATTTCTTTGACAGCCACACGTTGCTTCAACTTTGAAAAGAAGCTGATAAACAGCAGGTGCTAGAGTGGATGGCAAGCGCTAAACCAAGTGGCCTCTCCTCCTTATAATGTACCCCATCACCACAAATAGACCAAAAGTATATATCAGGGGTACTTCAAGGAGTTAGACCAATTAGCAAATTTATACCCATTAAAATTAATTTTAATTAATGATTAATTAAAAACCAAATAATTCCAACCATACGAACAAACACATAATGTGTGTGTAGTGTGTAAGTGCACACTTGGTAGAAAGGTATTAGAAAATGATATAGATGGGCCTGAGGTGAGGGTGATTAATAGGTTATGAAAGTCAAAAACGGACATGGGGATATACCTTTCCCTTTTCTTGGTTCTACCTCACAATGGGTCTTAAAGCACCCTAGGTGTTTGGTGCCCCCATTCCACGACCGTTCACCCTCTCTGCTCTTATCTACCTTGCAGTATACCCACCACCAGTCTCCAAAAGTGCAAGGTGCAGTAAAATCAGCACATAGATGCCAGACAACACGAGAAAATATTATATTATTTTTGGGAGACTCACAGTACAGTTACAATTCAATCCAATCCATCGATTATAATAATATTGCCCTGATTAGAACTCCATATCTGATACCAGGGGGCCAGTGCCAGCAACACCACCCTTTCTACCAAGTGTGCACTTACACACTACCTGCACATTGTGTGTTTGTTCGTATGGTTGGAATTATATGGTTTTTATTCATTAAAAAAAATAAATTTTAATAGGTATAAATTTTCTAATTGGTCTAACCTCAGCATAACACAGTTCATTCCTCAGAGGTGCCACCCCAATTACACTTATTTGCGCCCTTGTCACAGATCACCAACCTGCAAACTGAGTGCGGGGAACCACACATGGCCAAGTCTGCAGAGCTGTTCACACATTCTATCCCATGGGCATCACACAGGTTCACTCCAAAGATTCCCAGACTGAAGAGGAGGAAAGCTTCTGCACTGAAGCCCAAAATCATTGTGAGTTGGATCCTGGCCCGGACGAAGTTGGGTCTCAGCAGGATCCCGACCCTTGTCAACTGACATCCCAGGGGTGGACGGGATGATGATGAGACTCATCATACCTGAGGCGCACGTGTACTGTCCTGTGATGTCAGGTCAGGAAGAGGAGGCATGGGACAACATAGAGCATGATCATAAAATTGTAGGTCCCACTTGGTGTGAATCCAGAGGCATGCAGTGTGTACCTTAGCAGATGAGGAGGAGGAAGCCAAGGAAGTTACATTGGCAATTCCCAAATTAAGTGTTTAATCATATGTGTGTGCAAGGGCAGCATCACTGCCAAACTAGCGTGAAAATGAGTCAGATGATGTTGTTAAAGTCTACAAGAAAGATATAGCCTTTCTTTCCACGTCACGTGCAAAGAGATTTTCAACCATGAAGTGTAACGAAAAGGCAGGTTGTCTTCATGGAGGTCTTCCCTGCAGGTGACCCCAGTGCCGCCCCTCTGCTAAATGAGCATCACTGATTTGGGATGATGCAACTCTATCTGGTAGAACTTTGAGAGCAGGTACTAATTCATCATTGTGAAGCTCGAGTCCATAGACACAATCAAATCCATCATATTTTATAATATAAAGTGAAGGGTTGACTGGTACTTGACCCAAAACTGTTCCTTTCCATTGAGTTATTGAACCACTGTCCTCTTTCCAGCCATATTGTATCCTGCAACATACAATATTTCTTCTTGGTTGAGAAATTGGTGTACTTATGTTTCTTATGAGAGATCCTTTTCTTCATCATAATTTGTAGAAATGCCTGCATGTGCTGCATCAGCTCTTGACTGCTGAGCTGTGGCCTTTCAAAATGGAGTCTTCATTCATCTGTGTATGCAAGGGCAGCAACACTGCCAAACTATGGTGAAAGAGAGTCACTTCAAATCTGATGATGTTGTTACAGTCTACATGAAAAACATACCCTTTCTTTCCACCTCACACGCAAAGAGATTTTTGTCTGTAGTGCCAGTCTTCTGGGAGCAAGAGGCCTATGCTTTTCTGTCATGCATTTCTTGAGTTTTAAAATTTAAATGCCAAGCCATATCCTGTGTGTTGCATGCATTATACCTCCCTGCTGTTCAAAGACACTGTAAAATGGGGCAGGAGGCAATTGATGTCACTGTCCGGCTGTCTGCCTGAAATGTTTTTAATGTGCATACAAATCAGAGTGAAGAGGGGGTAAATGCCGCGCATCAGCCAAAATGAAGATGTAGCACGTTGATGTTATAAACGTATTCTTTTATTCCATCGGTCTACGCGTTTCGAGGATATACCTCTTCTTCAGGACCAGTGCATCAACATAGTAACTATGTTGATGCACTGGTCCTGAAGAAGAGGTATATCCTCGAAACGCGTAGACCGATGGAATAAAAGAATACGTTTAGAACATCAACGTGCTACATCTTCATTTTGGCTGATGCGCGGCATTTACCCCCTCTTCACTCTGATTTGTATGCACATCCACGTGGGGCTGCAGCAGATGCCATCATCCTATGTTCTATCAGTGGTTGTGACTATCACAACCTTTTCAGGTGAGTGTATTTTTCCTGATCTACCTCACTGATCTGTTGGTATTACACTATCAGCGCTCCTTATTTTTCAGTGAAATTTTTTAAAAAAATTCAGTTTTGTTTTAAACTTTAAATGCCAGTCAAAATCCTGTGTGTAAGTCAACACAATTAGGCAGTGCTTAAATTAATATGCATCAGAGAATGCAGTGGCACAGCTGCAGAGTTGTGGAACACTATCCAGGCCGAGTATGATAAATGGCTGTCTCCACTGAACCTAGAGGAGGGAAGGCCATGTGTGATTACGGTGCAAACCTACCTGGCAACACTGCGGCTGGGCAACATCATATATGCACTGCATAGATCAACCTGGTTGTACAGAAATTTCTAGGGCATTATTATGTCCTGGATAGAGATGAGCGACCCCCCTAAAGTTCGAGTTCGGTTCGTCGAACGGTGCCCCGTTAGACAAGCCGTTTGACAAACCTCTCGAACCTGGGAGGCAATCACAAACACATAAAAACACATTATAAATGTACACATACAGTTAATAAACATTGCCATACACTTACCGGTGCCCGTGATGCGTCCTGCACTCTGTCTCCTTCCGCTTTTCCATCGGTAATCGCTGCGTCCTCCCGATAACCAGCAGTGATGACAAGACCTATTGTGACGTCAAAATAGCCATGTGACCAGTCACGTGTCTATTGTCTTATTGACTGGTCACATGGCAAGACGTCATGTCCTGTTCTAGATTCCTGTCAGTGCATCTCTCCAGTACGCGGTGATCGTTTGTGTATCTCCGTGTACCGGCGGCATGCTCTGGCACACGGACGACTCCCCGTTCCTGGATGGGGCGCTCTTTACAGAGTCAGCCCACATGCAAGGACTGGCTGTCACTGCCAGTGAATAGCGGCACTGGGAATCACGTGATCAGAGCACCGTTGCTATGGCAACCCGGCTGTGAGCGGTGAAGTCACCGCTAACAGCTGGCAACCTGTGGTCACTCTCACAGTGATTTCTGAACGTGGCAGCAGCGTCTTTCTCCCATGCAGTGAAGCCTGATTTAGCAGAGCTGCATGGGTTGAAGGAGAAAGAAGGCGAAAGACCATGGATCATGCAGGGGTGACTGGGAGTAATAAACATGGAGTCTCTAATGTGTCTGTGTATTTATTTCTACTAAAGTATTTTTTCTCTGTGTGGTGTCTTTTTTTTAACCCTTTATTGAAGATTCTTAATGGCCGGGTCAAACGTGCCTGACATTAAGAATCTCTGGCTTAATTCTAGCTAGTAAAACAAAGCTAAAATTAACTCATAATTACCCATCAAGCCACCGTCACCAGGGCAGCTGGAAGAGTTGGATACAGCGCCAGATGATTGCGCTTCTATGAAAGCGCCATTTTCTGGGGTGGCTGCGGACTGCAATTTGCAGCAGAGGAACCCAGAAACCTCGGGCTAACCTGTGCTATGGATTCCAATCCCCAGCTGCCTAGTTGTACCTGGCTGGACACAAAAATGGGGCGAAGCCCACGTAGTTTTTTTTTTTTTTAATTATTTCATGAAATTCATGAAATATATAAAAAAAGGGCTTCCCTATATTTTTAGTTCCCAGCCAGGTACAAATAGGCAGCTGGGGGTTGGGGGCAGCCCGTACCTGCCTGCTGTACCTGGCTAGCATACAAAAATATGGCAAAGCTCACGTCATTTTTTTTTTTTTAGTTTTTTGGGAAAAAAAAATAAAAACCGCCTACCTGGATTTTCCATTGACAGTGAAAATAACACAAGGCAGTGGGGGTTAGCAGCCAGTAGCTGCTTGGAATACCCTTATCTAACAATACAAAAAATGCAGCGGGAGCCCATATATTTTTTTTTTTATTATTTATTTAAATAACTAAAAAAATGGGCTTCCCTCTATTTTGATTGCCTGACATGACAATGCTGTAAAAATAAATCATTATAAAAAATTACGCAGCGCTCCATGGTATTTTTGAGTCTCAGCGCAGTTAAAGCAGACAGCTACGGGTTGCCATCCCCATCTGCCTGGCGTTACCTTGGCTGGCAATCAAAATACAGGGAAGCCCATTTTTTTTTTTTTTAAAATAAAAAAAATTAGAGTTTAAAAAAAATGACGTGGGGTCCCCTCATTTTTGATAGCCAGCTAGGGTAAAGCAGACGGCTGTAGCCTGAAAACCACAGCTGGCCACTTTACCATGGTTGGGGATCCAATGTGGAGGTCACCCCAGGCTTTTTTTTATAATTATTATATAAATAATAATAATTACAAAAAAAAGTATGGTCCCCCCAAATTGGATCACCAGCCAAGGTAAAGCGGACAGCTGTGGTCTGGTATTTTCAGGGTGGGAAGGTCCATAGTTATTGGCCCTTCACAGCCTAAAAATAGCAGGCCGCAGGCGCCCCAGAAGTGGTGCATCCACTAGATGCGCCAATCCTTGCGCTTCACCCCAGCTCATCCTGTGCCCTGGTGCAGTGGCAAACGGGGTAACAAATGGGGTTGATACTAGCTGTAAGGTCACCTGACATTAAGCCCCGCAGTTTGTGATGTCATGGCATCTGTCAGATACCCGACATCACAAGCTGTCAGTACTAACAAAAAAAATAGACAAAAAAATGTATTTGAAAAAACACTCCCCAAAATATTCCCTCTTTCACCAATTTATTGTAAGAAAAAAATAAGGGGGTCCCACGGTGACTCTGGACAATCTAGAATATGAGGGGACACGCTCAGGGAATGTATACCCCATTTTCTAGGAGTGCAGACCCTCCATGTGAGGAGTGTGGGTGCAGTGAATCTGCACCCACTCTCCCCGGGTCCACAGCAACAGAGTCCATGTCGTAACTGTTGCTACCAAAGCTACAATGCCCTTCTCATGAGGTAAGGGCATGCTTAATCAGGAGAACTATTCTACGTTTCCAAATATTGGTATTTGCTGATATTATTACTATTCCACCTACTATATATTGGAGATAGGATCTTGGAGATGGAATACCCCTTTAAGTCCAGTTATCCAGCTGAATGAATACTAAACAACAGAGCTCGCTATTTAGATGTGTTTTCTTGTGGCGTATAACGGACTCTCATGTTTGGTAGTCGTTCAGCAGGGCAACTATAAAATCAAATACCTCCATTTGGAAATGTAGTATAGCTCTCCTGATCAACTATGTTCCTTACCTCATGAGCAGAACATTGCAGTAATAATAATAATTTATTCATTTATACAGCGCTATTAATTCTATAGCGCTTTACATACATTGGGAACACTATCCCCATTGGGGCTCACGATTTAAATTCCCTATCTGTATGTCTTTTGAGCGTGGGAGGAAACCGGAGTACCTAGAGGAAACCCACGCAAACATGGGGAGAACATGCAAACTCCTTGCAGATGGTGTCCTCGGTGGGAATTGAACTCAGGACCTCAGTGCTGCAAGACTGTGGTGCTAACCACTGAGCCACTGTGCCGCCCATTTAGCTTACAGATGCATAACCACCACTCACTGTGTCTGAACACAGGAACCTGAGCTGACAGCCGCTCTGTGCATGCAGCAGCATCTATTGTGAAGGAGGGGGCTGCGGGGGATCAACGCTGCACAGGTACCGTGGAACACCGGGCAACACCGGTGGGGTTATAGGGGGTGACCTGGCAGGGCTTGCAGAGGAGTTTTCTGTCGCATGTGTCATGGCACATGCAACAGAAATCAGAGGAGTAGGGTGAATGCGGCCGGCGCGCTGCTGTGCGCACGGCCATCTTGGATTTCCGGGAGGGGGTCAGGGGGGGAAATTTGGCGACACCGGGGGACCGGAGGGTACCGGGAAGGATATTTATCATGTTTGTTCATGCCAGATGGGAGATAAATAATTTTTTACCGACACTGTCATTTACTGTAATGTGATCATCGGTATATGGTGTATACCAGTGATCACGTGAGCGTGGACCGGAAAATCAGCCTAAATCATGATCTCCAGGGTCTCAGCTACCCCCTGAAACTCCGGAGATTTTCTGACGCTGGGGGGCGCTATTCACTTATTTCTGCCTGCTTTTTATAAACGGAAGACCAGAATAACGCTTCATTCACACAACTGATCCATTTTTGCGGTCCACGAAAAACAGTTTGTTTTTTACGGGTGCATCCATGTGGCATCAGTTTCCGTTCCGTGTATGGTCCGTATGTCATCTGTTTGTCATCCGTGTGCCTTCCAGTTTTTTTGCGTACTGCTAAAAAACTGAAGGAGGGAAAATACATAAATTTACCCAGGATCCATAGCTTCAACCTACATGAGGTGGTCACATGTTCACTCCAGTGCCATTTTCTACTGCTTTTCACAGTGTAGAGCGCTCTGGTGATTTTCTTGTGCTTGTACACTTCATATCAGTCTTTTCTGTCATTATAATGGCAGAAAGACACATCATGTCCCACTCTCCTGCATTTTGTAATTTTGCACCCTTTGGTGCCTTTCATGTGGAACTAAGAGGTGCCTATGCCTTGGCCGTCTGCAGGAGTCCGGTCAGGGACTGAACTGCGGAACCGTAGGGACCGAGAAGAGGGTAGTGACCCTTCGGACCCGAACCGGGGAGCTAACAAGTCAACAGGAGCACCAGGCAGGGTACTCAGACCCCATTCTAGCCCAGAAGCAACCGGGCTCAGAAAAATCTACTGATTGCGGTCTGGACCTCAGGGGTTCATTCCCATCCAAAGTCTCGATAGACGGCAACAACCCACTGATTCCGGATAAGAGCCACCGCCAAGGGCCAGAGATCCAAAGGGCTCCTCTGGTACCCAAAAGCCGGGGAGCGGACTACCGTTGCTGAAGCATAGGAGTCACTATAGAAAATTTAAAGGTGCAGGAGAAAGGTGACATCACCAACCTCACTGGGGACACATGCAGCCGGCTGCGGGCACCGATCTACACCGAACTTGGTTTACCATTGACCCTGTGTGGTTTAATTGTGAGTACACCAGTACCATCAGGCACTGCGCCGCAAACGAGCCCCTTCGTCCTGCAAGCCCCCGCTCCTGCCACCTGGCCCTGGGACCAACAAACCCCCTACACACCTAGCTGCGACCCACCACCGATCCCGGACGAGCCCCCGCACCCTCACAGCAGCGGTGGTGCCCATCACCTCATCACGACCCGTGGGTGGCGTCACAAACTATTACCGGTCACCGCGGCTCCGGATGTGAAACCCGTCCACCCCAAACCAAACAACCAAACCCCCCCCCCTTTCCAGAGCGAAGTGGAGGCGCTCGAGCCACCGACAACCCGAGCCCGGATCCGAGCGGCTCGGCGGAGAGCAGCCGAGCCCCCAGGGCGGTACAGATCCATAGCTTCAACCTACATGAGGCAGTCACATGTTCACTCCAGTGCCATTTTCTTCTGCTTTTCACGGCGTAGAGCGCTTTGGTGATTTTCTTTTGCTTGTACACTTCATAGAAGTCTTTTCTGTCATTATAATGGAAGAAAGACACAATGTCCCACTCTCCTGCATTTTGTAATTTTGCACCCTTTGGTGCCTTTCATGGGGCACTAAGGGGTGCATAGCCTTGTATTTAGCCAAAAAAAAATGAAAAAAAATGACGTGGGGTTCCCCCTATTTTTGTAACCAGCTAGGGTAAAGCAGACGGCTGCAGCCTGCAGACCACAGCTGGCAGCTTCACCTTGGCTAGTAATCCAAAACTGAGGGCACCCCACGCTGTTATTTTAAATGAAATAAATAATTAAAAAAAAAAACATGTGGAGGTCCCCCAAAATTGGATCACCAGCCAAGGTAAAGCGGACAGCTGGGGTCTGATATTCCCAGACTAGGGAGGTCCATGGTTATTGGACTCTCCCCAGCCTAAAAATAGCAGGCCGCAGCCGCCCCAGAAGTGGCGCATCTATTAGATGCGCCAATCCTGTTGCTTCGCCCCAGCTCATCCCGTGCCCTGGTGGGTAGCAAACAGGGTAATATATGGGGTTAATACCAGATGTGTAATGTCACCTGGCATCAAGCCCTGGGGTTTGTGAGGTCAGGCGTCTATCAGATACCCGACATCACCAACCCAGTCAGTAATAAAAAAAAAAAATAGACGACACATTTTTATTTGAAAAAAACACTCCCCAAAATATTCCCTCTTTCACCAATTTATTAGAAAGAAAAAGAAATCCAGGTCTGGTGTAATCCAAGGGGTTGCCATGACTATCCATACCATAGTCAATGTCCCAGTCAATGAAGAACAGCATGTTTCCCATTGGCTGGGAGAGCCATGCAGTGACCTGAGCTAACATCAATAGGTCAGCCCAGGTCACTGCAGGGCATGACAAGTGCTGCTGTCAGGAGTGAGGTACATTACCTGCGGTGACGATCTCCTGCACTGCTGATAGCGGAGCTGTCACTGACTTCAATGGACCGCCGCCATCACAGCCAAGTATCGCGGGAGCCTGTGACGTCACCGCTAGTCACAGTCTCGGGTCGGCAGCGAGAGGAGAAGATGTGACAAGCAGCGGCCATGGAGGACAGTGACAGCACTGAGGTCAGGAGGGTGGGACTTCATCACAGCAGGTAAGCTGAGCAGGGTAATGTGTGCGGAGTGCGGGGTGGGTGGAGCCAAGTGAGGCCATGTGTGCGGAGTGCGAGGTGGGTGGAGCCAAGTGAGGCCATGTGTGCGGAGTTGCAAGGTGGGTGGAACCTAGCGGGGTAATGTGTGCGGAGTGTGAGGTGGGTGGAGCCAAGCGGGGTAATGTGTGCGGAATGCAAGGTGGGTGGAGCCAAGCGGGGTAATGTGTGCGGACTGTGAGGTGGGTGGAGCCAAGCAGGGTAATGTGTGCGGAGTGCAAGGTGGGTGGAGCCGAGCGGGGCCATGTGTGCGGAGTGCGAGGTGGGTGGAGCCTAGCGGGGCCATGTGTGTAGGCGGCGGAGTGCGAGGTGAGTGGAGCCTATCGGGGCCATGTGGCGATGAGGACGTCAGTGCTGGGGACTGCATGGCTGGGGACAGGTGTGTGTTAGTGTGTGTGTGTGTGTGTGTGAGTGTGTGTACATGCCGAGTGCAGGAGGGGGTGGAGCCGAGGAGGGAAGTGTCGGCTCCCTGCACACATAACCAGGGTAAATATCGGGTTACTAACCAAAGCGCTTTGCTTGGATACCCGATATTTACATTGGTTACCAGCTTACCGTAGGCTGCCAGTGAAGGCTCCCTGCACACTGTAGCTGTAAAAAGCCCTGCTTTTGGTGATCAAACCGTTCTCGATCGTAACTCGAACTGTCGAGCTTTTAGCAAAAAGCTTGAGTTCGATCTCGAATACCCCCCAAAATCACTCGAACATGAAATTGGCGAACCTCGAACATCGGTCATCTCTAGTCCTGGATGCACTGTTGAAGAAGGCACGTTCACTGTGTGCTCACTTTTTAAAATTGAAATGCTGGTCCACAGCCTGTGTGTTACATGGACCATACCTCCCTGCTCTTTTAAGGCCCTATGGGGAAGGGGGCCATTATTGCTACTGTACTGCTGTCTGCCTGAAAGGATTTTGAATGTTGAGACTAAAACATGGGTTTCAAAGTTGTCTTTTGTCTGTACTGGTAATGCACCAGCCCTACATCTGTCTCTCATTCACCTCTATATTTCTTATATCAATATTCTATGAAGCTAATGGCTGTGCTAAAACAGTGGTGCTGCACTGAAAAACAAATTTTTATTGTTTTGGAAGCTTTTCAACCCCCGTAAAGGTGTTTGCTCTGCCCTACATTTGGCCTCCAATTTAATTTAATGGGGTTCAGAAAGGTTTGATAGAGGTTCTAAGTTCAGTTCGATAAAGGTTCGACTAACGATTTGACAAGAATAGGAAGAACACCAAGGACCAGGCCCATACAAGAAATAATGATCAGGAGTGAGTCAAGTATTGTTTGTTTTTCTCTTTATACCTTACATTTATTATGCTCTGGATTCTCTCTGCTTTCAGTTATGCCATCACCTTCCTCTGATGAGATCACCCCAATGTGGTTACCAGGTACTAGCCATTACTGAATAATCGTTATCCTCATAATCAACTCTTACTTGATTGACAGTTGTCTTAGTGTGGATAATGTCATTATCTCCTTGACTTTGGTGGATTCCCAAGATTTGCCTGACTCAGAGATCCATTAACATCTTGGCTACCACAGATGTTGCCAATCAGAGTCATTATTCCAGAGTGGCTAGAACCTTAACGGATTGCAGAACTAATCCTTACATACAACTAGAAGTAGCCATGGGAGACCTAGTCGTCTCGACGCAGCCGTAGAACTAAATATTCTGACAGATAGAGATATAAGAAAGCTAATCTGCCTCAAAGCAGTCCCCAAAGATACATAGATAGCCACCAATATACGATATAGAAAAACACAATACAAAGCTAGAAAAGACAGATTCAGCAAAGGTGAGGCCCAAGCTATCTTTATAGGAAAGGATAGGAAGGAGCACTGTCTGCAACCGTAAAAACCCAAATATATACCAGTACTTCTGATATAGAAAAAAATCTAAAGTCACACAACCTCTCCCCCACTGTATCAGCACTCTGATGTTACTGGGATCAAAAATACTAATATAGATGAGGGACTGAATTAATACCAAGAATGACAAACGCAATACCTTGCAGAATCATTGAGCCAAGTAGACAGACACTCCGAGCAGGAAATTATCCAATTCCACCAGGTACTTCACACAGGCAAAATAGGAATCAAGCATAGTATCAAAGCAGAAAAAACAACATGAAAGTGGAAAGCAAACAGCAGAGGAACAAAGACCACTTATCTGAGAGGAGTTCTGGTAGTAAGCAGAGCTGGTTACAGAATGTTCTTAACACACAGGAGACCATTGAGCACCGGCAAGTAACAAGAGAAAACTACTCCTTTATATAGTCCCAATCTGACCCTGATTGCCAGTTCTCTATAGGTGTGTGGCTTTCATTCCACAAATCAACTGCACTGCCAGCACTGACTATAAGAGGGAGCCCCAAACTGGAAAACGTATTCACAACTGGCCCCTGCTGTGATCGCTACACATCTCTCAGGAACATTCTTTGGTCCTTTGTTTCCCGCTGCGCAGCAAGCATCGTCGTGTTTGACACCATTACAACAACTTCGTTAGCAACCTCCCTTTCAAATAGCTGCTTTGACATGTCCCCAATGACCAGCTAGGTCATTCTGCAGGTCCATATCGCTGCTGCATCATTGGCCAGGTCTGCCTATTCGACAGCTTACCACTTTACAGCGATCCCGGCCAGGTCAGGATCACTACAAAGTCTCAGTTTGTAAAGGGGCCTTAAATGGAATAAAAAGAGTAATTGAAATGCAGCAGCTGCAAGCTACACTTGATCAACATGATCAATCACCGTCACTGCTGCCAACAGCTCTCCCGTCTGTCTTTCCTATATCAATTCAATCTCTATCATTCGCAGATTACTACTAGAGATGAGCGAGCCTCTGAAGGCTCGAGTTCGGTTTGGTTCGTCGAACGGAGGCCCCATTCGAGTTCGGTTCGACGAACCGTTAGACGAACCTCTCGAACCCCAGTGAAAACAATGGGAGGCAAACACAAACACATAAAAACACATTATAAATGTACACATACAGTTACTAAACATTGCCATTACACTTACAGGTCCCAGCGACGCGTCCTGCCCTAGCCAGGTACAGTAGGCAGCTAGGGGCTGCCCCCGACCCCCAGCTGCCCATTTGTACCCAGTTGGGAACCAAAAATATAGGGAAGCCTTTTTTTTTTTTAATTATTTCATGAATTTCATGAAATATCGTATTTTTCGGACCATAAGACGCACTTTTTTCCCCCCAAATGTTGGGGTAAAGTTGGGGGTGCGTCTTATGGTCTGACTATAGGGCTGCAGCCAGGAACGAGGATGCTGCGGTGGAGCGGGTCATCGGGGGCACGAGCAGGCAGCAGCAGCGCCTGCCGTGACCATGTGGGCCCGCTCATTACATATGCACGCCCATCCTCCCGCCCATCTCTCAGCGCAGAAGCCAGCGCTGACAGGTGGGCAGGAGGATGAGCTGGGACGCGCACATAGTAAAGAGCCGGTCCCAGCCTGGAGTGATCATGTGTGGCTGTATTCACTGCCCCCCGCGCATCATCATCAGCGCGGGGTGCAGTGAATCAGTACACTCACCCGTCCCCCTGTGTGGAGCCGTTCCCCTGCAGCACGTGCTGATCAGCTGATCGGCACAGACAGGAAGACATCGCGTGCTGCAGGGGAACGGCTCCACACACACAGGTCAGTGCCGCTGAGAGGAAGATGATTGGTGCTGGAGGGAGTGAGGAACAGGTGAGTATAAACGTTTATTTTTTTTTCTCTGTGCTATAGGATACAGGCCATATACCAGGATGGTATATGAGCACGATGGGGGCATATAGCAGGATGGGAGTATATGAGCAGGATGGATGGGGGGTATATGAACAGGATGGGGGTATATGAACAGGATGGAGGTATATGAACAGGATGGGGGGTATATGAACAGGATGGGGGGTATATGAACAGGATGGGAGTATATGAGCAGGATGGGGGGTATATGAACAGGATGGGGGTATATGAACAGGATGGGAGTATATGAACAGGATGGGGGTATATGAACAGGATGGGAGTATATGAGCAGGATGGGAGTATATGAGCAGGATGGGAGTATATGAGCAGGATGGATGGGGGAAATATCAATAGGATCAGGGTATATGAACAGGATGAGGTAATATGAGCAGGATGCTGGTATATGAGCAGGATGGGGGTTTATAGCAGGATCATATACAAGGCAGGAGGATCATTACCAGGATGGGGTACCTTAGTAGAGAATTTGGGGACATTACCCCCATAACAGTGTCAGCAGCAGATCCTCGCCCCATAACAGTGTGTCAAGACCACATTTTTTTGCTTAAAGTTTTATTTTCCTATTTTCCTCCTCTAAAACCAGGGTGCGTCTTATAGTCCGGTGCGTCTTATAGTTCGAAAAATACGGTAATTTAAAAAAAAAAATGACGTGGGCTTTGCCCAAATTTTGTGTCCAAGCAGATACAACTAGGCAGCTGGGGATTGGAGTCCGCAGCTGCCCCAGAAAAGGGCACTTTTATAGAAGCACCATCTTCTGGCACTGTATCCAACTCTTTCAGCTGCCTTGGTGACGGGTGGCTCGCTGGGTAATAATGGGGTTAGGGCTAGCTGTATATTATCACCTGGCCCTAAGCCCGAAATTCATGGTGTCATGTCAATATTAGACATGGCCACCATGAATTTCTAGTACACATAAAAAAAAAACACAACACACAGAAAAATATTTTTATTAGAAATAAAACACAACACAATTATTGACTCTATCTTTATTGAAATAAAGAACCCCCCTCTGCAGTAATCCTGGGTCAAGGGTCCCATGCCGTCCAATCCGGATCCAATATAATCTGATCGGTTTGCTGGAAGGCAAAGCAATCAGATGATGTGTCAGGTTCAAGGGCCTAAATCATATGACACAGCAGCGGATTGTATAAACGGCTTTAATACAATCAGATGATGCATCAGTGCAAAAACAAACAAAAAAAAAAAGAAACTAAACACTTCTGTGCAGACTCCTGTCCGACAGCATCAGCTGATAGTTTAGCCGGCCGGGCGGTAAAAAGCCGGCCTCACTGCTCGACTTATAGTGTCAGCTGATTCTGTCAGGTGACCGCATCAGTTGATCATCGCCAGGTCTGAGAGAGGGAGAAGAGAGGGAGAAGAGAGGGAGAAGAGAGAGAAAAGAGCAGAGAGAAAAGAGCAGAGAGAAAAGAGCAGAGAGAAAAGAGCAGAGAGAAAAGAGCAGAGAGAAAAGAGCAGAGAGAAAAGAGCAGAGAGAAAAGAGCAGAGAGAAAAGAGCAGAGAGAAAAGAGCAGAGAGAAAAGAGCAGAGAGAAAAGAGCAGAGAGAAAAGAGCAGAGAGAAAAGAGCAGAGACAAAAGAGCAGAGACAAAAGAGCAGAGACAAAAGAGCAGAGACAAAAGAGCAGAGACAAAAGAGCAGAGACAAAAGAGCAGAGAGAAAAGAGCAGAGAGAAAAGAGCAGAGAGAAAAGAGCAAAGAGAAAAGAGCAAAGAGAGAAGAGAGAGAAGAGAGGAGAGAGAGGAGAGAGAGGAAAAAGAGAAAAAGAGTGAGAAAAAGAGAAAAAGAGAGAAAAAGAGAGAGACAGAGACAAAGAGAAAGAGAGAGACAGAGAGACTGAGAGACTGAGAGACAGAGAGAGACTGAGAAACAAAGCGAGAGAGAGACTGAGTCTGAGAGAGATGGAGAGACAGAATGACAGAAGAGAGAGATGAGAGAGAGAGAAGAGAGAGGAGAGAGAAAGAGACTAAGACAGAGAGAAAGACTAAGACAGAGAGAGAGAGCGAGAAGAGAGAGAGCGAGAAGAGAGAGAGCGAGGACAGCGAGGAGAGAGAGGAAGAGACTAAGACAGAGAGAAAGAGACTAAGAGAGAGAGAGAAAGACTAAGACAGAGAAAGAGACTAAGACAGAGAGAAAGAGACTAAGACCGAGAGAGAGAGCGAGAAGAGAGAGCGAGGATAGCGAGGAGAGAGAGGAAGAGACTAAGACAGAGAGGAAGAGACTAAGACAGAGAGAAAGAGACTAAGACAGAGAGAAAGAGACTAAGACAGAGAGAAAGACTAAGACAGAGAGAAAGAGCGATTAGAGAGAGAGCAAGGAGCGAGAAGAGAGAGAGCGAGAAGAGAGAGCAAGAAGAGAGAGCGAGAGGAGCGAGGAGAGAGAGGAGCGAGGAGAGAGAGGAGCGAGGAGAGAGAGGAGCGAGGAGAGAGAGGAGAGAGAGAGAGAGGAGAGAGAGAGAGGAGAGAGAGAGGAGAGAGAGAGAGGAGAGAGAGGAGAGAGAGAGGAGAGAGAGGAGAGAGAGAGGAGAGAGAGAGGAGAGAGAGAGAGAGGAGAGAGAGAGGAGAGAGAGAGGAGAGAGCGAGGAGAGAGAGGAGAGAGAGGAGAGAGAGGAGAGGAGAGAGAGAGAGGAGAGCGAGCAATGCAGCCTCATTCCGTGAACTGTTTCGATTTTAGAGGTGTGGCTCACAGCTGATGTCCAGCTCCTCCCCTCAGTGCATAATTAAATTAAATTATTAATAAATAATTCTAATTTAAAATTAAAAATAAATTAAAATTTTTTTACCGGGACTAGAACTTGTGAACTAATGGTTCTGAGTCGAGCGCTCTAACCATTGAGCTACTGGCTCTAATGAAAAACATAGGCAGATTTGGTAATCTTGACTTCTGCATTGCAGACTGAAGTCTCAGATTACAGCGCTGTTCAGTTCAGGTTCAACGTGGAGAGAGCACATATTACTCCCTGCATCTTCATGTAGCAGAGCTGATAGTGTCACGTGGATTACTTCGGACCTGGATTGTTGTTTTGGGATTAATAAAGAGGTAAACGAGGTGTTTTTTGTCTTTTATTCCAAATAAAGGATTTTTCATTGTGTGTTTATTTACTTTCACTTACAGTTTAATCATGGGCGGTATCTCGGGGAGACGCCTGGTATGATTAACTCATTATTACCCTGATTGTCACTGCACCAGGGCAATTGGGGATAAGCTGGGTGGAGTCACGGGACTGTCGCATCTAATGGTTGCGGCATTTCCGGGAGGCTGCTGGGTGATATTGTTAGGGTGGTGGGCTCCCCATAACGTGGAGCTCCCCATCCTGACAATACCAGCCTCCAGCCGTGCGGATTTACCCTGGCTTGTATCAAATATGGGGGAACCACATTTTTTTATTATTATTATTTATTTAATTATTTTACTGCACGATATAGACCCGCCCGCCGGCGGCTGTGATTGGTTGCAGTCAGACACGCCCCCATGATGAGTGACAGGTGTCTCACTGCAACCAATCATGGGCGCCGGTGGGCTGGGAAAGCACGGAATAACTAATTGAATAATGAAGCGGCAGCCATTTTCAAAAGAGGAAATGCCGCTGGAGATTTGTGACAGTCGTGCAGCGAGACGCCCGTGATCGGTGAGTAGGAAAGAGAGGGATTGTGCTGGGGACGCAGGTCACATGCAGACAGCAACATGTGCACATAGCCTTACTGTGAAAAGCCACGTTTTTGGTGCTCGAACCGTTCTCAAACGTAACTCGAACTGTTGAGCTTTTAAGCAAAAAGCTCGAGTTCGTCGAACGTCTCGAACACACCCCAAAATCACTCGAACATGAAATTGGCCAACCTCGAGCCTCGAACATCGCTCATCTCTAATTACTACACTAATTTGCTTCACTGCTGTAGTTGCACAATGCACACTTTCTGTCCTATTTGCGCTATTTCTCTAATGTTTCCCATCTCTATTCCTCCGCTGTGATTTGTTACCTACTTTCACTATGAAGATTCGACCCCTCAAAAAGCAGCTGCATTGTCGACTTTAGCGCTATGAAAGTACCTCCTCATCCATTGTGCTAAATCTTATAATGTAATAACTGCAAGGTGTCATGGGGATTCCTACCCCCCCACATCCAAGGTCCTGTAAGCATTCTGTGGCTGATGCTCTCTTCCACATTGTATAAATTGGGTGATTGACACAAAACAAAAATCACTAATTTTTTTAATACACTGGGTAAAGCAAATTTCCAAAAATGTTACAGCAATTTGATACTTATCTTATTGATTTGCTCATATATAATAGATAATCAGACTTCTGTAGCGCCGCTGAGACCCTCAGGGCACTACAGGGAACTGCATCCTCTAGAGCAGTCATGGCGAACCTTTCACAGGCCGAGTGCCCAAACTGTAGCCCTAAATCCAATTTGTTTTTTTAAGTGCCAACCAATCCTATTATGTAAGTAATTGTTTTTAATCATACCTTTGCAGTTTTCTCTTCAGCAGGGGGCATCACGCTCATACTTACCACACATTAAAGCTGAGCACCTGCCCTTTCCAGACACAGCAGTTGGATTGATCCCTCTGGAAAAAAATTGTAGCATATTACACAGAGATTTTAGCATGGAAATGCCACCAGATGTCACCATATAATCCACATCTACATTTCAAAGTCTGAACATCTTGAAATCCCATAAAGACGTACAAGTTTCTCCCCTTTCAATGGGTAGTTATGTCCCCCTTCCTGGTAAACATGTCCCTCATCCTGATATATATTTCCTACATTCTGGTATATTTGTCCCCATCATGGCCCCATCCTGGTAAATGTCCTCCATCCTGGTAAATGTACCCCATTCTGGCATGTTCCCCCATGCTGGTAAATGTACCCCATCCTGACATATTGCCAATCCTTGTAAATGTTCCCCCATCCCGGCATGTACCCCATTCCTGGTAAATGTCCTCCATCCTGTTAAATGTTCCCAATCCTGGTTAATGTACACCCAACCAGGTATATGTACCCCCATCCAGGTAAATGTCCCCCTTCCTAGCATGTACCCCCATCCTGGTAAATGTCAGCCTTCATGGCACGTTCCTTTTCCTGGTAAATGTCCCCCCATCCTGGTAAATATTCCCCTTCCTGGTAAATGTACCCTATCGTGGCATGTTTCCTCCATCCTGGCATGTATGTTTTCCCCATCTTGGCATGCATGTTTCCTCCATCATGGAATGTATGTTTTCCCCATCTTGGCATGCATGTTTCCTCCATCCTGGAATGTATGTTTTCCCCATCTTGGCATGCATGTTTCCTCCATCCTGGAATGTATGTTTTCCCCATCCTGGCATGCCTGTTTCCTCTATCCTGGCATGTATGTTTTACCCATCCTAGCATGCATGTTTCCTCCATCCTGGCATGTATGTTTTCCCCATCCTAGCATGCATGTTTCCTCCATCCTGGCATGTATGTTTTCCCATCCTGGAATGTATGTTTTCCCCATCCTGGCATGCAGGTTTCCTCCATCCTGGCATGTATGTTTTCCCCATCCTGGCATGTATGTTTTTTCCATCCTGCCATGCATGTTTCCCCATCCTGGCATGCATTGTTCCCCATCCTGGCATGCATTGTTTACCGATGCTGGCATGTATGCTTCCTCCATCCTGGCATGCATGTTTTCCCCATGCTGCCATGTGTGTTCTCCCCACCATGCTGGCATGTGTGTTCTCCCCCCCCATGCTGGCATGTGTGTGTGTCCTCCCATGCTGGCATATGTGTTCTCCCCATGCTGGCACTGCCCCTCCAATCCCCACCTTGGCACAGCCGCACACAAGTTATAAAAAAAACAACAAAAAAAACGCCACACAACTCACATTCCAGCACCCGCTGCACGCCGCTGGGTCCTCAGTTCCCACACTGCCAAAAGACGTCATTACTAGAGTTGAGCGCGGTTCGTGGTTCTCCAGTTTGCGGTTCGAGTGATTTTGGGGGCTGTTCAAGATCGAACTAGAGCTCGAGCTTTTTGCTAAAGCTCGATAGTTCTAGTTACGTTCGAGAACGGTTCTAGCAGCAAAAAGCCAAACTAATTACTAGCTGGCTTTCCGCTGTAATAGTATAAGTCACTCTGTGACTCACACTATTATGAAATTTCAGCGTATAGTGTGCGGGAACAGCGCATTTAGATCATTGCTGCTGGGATAATGGTGATCGACATTTTTTTTTTTCCTTGTCTTCCTTCCCTAAGCGCGCGCGTGTAGTGGGGCGGGCCAGCATGTCAGCCAATCCCAGACACACACACAGCTAAGTGGACTTTTAGCCAGAGAAGCAACGGCATGTGTGATAGGATGTCCATGTCACATGTCCATGCATTATAAAAACGGGTATCTGCCCGTCCAGACGCCATTATCTGCCTTCTGCGTCTGGGTGTCAGTCACCGCTGGTGTAGCTCCTGTCTCCGATACTGCAGTGTACGCTCTACACACAGCGCCATACAGAATAGGGATAGAAGTTTCTATTAGCCCTTGTAAGGGCTAATAACAGCAGGCTCCGAGCCATAGGTGACAGTCAGGTCCGTGGAAACAGATTTTATACAGCTACAGAAGATAACAGTGTCTGTGTAGCTAAGCTCTGGGACTTCCTCGCTGCATTTCCCCATTAGGAGGGATAGAAAGTGAGGCTTCCTTTCCTGTATACTGACCCACAACCCTACCACTGTACCCTCCTGCCCTTTGCACACTCAAACTCATTGTTACTAAGCCATTATACTAGCAAACACTGAGTAAACTTAGTGGTATCCTAAAAGTGGCTGTTGGATTTCCATTAGTGTCCCACTAGTGCAAATCTATTTGCAGCACCTCTGCATTGCAAACTCAAACTCATTGTTACTAAGCCATTATACTAGCAAACTATGCTGGTAGTTTAAGGGCCGTAGTTGCATTGTCAGGGATAGTTATTGTTGTTTATTCTGCGGTTAATAAAGATAGCCCACCACTGCAATCTACACCACCTCTCAATTTTTACTACCACATTTTAAGTGCACAATCTTGTCGCAATCAAAATGAGTGGCAAAATGACAGATGCTAGTGGAAAGGGGAAGAGGCGTGTTGGAAAAGGAAAAAAAGGGTTTGTCCATGGGGAAGGTGGCAAAGCTCCATTAACATCTGCTGAAGATAGACCATCTTCCAGCAAAATTAAGATGTCTACTACTTACCGTGGACAATCTGATGTGCTCCCTTTTTTACGGACACGAACAACTGGAACAAAGGTAGATGATGGCCAAAAAAAGAAAATGCTTGAATGGATCTCAAGTGGTCCAACAAGTGCCCTCTCCACCACCTCAACTACCGCACCTAAAAAACACCAGACCTCGGAATTGTCATCCCAATCACACTTGCTTTCTCCCAGCTCTGAAGTCTCCATCCACCCTGCACAGTATGGTGGAACCAAGATGGCTGAGTCTGCAAAGCTGTTCAGTCACACTATAGCCTGGGAATCAGAGGTCTGCTCCCAAGCTACAGTGAGTACAGACCAGGAAATGGTCTGCAGTGATGCCCAGAACCTTTGTGACTCAGATTCAGGCTGTGATGAACAAGTTTCTGAGCATAATGTTGACCCTTATTCACAAAACTGAAACACCTGTTTTAATAGACAATGAGGAACATACTGATGACGATGAGACGCAGATACCAGATTGGGATGACAACTTAAATATTTGGTCAGGGCAAGAAGAGGCTCGGTCTGAGGGTGAGGGAAGTGCAAACACAACAATTGATGAGGAAGTTCTAGATCCCTTTATACAACCAATAATCCCCAATATTATGAAAAATCTTATTTTTATTCAAGTAGAAAAATTATTTATACATCACACCATTTGTGCATCATTACACAGATTACACAGATCAATTGCCTTACGCCAAACAAATGGCAACCCCTGATCTTGAATATCAAGACCATGGGAGAGTCATCCCCTTCCCCTTAGGAAAGGGATTCCTAAAGGGCAGTTTCTACGAATACGTAGGAACTGCTCAAGGGAATCAGATTTTAGGGTTCAGGCGTCAGATATGTTTGGGAGGTTTCTGGATAGAGGCTATCCCAAGCATGTCTTACAGCAATCCTATGCCTTTGCGAGGGATACCAATAGACACTCTCTGATGACGTCAAAAAAGAGGAAAGAGGATGAAAATATCTTGCGGATTATTGGCACCTTCGACCTTCAGTCTGAACGTGTCTTTGGTATAATTAAAAAACACTGGAATATCCTAAGGGCGGATCCGGGTCTGGCCAAGTTTATCTCGAAAGCCCCCTGTATTACATACAGGAGGGGTCGGTCTATAGGGGATAAACTTGTGCACAGCATGTACCAGGGACCACGTCCAGATGGTACATGGCTGGACAGACAAGTGGTGGGTATGTTTCGGTGTGGTAGCTGCAGTTTTTGCGATTCAATGGATCAGTGTAAAATGGTGAGAAGTTCAGCGAATGGGAATAAATTTTTCTTGCGGGACTTTTTTAACTGTAAGTCAATGGGGGTGATATACAGGACTACATGCACGTGTCCCCGTGACTACGTGGGTAAAACCCTACGTGAGTTGCGGAGACGCGTGGGTGAGCACCTGTCGGATATCCGAAATAAGCGCGACACCCCCATAGCCCGACATATGAATGGGACACATCAAGGTGACCCTAATCTCATACGTTTTTCAGCACTGGAGCTTGTCAGACGCAGTCCGAGAGGTGGTGATTTTGACAGGGTTCTGTTACAGAGAGAATAATTTTGGATATTTAGGATGGGATCACTAGCCCCGGGGGGGCTCAATGAGCAGCTCTCCTTTAATTGTTTCCTTCCCACGTAGTACTAGATAGGTCCACATAGTGTTAGAAATTTTCGTGTCTAGGGAGACTAAATCCCCTTGATTGGGGGACTACCCTTATTATAGGGAGTTATTTGAAATATCATACTCACTTGTTGGAGAAAGTTACGGAGATGAATTTTCTGGGTCAATGAATTGATGGAGAGATCTTAAAATGACGTCTGGTTTTGATATGTGATGATTTTGCTAGTGCTGTACCTGCTAATTGTATGTGAAGGATCCGTATCAGGTCTAGTGTTATGGTTCGGGTGCTTCTAGTGTACAGGGGATCCTTTGTATATATATGTATAAAAAATTGTATGTCTGTATGTGTATACATGTGATCCCTATATGCATATTTGCTGTGTATTCATGCTATATATGGGGGTGGTGTATTTGTGATGTATCTGGGATGACCACTTCTGCATATGGGCGCTTATAGCAGCTCTGTATTTATGCTGTATTTAGTAGGCTCTCATTTACCTTTGGGTGTATGGGATCCTTTAATGCTGGGTCTATGTATAGCCCCTATGGTACTATGAACGCTGAAACAACCTCTGGATTTTGGTATGATTGCACAAGCATTTATACAGCCGGGATCTCCTATCTCTAATATCGGTGTTTATATATACCTCCTGAAAGCCCTTGTATTATCTTAAATGCTGTGGATTATCTGTGTTTCTGAGCACGGCCGCATTATGGATGCTTTGTCTTAATCTACAGGCTGCGGACATCCCAGATCTAACAGCGCGGTTACATTTCCTATCTCTGTATACACGCCCATCCTTGCTCATGTGACTACGTGAGCTCACGACAAGGAGGGCGTTGCCTAGTACTGTGAAGGGTTTCCCTTCACATTACGTAGATGGAGCATGCGCATTGATCGTATTTGACGGCGCATGCGCAGTGGTTATTACGATGACGCTGTTTGGGGGAGGACGTGATTTCTCCCCAGCTGTCTCATTAAGCATGGGCTATTTAGGGCAGCAGGGAACATGCAGCTCCATGACGCCTGGAGGACGGGAGCATGATATCTAAACAGTATTGACTGAAGTGCTGCTGATCTGTTCGTGTGGCGCCATGGACCTGCATATCCCCTATTTTACTATCTGACAAGTGAGTTATCTGTGTACTCTGTTATTGTTTTGATGAATTTTGTGCACCTGCTGTATTGTTATGTCTGTTGGCCTTATATGCTCTATGAGAAGCTGATAAGACTATACTTACCTTCCAGCCTCCTGATGAACCACATGTCCGTGTGGGGAAACGCGTCGAGGTGGAGACGTCTTAATGATAGGAAATGTCTGATGGTTCACGATATTGATTAAAGGACCTATTTCCAATACCCCGTGTGGATACCCCTGGATGAACATCCATGATTGTGACCGCAGTGTCAGCACCAAAGTGCCAACACAGTCATTTGGGGAGTCACCAAGTTAAGTCTGGATTTTACAATCTGTGTCCTTGTGTGAACCAGTCACTGGATATATGTTTTTAAATTGTATCAATTTGTCTTTATTATTTCATTGTAAACCCTGGTCTTGATATTCAAGATCAGGGGTTGCCATTTGTTTGGCGTAAGGCAATTGATCTGTGTAATCTGTGTAATGATGCACAAATGGTGTGATGTATAAATAATTTTTCTACTTGAATAAAAATAAGATTTTTCATAATATTGGGGATTATTGGTTGTATAAATAGACTATTGCAATCCCCAGGGCCTAGAGCTAGCAAACTTTGAAGTTCTAGATCCCACCTACTGTCAACCCACAGTCAAGCACTCGAGGACGTAAACAGAGGCGGTGGAGGAGGATGCAACTGACGACGAAGTTACCTTGCGCCTTCCTGGACAGAGTCGGAGTACTGGTATCATGTCTACAACTGCATCCTCAGCCACCACTGTGCCTTTGAGCACTAGTCGGGATGGATCAGCAGGTCGCATGTCCTCTAAGCCTTGCCTAGCCTGGTCCTTTTTTGACATAGCAAAATAATCGCCCAAATTATGAATCCAACATCATGTCTACGCCTGCACTTTGCTCACAAAGCTGCATTTTTCCAGGGAAACCCTACTCAGCACCGTCTACACACAGCAGCCAGATCTCTGTCCCTCAGATGTGGACAAATAAAAGGCCATTTCCTGCGACCCATGACAAAGCTAAGAGGTTGACTTTATCCCTCTGTAAGCTCTTGGCTACCGAAATGCTGCCTTTCCGCCTGGTGGACACACAGGATTTTAGAGACCTTATGTCTGTTGCTGTGCCCCAGTACCAGATGCCCAGTTGCTGCTACTTCTCTAAGAAAGGTGTGCCCGCGCTACACCAGCATGTCGCACACAACAGCACCGCTTCCTTGAGAAACTCTGTGTGTGAACGGGTGCATTTCACCACCGATACTTGGACAAGTAAGCATGGACAGGGACGGTACATGTCGCTGACTGGGCACTGGGTAACTATGGTGATAGATGGTGAAGGGTCTGCTGAACAAGTCTTGCCGTCCCCACGACTTGTGTGTCAATCCTCTGTCTGTCCAAGTTCCGCCACTGCTTCTGCCTCCTCCACCTCGTCTGGGTCCTCCACCTCTGCCACAAGCCTGCCTGGTCAGGCCACCAGCGTTATAACTGTGCAGAAGGAATCACGCACCCCTCATTACTATGCTGGTAGCAGAGCACAGCGGCATCAGGCGGTCTTTAGCTTGAAATGTCTTGGAAATAAGAGTCACACAACGGCTGAGTTGTGGGCAGCTCTGGAGACTGAGTTTAATAAATGGTTGTCTCCACTCAACCTGCAGCCTAGTAAGGCCGTGTGCGACAATGCTGCAAACCTGGGTGCGGCCCTTTGCCTGGGCAAGGTGACACACGTGCCTTGTATGGCTCAAGTGTTGAACCTTGTTGTCCAGCAATTTTTAACACACTATCCCAGCCTAGATGTCCTTCTGAACAGGGCACGAATATGGTCTGCTCACTTCCGCCGTTCAACCACCGCTGCTAAGCGACTTGCATCACTCCAGAAGTCTTTCGGCCTGCCGGTTCATCGCCTGAAATGTGATGTGCCGACACGCTGGAATTCGACTCTCCACATGTTACAGCGACTGTGGCAGCACCGTCGAGCCCTGGTGCAATACGTCATGACGTATAGCCTGGGCCAACGAGATGCAGAGGTGGGGAAGATCACCCTGATGGAGTGGTCTCAAATCAAGGACCTATGCACCCTTCTGCACAGTTTCGACATGGCGACGAATATGTTTAGCGGTGACAATGCCATTATCAGCATGACAATTCCAGTCATTTATATGCTGGAGCACACGCTAAACACTATTCTGAGTTAGGGGGTGGGACAACAGATAAGAGGAGGAACTACAGGAGGATTCATATGCGCAAGATACAACAACATCAGCAAGGTCCAGACGTTCATCATCACCATCGCGGCAGGTATGGGACCATGGGGGACAGGGATCAACAAGGGCGCATAGTAGCAGGCGAAATGTTGAGGAAGGTGCAGGAGAACATGAAGAAATGGAGGACGAACTGTCCATGGACATGGAAGACTCAGCGGAGTAGGGAGACCTTGGTCAAATTTCTGTTGAAAGAGGTTGGGGGGAGATGTCAAAGGAAGAAAGAACGGTTAGCACCTCTATGCCACAAACACAGCGTGGACTTGTTCCGCATGGCTGTGCAAGACACATGAGCGCCTTCTTGCTGCACTACCTCCAACATGACCCTCATATTGTCAAAATTAGAAGTGATGATGACTACTGGCTTGCCACACTATTAGATCCCTGGTACAAGTCCAAATTTTGTGACATAATTCCAGCCATAGAAAGGGACGCGCGTATGCAGGAGTATCAGCAAAAGCTGTTACTCGATCTTAGCTCGGCTTTTCCACCAAACAACCGTGGTGCAGGGAGGGAATCTCCCAGTTGTAACTTGACAAACATGGGACGGTCTCGTCATCTTCAACAGTCTACCCGTACCAGTAGCACCATATCGGGTGCTGGTAACAGCAATTTTATTGAATCTTTTCATCATTTTTTTAGACCATCCTTTGCATGGCCACCAGAGACAACAAGTCTGACACATAGTCAATGGCTGGAGAGGATGATACAGGAGTATCTTCAAATGAACATTGATGCCATTACTTTGCAAATGGAGCCTTGCTCATTTTGGGCTTCAAATCTTGAAAAATGGCCAGAGCTCTCCACTTACGCCTTGGAGATTTTGTCGTGTCCAGCTGCCAGCGTTGTCTCTGAAAGTGTCTTCAGTGCTGCTGGGTGTGTGCTGACAGATAAGCGCATGCGTCTGTCCAGTGACAATGTGGACAGACTAACGTTCATCAAAATGAACAAGTCATCGATCCACAAGGAATGTACTACCCCTGTGTCATCCTGGGGAGAGTAAATGCTTGTGGATTTGGAATGTGCTTGATGCAAATCTAGCTGTGAAGTGTACAACTGGGGCACAAGGGCTGCCACTGAAGGGGTGGGTGTGTGTGTGGCCCAATTTTTGGAAAAAAGGGAGACTCCACTTGGAGTAACCCTTGCTTACATTGTTTTTAAAAATTATCCAAGATGAACAGAGCTGGGATCAGGAAAGACTTAGCTACCTACCCCGGTGTCCTCCTGGGAATGGTTAAGGATGGCGTATTTTTGAATGTGCTTGATGCAAATCTACCGATGAAGTGTACAACTGAGGCACAAATGCTGCCACTGAAGGGGTTTGTGTGTGTGTGGCCCAATTTTTGGAAAAAAGGGAGACTCCGCTTGGAGTAACCTTGCGGTGTTTTACATGATTTTAGAAGGGCATGGCTTGCCTATATCTGTGTCTCATCCTCTTTTCCTTGTAACGCTGTTTTGTTTTCACATGACAATTTGTTCTTGTCATTTTCCCATGTGTTTGTGTTGTGTTGAGTTGTTTGTCACCTTTTGGTCTCCTTTGAGGGTGTTGTCTAGGTGTTTTTATGTGTTTGTGATTGCCTCCCATGGTTTCCTATGCGGTTCGCTGAACCGAACTTGAACGAGACCTCCGTTTGGCGAACTGAACTCGAGCCGAACCGCGACCGCTTCGCTCATCTCTAGTCATTACGCCGGCGCCGCTTACCGATGCTCCTCCGTCTCCTAGGAAACAGACCAGCAGCCTGGGAGAGGAGGAGTGTCAGAACAAGGAGAAATGTCCCTCCGCTCCAACACCGCTTTGAACTGCTGGCGCGACCGTACAGAGATACCGCTGGGACCGGAACACACATGGGGCACAGGGCCCTAGCTCAAGCGCAAGTTTTACATTGTTTGGCAAATACCTGCCCAGTGAGGACACCTTCATGGACTTCACTGAACCAAATAATCCGGGGGCATCAGCAGTAAACTAGGATCGGGGTTCGTACACTTACCTCCCCACAGGGTGTGCACTGCCCGCCATATGGAGAAGGAGACTGGAGCCCAAAAGGGACAGTTGGGGTCCCCAAATGCTCCATGCTACGGGACTTTATAGAGCGTGTCAGGGACAAAGCAACCTGGGTTACTACATTGGCACTGGTCCTCCTGGGACCTGAACCAGCAACCCCTGGGTCCACAGTAACTAGAGACTGTTAAAGACAACCTGGTGTGATCTCCATTATTGCCCCACTACATCTCTCAGGCACAGCCCTACCTGCAGAGGGCCTACTATGACGCCCTGGCCTATCAGGTCGTCACAGGGTATTGTTCAATCTGCCTTTCTGTGCAATATCCACCTCCTCCTTGGTTACGGGTCCCTAACCTTTGGTGTTGCCAAGAACAGCTATTCAAAATCCTAGGAATACTCTGCACCACAACCACCAGACACACCAGTGGACGGCCTGAGTGGAATAGGGTCGCCCACTTGGAGGGTTGGTTGAAGGGGAGGTCAGGAGTTAGTCTGAGAAAGGGAGTGTGTAGTGTTGAAGGTGAAAGTGAGAGGAGGTCAGGAGCTGGGCTCCTGGGAACTACTAGGGGGCAGATGTTGGTCTTGGCCTGGTAGGAGCAGGACCCCGGTCACAGGGGATCGTGACAAGGGGCACGGACTGTCAAGGAGGACAGCCAACAGCCTTGTGCCATCAGTGGGCAGGGGCCAGGGCATGACGGGGTGCGTGGACCCTAGGTCAGGGAATAGCTTTAGGCGTCCTGCCAATTTACCCGACGAGAATTGAGCCGTTCTCCACCCGCTCCAAAATCGGGGTACCAGCGCAATGAGGGGGATAGGACTTTCCACTTCACCATCCAGAAAATCCCAAGCTTGAACCCTGAGAGCAAGCTCCCTCAGTTAGCCACACTGGGGAGCGGGACCCGATTAGTTTCAAACTAAAGGGGCCAACTAGAAGACAAGGTGCCACGGAGAAAAGTCACAGGCTAACAGGCAACACCAAACTAAACGGGACCCAGGTATGCTCCCCCGCAGCGGTGTCCAAAACTTTGGTTTACTACAGTTGTCGGTGTCAGAGTTATTGGACTGAGTGAGTACATAAGTGACCCCTACCATCCCAACAGCATATCCCAATCACCATCACCGAGTCCCGGGGCATTCCCCCCTACCCGTGGAGGGGTTAAACAGCTAGCTGACCACGCCATCACCACCGGGTACTCCCAATCGCAGAGGTGGTTTTCCATCTTACCACGCACCACGGGTGGCGTCACGAACTTTCCACACCATCCCCTGTACATATCCCTCTTTGTTTGAGGAGCCGCACAAACCCCCCCCCCGGGGTCCGGAGCCCTCTCGATCCATCGCGGATCCGGATCCAAGCCGCCCAACTGCTGACGCGGGGGCGACACACTACTATCACAGCCGCCACTACCACCAGCCCTGGGAGTACCTGCATTAGGCAGCGGTGGTTCTTCATCCATACCCGCAACCCGCAGGTGGCATCACATGACAAAAACTCTTATCTCCCATGTAAATACCCCCCATTAACAAAAGGGGCCCAGAGCACAGGACCGGGCAACGGCTACCAGAGTGACATTCCCATTTGTTACCGCCTGGGACCAAGTACCTCCTTCTCTGGGCACTACACTTATAATACTAGGGACAAATTCTATAGCAGGTAACCTCTACTGTATTGTTGCATCTCCAATATTCTTGTGCCTTTTTCCATTGGCTACATAAATTTGTTTATAGCTTTGCCAGTTAAGCAATTATTTCTAAGTTTACTTTACTTGCTATAAAGAAAATATCTCAGCCTGATGAAGTCACCTAAGTAGACTCAAATCCTTGATTTAAACATCACTTATTTCATTTTTCTGAGCAATTAAAAAGTATCATCAGCAATCAATACAGAAAGTATGTTATATGCTAGAATATAGGATCTTAACTATTGGTAAACTAAACACGAAATATTAGGCTGTATTACTAAGTGGGCCTATTTTAATAAAAAAAAAAACAGTTTTTTCTTCTCACAATTGATTTTTTTAAACAACATCTGTGTTTTTATCATGCATATTTCAATGAGTTAAAATTAGGCTGGGTTTTTCATGGCTGTTTTGAAAAATTGGCCAGTCATCTCAGCAATTTGTAGACCTGACTGACTGTATGCAGATCAGAGTGTTTACACATTGCTGAATGTCTCAGATACCTTTACATACAGTTAGGTCCAGAAATATTTGGACAGTGACACAATTTTCGCGAGTTGGGCTCTGCATGCCACCACATTGGATTTGAAATGAAACCTCTACAACAGAATTCAAGTGCAGATTGTAACGTTTAATTTGAAGGTTTGAACAAAAATATCTGATAGAAATTGTAGGAATTGTACACATTTCTTTACAAACACTCCACATTTTAGGAGGTCAAAAGTAATTGGACAAATAAACCAAACCCAAACAAAATATTTTTATTTTCAATATTTTGTTGCGAATCCTTTGGAGGCAATCACTGCCTTAAGTCTGGAACCCATGGACTTCACCAAACGCTGGGTTTCCTCCTTCTTAATGCTTTGCCAGGCCTTTACAGCCGCAGCCTTCAGGTCTTGCTTGTTTGTGGGTCTTTCCGTCTTAAGTCTGGATTTGAGCAAGTGAAATGCATGCTCAATTGGGTTAAGATCTGGTGATTGACTTGGCCATTGCAGAATGTTCCACTTTTTTGCACTCATGAACTCCTGGGTAGCTTTGGCTGTACGCTTTGGGTCATTGTCCATCTGTACTATGAAGCGCCGTCTGATCAACTTTGCAGCATTTGGCTGAATCTGGGCTGAAAGTATATCCCGGTACACTTCAGAATTCATCCGGCAACTCTTGTCTGCTGTTATGTCATCAATAAACACAAGTGACCCAGTGCCATTGAAAGCCATGCATGCCCATGCCATCACGTTGCCTCCACCATGTTTTACAGAGGATGTGGTGTGCCTTGGATCATGTGCCGTTCCCTTTCTTCTCCAAACTTTTTTCTTCCCATCATTCTGGTACAGGTTGATCTTTGTCTCATCTGTCCATAGAATACTTTTCCAGAACTGAGCTGGCTTCATGAGGTGTTTTTCAGCAAATTTAACTCTGGCCTGTCTATTTTTGGAATTGATGAATGGTTTGCATCTAGATGTGAACCCTTTGTATTTACTTTCATGGAGTCTTCTCTTTACTGTTGACTTAGAGACAGATACACCTACTTCACTGAGAGTGTTCTGAACTTCAGTTGATGTTGTGAACGGGTTCTTCTTCACCAAAGAAAGTATGCGGCGATCATCCACCACTGTTGTCATCCGTGGACGCCCAGGCCTTTTTGAGTTCCCAAGCTCACCAGTCAATTCCTTTTTTCTCAGAATGTACCAGACTGTTGATTTTGCTACTCCAAGCATGTCTGCTATCTCTCTGATGGATTTTTTCTTTTTTTTTCAGCCTCAGGATGTTCTGCTTCAACTCAATTGAGAGTTCCTTAGACCGCATGTTGTCTGGTCACAGCAACAGCTTCCAAATGCAAAACCACACACCTGTAATCAACCCCAGACCTTTTAACTACTTCATTGATTACATGTTAACGAGGGAGACGCCTTCAGAGTTAATTGCAGCCCTTAGAGTCCCTTGTCCAATTACTTTTGGTCCCTTGAAAAAGAGGAGGCTATGCATTACAGAGCTATGATTCCTAAACCCTTTCTCCGATTTGGATGTAAAAACTCTCATATTGCAGCTGGGAGTGTGCACTTTCAGCCCATATTATATATATAATTGTATTTCTGAACATGTTTTTGTAAACAGCTAAAATAACAAAACTTGTGTCACTGTCCAAATATTTCTGGACCTAACTGTAGTATGCATCATTCTAGTCCGTTTAAAGGATCACACTGTGATCTTTTTCCATGCAGACCACCAGTTTGTGTGGCCATGTGCACTGGATATAAAGGGTATGTTTGCACCCTGTGCAGATTCCTTTGCATAAACCTACAGCACACAGACTGATTATATACCCACTTGAACAAGCCCTTAAAAAGTTAGAGGGAAATTGTGTTGCCTAGCTTTAAAAATAAAGTGACAAGTAAATGTTTGAATTTTTGTCTTTCCAACTCCAAATCTCACCATCCACTACATCTTATACCTCAAGAATGCCTTCATTTTATAGACAATCAACTTTGCTATCTCATACATTAATTTGACTTGCAATAACTTGGCATAAGCTTAGTTAAGCAGATTCTTGTCATGTCACTGCATTGTTACGGTTTGCTTTTAAAAATCAAAATTTTAATATTTATTTTCTTTGTATTTCGTAAATCCACTTTTGGCTTTCTAAACATACTGAATCCTTTTTGGCATGTTATTTATCATATTCATCAGATTCAAGCATGTTTGCATTCATGCATGACCAAAATCTAATCTCAGGTCTTTTCTACACATTTCCAATGTTGTCGCATACTGTGTGACTCTTTTGTGTGTGTACAGCTTTTTCTTCAACTCTACCCACAAGTGTTTGATTTGTCTGTAGACTGTGGGGGACAATCCAGCCCCTCTACTTCACTGTCATGAAACCATTTCTTCTCCAATGTCGATATACAGTGGAACCTTTGTTAACGAGAACAATCCGTTCAGGGAGTGTGCTTGTTAGCCAACTTACTTGTTCAGCATAGCAAGATTTCCCATAGGAAATCATTGCATGGCAGACAATTCGTTCCACAACTTGTTAAATGTCCCATCCTGGTCCCCTATTGTGTCATTACACACATGCACAAACACACACAAACACGTACAAACACACACAAACTCACACAAACAAGTACAAACACACAAGCACGTACAAACACACAAGCATGTACAAACACACAAGCACGCACATATTATGCTCACCTTACCTTCCGTTCCATCGCCTGTCTCCTGGGACTTGCTGTTCTCCGGTATGGGCTGTGTATCGGGTTACCATAACGACGAGGGAGGAACTTCTGCTGCCAGAGCGCTGATGTCAAAGGCATGAGCAGCTTGCCTCTGATTGGCCAGCGCGTTGCCTTTGAGTAGCGGTGACAGAGGAAGTTCCTGTTTCATCACTATGGCTGCCGATGCACAGCCTGGAGTGGAGCGGCGAATACAGGACCCAGGAGACCGGCGATGGAACTGAAGGTACACATATTATGATCACCTTACCTTCCGTCCATCGCTGGCCTCCTGGGTCTTGTAGTTCGCCGCGAGGACGTCGCGATGTACCGGTGGACTACAAGAACCATGAGGCCGGCGGTGGAACGGAAGGTAAGGTGAGCATAATACTGTATGTGTGTGCGCGCGTGTGTGTTTGTGCGTGTTTGTGTGTGTTTGTGCATGCTTTTGTGGACTGCAAGAGCGGGTCAGAGCGTGGTGGATGTACGGGAACCGGAAGTGTGTGCGGTGAGTATTTTGCTCATACAGCAAAGCTTTCTTGTAAACTGAGTTACAAATTTACAGAAAGCATTGCTTGTTAAGCGAAATTCTCGTTAAGTGGGTTACTCGTTAAGCGAGGTTCCACTCTATACTTTTTATACCCATAGCTCTCAAGTGTACAAAGTAAGTAATCCTGTAGGATACTCACATATAGCTCAACATTGAGACCACCATCAATCCTGGTTAAGTATCAAACACCTTTGTTTGTGAAACAAAATTGACAGTTCCTTTAATTTCTCAATTCGTTAGCCTCTTTTTCCCTTATTTCTTCCATACCGATTTGTACTCATCAAAGCCTAGTCTATTGAGATTAGTTAGGCAGATTCTTGTCAGGTCACTGCATTGTAAAGGTTTTGCTCCTGGTGTTTGAAAAAATGTTTTCTTCCTGTATACTACAAATTACAACCTGTTCACATTCCCTAATAGTTCAGTGTTTTATAAGATTGATTCCTAAGCAAACGGTTACTGGTTTGAATTCAGGAGCCACCATGAAGAAGATTTATAAAGAAAAGAGAAGCATCAGCATCCAGCTTATCGATAGCCAGTCCATCCATTCAAAAGAGTTTTACACTCAGGTAAAATATCGGATTCAACAAGAAAGCTCCTCACAAGGTCTATCAGTACTGGTGTGACATACACAGCAGAAGAGGTGGCCTGTATACTTTCCAAAAGTGAAATCACGGACATCCATGCAATCACCATGCGATGCAAGTTACACAAGTCTGGATTGGTGCCCCAAAAAAGCTAAAAAAGCCTCAACTTCAATATCATAAGAAGTATCGGCTCGAGTTTGCAATAAGTTTGAAAAATGGACAGTAAAACATTGAAAAACGTGTGATTTGGAGCTATGAGTTAAAAGTCAATAGACTAGGCTTTGATGAGTACAAATGGGTCTGGAAGAAATAAGGGAAAATGGGGCTAAAGAATTGAGAAATTAAAGGAACTGTCAAGCTTGTCGCACAACCAAAGGTGTTCGATACTTGACCAGGATCAATGGTGGTCTCAATGTTGAGCTATATGTGAGTATCCTACAGGATGACTTACTTTATATACTCGAGGACTATGGGTATAAAAAGGATATATCAAGATTGGAGAAGAAATGGTTTCATGACAGTGAAGTAGAGGAGCTTCAGACTTCAGACAAATCAAACACTTGTGGGTAGAGTTGAAGAAAAAGCTGTACACATACAAAAAGGAGTCAAACAGTATGCACCAATATTGGAAATGTGTAGAAAAGACCTAAGATTAGATTTCAGTCATGCTTGAATGCAAGCATGCTTGAATCTGATTAAGAACATGCCAAGAAGAATTTAGTAAGTTTTGAAAGTCAAAAGGTGGATTTATGAAATACAAAGAAAATAAATATTAAAATATTGCTTTTTAAGAGCAAAACAGTAACAATGCAGTAACATGACAAAAATCTGCTTAACTAATCTTATGCTAAATTATTGCAAGTTAAATTTATGTATGAGATAACCAAGATGATTGTCTATAAAATGAAGGTAGTCGCATGCTTAAAGCAGTAGTGGGTGGTGGAATATGGAGCATGAAAGAAGTCAAAAGTTGAAAACATTGTCCCTCTTTTGCTTGTCTGTGTATATCAAAGTATTCAGAACATAACTATATAAATATCCTTATGATGGACAACAGTGTTGTACTGCTAATAGCAAAAGACCATGCAGCTGCTATGGGGCATTGAGTTGGGGAGTCCATTACCATCACCAGTAATGTCTTTCCAGCATCAAATTTTCATCTGTATTGGCATCCTAGATATCTATACAGTTGAAAGCAATGATGGAACAGGAGCGGTCAGCTCCCTCCTCCATTATTTTTACTGTGCCTCTGACTTCTCAGTTCAGCGAGTGTGATAATGTCACTATTGAGCACCCATTGTGCTAAGGTTCAGAACACATGCTGCAGAGACTAAAGGAGCAGGAAAATGGGGATCGGCAAGTATGTCTTTTTTAATCAATGACTACATTGTGGGGGCAATATACTGTGTGGAGGTCTAATTGGGGCCATTATACTGCGTGAGAGCCATTATATAGTGTGGAGGGTTGTGTGCAGGCTTGTGCATCAGCAATTATATCATATGGAGTGTTGTTTGGGGGCCTTGATATTGCATGGAGGGCTGGGTTGCCATCACTGTGTGACAGCACACTGTGTTGGGAGTAGAGATGAGCGAACCGGTCGCGGTTCGGCTCGAGGTTGGTTCGCCGAACGGACCTCCCGTTCGAGTTCGGTTCGTCGAACGTTCGACGAACCGAACTCGAACTGCATAGGAAACAATGGCAGGCAATCACAAACACAGAAAAACACCTAGAAAACACCCTCAAAGGTGTCCAAAAGGTCACAAACAACTCACAACACATGGGAAAGTGACAAGGACATATACTCATGCGAAAACAAAAGAGCTGGACAAGGAAAAAGAGGAGGACACACAGATATATGAGTATATGCAAGGAAACATGCCATTATTGTGCAACTTGAGCCCTGCTCATTCTTGGCTTCCAATCTTGATAAATTGCCTGAGCTCGCCACGTACGTCTTGGGGATCTTGTCGTGTCCTGCAGCCAGCGTTCTCTCGGAACCTGTCTTCAGTGCTGCTGTGGGTCTGCTGGCAGATAAGCACACGTGTCTGTCCACTGACAATGTGGACATGGCTCTCAGAGGACTTTTCTTCCCCGGGGTCAGCCAGGGGACGGGAAAGGCACGCGTATTTTTGAGAGTGCTTCATGCAAAGCATCTTTTTCTTTTTCAAAAGGGGGCTCAACCGATGCCAGTCAAGTGGGGTGTGTGTGGCCCAGTGAGTGGCAACGAGGGAGACTGTGGTTGGAGTCCCCTCGCTGTGTTTCTAAAAGAACCAAGATGAACAAGTCATGGCTCTCAGAGGACTTTTCTTCCCCGGGGTCAGCCAGGGGACGGGAAAGGCACGCGTATTTTTGAGAGTGCTTCATGCAAAGCATCTTTTTCTTTTTCAAAAGGGGGCTCAACCGATGCCAGTCAAGTGGGGTGTGTGTGGCCCAGTGAGTGGCAACGAGGGAGACTGTGGTTGGAGTCCCCTCGCTGTGTTTCTAAAAGAACCAAGATGAACAAGTCATGGCTCTCAGAGGACTTTTCTTCCCCGGGGTCAGCCAGGGGACGGGAAAGGCACGCGTATTTTTGAGAGTGCTTCATGCAAAGCATCTTTTTCTTTTTCAAAAGGGGGCTCAACCGATGCCAGTCAAGTGGGGTGTGTGTGGCCCAGTGAGTGGCAACGAGGGAGACTGTGGTTGGAGTCCCCTCGCTGTGTTTCTAAAAGAACCAAGATGAACAAGTCATGGCTCTCAGAGGACTTTTCTTCCCCGGGGTCAGCCAGGGGATGGGAAAGGCACGCGTATTTTTGAGAGTGCTTCATGCAAAGCATCTTTTTCTTTTTCAAAAGGGGGCTCAACCGATGCCAGTCAAGTGGGGTGTGTGTGGCCCAGTGAGTGGCAACGAGGGAGACTGTGGTTGGAGTCCCCTCGCTGTGTTATACATGCTTTTAGAAGGGCATGACATGGCTTGGAGGTTGACTTTCATAAAATGCAAACTGTTGGCTACCAAAATGCTGCCTTTCCAACAACTGTGGTTATAGGCAATGAGGAACATACTGATGAAGATGAGACGCAGATACCCGATTGGGATGACAACTTAAATATTCGGTCAGGGCAAGAAGAAACTCGGTCTGAGGGGGAGGGGAGTGCAAACACAACAATTGATGATGAAGTTCTAGATCCCACCTACTGTCAACCCACAGTCAGACACTCGAGGAGGTCAATAGAGGCGGTGGAGGAGGATGCAACCGACGTCGAAGTAACCTGGCGCCTTCCTGGACACAGTCGGAGCACTGGTAGCACGTCTACAACTGCATCCTCAGCCACCACTCTGCCTCTGAGCATTATTCGGGGTGGATCAACAGGTCGCATGGCCTCTAAGCCTTGCCTAGCCTGGTCCTTTTTTGACATAAAAAAAGATCGGCCAAATTATGTGATCTGTAACATTTGCCATGGTTATCTTAGTAGAGGTCAAAACCTCAGCAGTTTGACAACTTCTTCCATGAATCGTCACATGAATAAATATCATATGGCCTGGTGGGAAGCTCACCGTGCTGCAATGCGGCCTAGTGGAGCCAACCATCCACCGCCTGCCCCTTCCAGGGCATCCGCGCGCTCGTCATCTTCTAGGACTGTGGGGACAGCTGTCACACCTGTTTTTCCACCCACAACTTCCACCACTGTAACCGCAACAGGCAGTTTGCTTGGTAGGTCGTCAGTTGGTTTGGAAGGGGAAACAAGTGAGTGTGTACAGCTCTCTCAGACATCGATAGCACCAACTTTGGATGAAGGCAACATCATGTCTCCGCCTGCACTTTCCTCCCAAAGCTGCATTTTTCCAGGGACACCCTACTCAACACCGTCTACACACAGCAGCCAGATCTCTGTCCCTCAGATGTGGTCAAATAAAAGGCCACTTCCTTCGACCCATGACAAAGCGAAGAGGTTGACTCTATCCCTCTGTAAGCTGTTGGCTACAGAAATGCTGCCTTTCCGCCTAGTGGACACACAGGATTTTAGAGACCTTATATCTGTCGCTGTGCCCCAGTACCAGATGCCTAGTCGCCACTACTTCTCTAAGAAAGGTGTGCCCGCGCTACACCAGCATGTCGCACACAATATCACCGCTTCCTTGAGAAACTCTGTGTGTGAACGGGTGAATTTCAGCACCGATACTTGGACCAGTAAGCATGGACAGGGACGTTACATGTCGCTGACTGGGCACTGGGTAACTATGGTGATAGATGGTGAAGGGTCTGCTGCACAAGTCTTGCCGTCCCCACGACTTGTGTGTCAATCCTCTGTCTGTCCAAGTTCCGCCACTGCTTCTGCATCCTCCACCTCATCTGGGTCCTCCACCTCCGCCCCAAGCCTGCCTGGTCAGGCCACCAGCGTTCTCACTGCGCAGAAGGAATCACGCACCCCTCATTACTATGCTGGCAGCAGAGCGCAACGGCATCAGGCGGTCTTTAGCTTGACATGTCTTGGGAATAAGAGTCACACAGCTGAGGAGTTGTGGTCAGCTCTGCGGTCCGAGTTTAATAAATGGTTGTCTCCACTCAACCTGCAGCCTGGTAAGGCCGTGTGCGACAATGCTGCAAACCTGGGTGCGGCCCTTCGCCTGGGCAAGGTGACACACGTGCCTTGTATGGCTCACGTGTTGAACCTTGTTGTCCAGCAATTTTTAACACACTATCCCGGCCTAGATGGCCTTCTGACCAGGGCACGGAAACTGTCTGCAGTGCTCACTTCCGCCGTTCAAGCGCCGCAGCTGAGCGACTTGCATCGCTCCAGAAGTCTTTCGGCCTGCCGGTTCATCGCCTGAAATGCGATGTGGCGACACGCTGGAATTCAACTCTCCACATGTTACAGCGACTGTGGCAGCACCGCAGAGCCCTGGTGCAATACGTCATGACGTATAGCCTGGGCCAACGAGATGCAGAGGTGGGGCAGATCACCCTGATGGAGTGATCTCAGATCACGGACCTATGCACCCTTCTGCACAGTTTCGACATGGCGACGAATATGTTTAGCGCTGACAATGCCATTATCAGCATGACGATTACAGTCATTTACATGCTGGAGCACACGCTAAACACTATTCGGAGTCAGGGGGTGGGACAACAGGAAGGGGAGGAACTACAGGAGGATTCATATGCGCAAGACACAACAACATCACCAAGGTCCAGACGTTCATCATCACCAACGCGGCAGGCATGGGACCATGGGGGACAGGGATCAACAAGGGCGCATGGTAGCAGGCGAGATGTTGAGGAAGGTGCAGGAGGACATGAAGATATGGAGGACGAACTGTCCATGGACATGGAAGACTCAGCTGATGAGGGGGACCTTGGTCAAATTTAAGTTGAAAGAGGTTGGGGGGAGATGACAGAGGAAGAAAGAACGGTTAGCACCTCTATGCCACAAACACAGCGTGGACTTGGTCCGCATGGCTGCGCAAGACACATGAGTGCCTTCTTGTTGCACTACCTCCAACATGACCCTCGTATTGTCAAAATTAGAAGTGATGATGACTACTGGCTTGCCACACTATTAGATCCCCGGGACAAGTCCAAATTTTGTGACATAATTCCACCCATAGAAAGGGACGCACGTATGCAGGAGTATCAGCAGAAGCTGTTACTCGATCTTAGCTCGGCTTTTCCACCAAACAACCGTGCAGGTGAAGGGAGTGATTCTCCCAGTTGTAACTTGACAAACATGGGACGGCCTCGTCATCTTCAACAGTCTACCCGTACCAGTAGGACCGTATCTGGTGCTGGTAACAGCAATTTTATGGAATATTTTCATAATTTTTTTAGACCCTCCTTTGCAAGGCCACCAGAGACATCAAGTGTGTCACATAGTCAACGGATGGAGAGGATGATACAGGAGTATCTCCAAATGAACATCGATGCAATGACTTTGCAAATGGAGCCTTGCTCCTTTTGTGCTTCAAATCTAGAAAAATGTCAAGAGCTCTCCAGTTACGCCTTGAAGATTTTGTCGTGTCCAGCTGCCAGCGTTGTCTCTGAACGTGTCTTCAGTGCTGCTGGGTGTGTGCTGACAGATAAGCGCACGCGTCTGTCCAGTGACAATGTGGACAGACTGACGTTCATCAAAATGAACAAGTCATGGATCCAGAAGGAATTTACTACCCCTGTGTCATCCTGGGGAGAGTAAATGCTTGTGGATTTGGAATGTGCTTGATGCAAATCAAAACATCCTGTTTGCAACTAGGGCACAAGTCCTGCCACTGATGGGGTGTCTGTGTGCCCAATTTGGGGAAAAAAGGTAGACTCCGCTTGGAGTAACCCTTGCTTGCTGTGTTTTTTAAAAATGATACAAGATGAACAGATCTGAAGGCAAGATGAAGGCAACATCATGTCTCCGCCTGCACTTTTCTCACAAACCTGCATTTTTCCAGGGACACCCTACTCAACACCGTCTACAGACAGCAGCCAGATCTCTGTCCCTCAGATGTGGTCAAATAAAAGGCCACTTACTGCGACCCATGACAAAGCTAAGTGGTTGACTCTATCCCTCTGTAAGCTGTTGGCTACCGAAATGCTGCCTTTACGCGTAGTGGACACACAGGATTTTACAGACCTTATGTCTGTCGCTGTGCCCCAGTACCAGATGCCCAATCACCACTGCTTCTCCAAGAAAAGCATGCCCGCGCTACACCAGCATGTCGCACACAACATCACCACTTCCTTGAGAAAATCTGTGTGCGACAGGGTGCATTTCAACACAGATACTTGGACCAGTAAGCATAGACAGGGTCATTACATGTCACTGACTGGGCACTGGCAAACTATGGTGAGAGATGGAGAAGGGTCTGCTGTACAAGTCTTGCCGTCCCCACGAGTTGTTTCAATCCTTGTTCTGTATGTAGAAGTTAATACACTGCTTCTGCCTCTTCAACCTCGTGTGGGTCCTCTACCTTGGCGCAAACCCTGTGTGGTCAGGCCACCCTTCCTTGCAACTGCGCACAAGGACTACCACACACCTCCTTACTATGCTGGCAGCAGAGCTCAATGCCATCAGGCGGTCAAAGTTTTACTTTGAAATGTATGGGAAATGTGAGTCACACCGCTATTCCAGAGAATAGTAGTCAGGCAGGGTCAAAACATTAATTGAGGAACAGGAACAGAATGGGACAAGCAGAGGTGAAATGCGTATCGGCCAACAAGGTACATAAACAGCAAGCAGGAAAAGTAGTCAGGTAACAAGCACACAAAATCATAAAACTGAACTGGGGGTAAAATTAACCAGAGGTTCATAGCTATGTCTGGCAGTGGTCTGCAGACAGGATGGGCATAAAAAAGGGTGTGGTGTCTTCCCATTGGTTGTAGCTGAATGATGGTATTTCATCTGTGAGATACCCACCAGCTACATTCAGCCAGAGATTCTGCATCTGTCAAGGTAATGCAGCCCAGTGGGTGAGCATAACCTGCGTCCACCTGCGCCGCTGGCATCGACTACTCTCCCATCATCAGCACTATTCATGAAAGGAACACGTTGTCACCTGGCGACCGGAGTACAAATTGACGGAGCGGACTCCGTTGGTGACTTAACAGCCGTGTGCGGCAATGATGCAAACCTGGCTGCGGGCCATCCTCAGGGCAATGTGACACACGTGCCTTTTAGGGCTCACGTGTTGAACCGAATTCGCCAGCAATTTTTAAAACACCATCACGGCCTACATGGCCTTGTGCAGTGGGCACGCTCGCTATGTGCTCACTTCCATCGTGCGCACACAGCAGCTCAACAACTTTCATCACTCCGGAAGTCTTAGGGTCTGGCAGTTAAACGCCGTAAATGCGATGTTTCGACACGCAGGAATTGGAATCTGCACATGTTGCAGCGTGTGTGGCAGCACCGCAGAGCCCTGCTGAAATACGGTAAGACATATAGCCTGGGATAACTTGATCCAGAGGTGGTGCAGATCACGCTGCTGGAGTGGTGTCAGATCAAGGACCTATGCACCCTGCTACACAGTTTTGAAATGTCGACGAAGATGTTTAGCACTGGCAATGTCATTCTCAGCGTGACAATTCTGGTCATCTACATGATGGAGCACACTGTAATTATTATTCGGAGTCAGGTGTTGGGACAAGAGGAAGGGGAGGAAGTACAGGAGGAGTCATATGCGGAAGGGATAACAAGATCTACGAGGTCCAGATGGTCAGCGGCACCTATGCGGCAGTCATGGTGAGGGAGAGGGATTAACAAGGGCGCATAGTATCAGCAAAAAGTGTTGATGAAAGTGCAGGAGCCCATGAAGAAATGGAGGACGAACTGGCGATGGGCACGGAAGACTCAGCAGATGAGTGAGAGCTTGCTCACTTTTCGGTTGTGCGAGGTTGGGGGGAGAGGGCAGAGGAAGGATGCACGATTCTCACCTCTCTGCCACCAACACACCAAGGACTTGGTCCTCCTGGATGCACAAGACACATGAGCGCCTTCTTGCTGCACTACCTACATGACCCTCGGATTGTATGAATTTGAACTAATCCTGAATACTGGGTTGCCACACTGTTAGATCCCCGGTACAAGACAAAATTTGGCGAACTAATTCCTGCCATAGAAATAGACGCACGTATACAGGAGTATCTGCAGAATGTGGTACGCAATCTTAGATCTACTTGTCCACTAAACACCAGTGCTGCACAGAGTGAATCTCAACGCTTTGTCATGGATAGGAGGAAATGGTCTTTTACTTGTCCACATCGGAGGGACCGAGGGATGGCTGCTGTGCTGAGATGGCGTTGAGTACGGTGTCCCTGCACAGTTGCACTTTTGGTCATATCCCAAAATGAGTTGAAAAAGGACAGATGCTGTTGGAAAGGGGAACAGGTGTGTTGGAAAGGGGAAAAAAGTTTTGGTCCGTGGATTTGGTGGTTAAGCAACTGTAACATTTGCTGAAGAAACAACATCTGTTACAGTGGGACTGGCAGATTTGGATAAAGTGGTATATAATCTGTGACCGCTATATAATGAAAATTAATAAGAAAAGAAAGAGAAAGGTATATATCCCCATCAGCAGTCAGTGTCCACCGTGCTCCCAGTTGGAAAAGGAGAGGTTGGCAACTTGAAGGTTTGGTGGAGGATACAGAGCTGTGTGGCTATGAAACTAATAGTAGCCTGAACCGAGTTAGACGCCATTCGGATCTGGAGACTGTGAGCCCTGTTAGCGTCACAGGGTCCACATGCCCACCCAGCCCAGGAACTCCCTGTTAACAACACAGGGGCCATTGAGTACGCTGACCGTGTGCGTAGGGGCCACACCTGTGGACAGCAGGCGCATCAGCAGCAGCAGGCCTGTTAATGCCACTGGGCTGCACAAGCAGGACTGTTAGGACAGGAGCTGGTCTTAACCGTTCTGCGTTACCAACTGTGGTGGTGGCCTGCATCCACCACCCGATCCCTGCCTACCTCTGGCCTAAAGCCGCAATGGGTTCAACACATGGAGGTGTGCTCTTTCGGAGCATAATAGAAGACTGCGCACCTCCTTGTTGGCTCCAGCCCCTTTTATAACCTGGGTCCGCCCCAAACCAGGGTGAACCACAATGCACCTCCTGGAGACAAAAGTAGAGTGACACGTCATGAGTGGCATAACTAGCGTCCTATTTGGAAACGCAACTTCAATGATGACCTCATGGCTGCCATGACCCAAACACCTCACCAGTCATCGTCTGAGCATCAATAATGCGGTGACAAGTCATAGGTGTGGGCCTCTGCAAGCCATTTGGGAGGACACCTGATGCCCTGTGGTCTATATGGGACCCCCACATCAGGGCCAGGGCCAAAGAGTTCATTACCGGACCTAGTCTCTGATGCAGGAAGTGCCTGAGCATGCTCAGTAGCATGAAATACAGTCTCTGAAAAAAGACTATCAGCTTTAGCATGGTGTCTATGCCCAAAACAGGACTTATACCCGGCACGGAATGCAAGCACCTGTGCAAAGAGGCTTTTCACACTTAGTGTGGGAGCATGCGCTGTATCCCGAAATGAAAACTTAGCGTCAGGAATGGCACAGTCAGGCTGAGCATACTCACTAGGCGAAACACTGTAATTATGCTGCAGCTGGGGTACATCGGCACACGCATGCGCACTAGCTGCCTCTCCACACTTAGACGTGGAGGGGAAATTTGTCTTGGAGATGCTGTCTATGAACAGAAGGAAAAGCTAAAGGAAGCCTGACTTTCTATCCCTCCGAATTATGAAATGCAGCAATGAATTCCATGAGTTTGCTATAACATTAGCGTAGCAAAATGTGCATGAGGGTGTGATGTAGAGGTGCTAGAAATAGCTTGTCACCAGTGGGGCACTAATGGAATACAACAGCCAGTTCTATGATGCCACAAAATGGCAGTATTTTGTGCTATCATTATAGCTTATTAAAAACAGAGCACGAGGTTGTCATGCAGAGGTGCTGCACATAGATTTGCAGTAGTGTGAATTGACAAAAGTACAATAGCCACGTTTAGGATACAACTAGGTACAGTGAGTGTTTGCTAGTATAATGGCTGAGTTTAAAAAAGTTTGAGTGTGCAATGCAGGCAGACGTGCTGCAAATAACGTTCCAATACTGTGAATTGACAAAAGTACAATAGCCACGTTTAGGATACAACTAGGTACAGTGAGTGTTTGCTAGTATAATGGCTGAGTTTAAAAAAGTTTGAGTGTGCAACGCAGGCAGACGTCCTGCAAATAATGTTCCAATACTGTGAATTGACAAAAGTATAATAGCCACGTTTAGGATACAACTAGGTACAGTGAGTGTTTGCTAGTATAATGGCTGAGTTTAAAAAAGTTTGAGTGTGCAATGCAGGCAGACGTGCTGCAAATAACGTTCCAATACTGTGAATTGACAAAAGTACAATAGCCACGTTTAGGATACAACTAGGTACAGTGAGTGTTTGCTAGTATAATGGCTGAGTTTAAAAAAGTTTGAGTGTGCAAGGCAGGCAGATGTCCTGCAAATAACGTTCCAATACTGTGAATTGACAAAAGTACAATAGCCACGTTTACGATACAACTAGGTACAGTGAGTGTTTGCTAGTATAATGGCTGAGTTTAAAAAAGTTTGAGTGTGCAATGCAGGCAGACGTGCTGCAAATAACGTTCCAATACTGTGAATTGACAAAAGTACAATAGCAACGTTTAGGATACAACTAGGTACAGTGAGTGTTTGCTAGTATAATGGCTGAGTTTAAAAAAGTTTGAGTGTGCAATGCAGGCAGACGTCCTGCAAATAACGTTCCAATACTGTGAATTGACAAAAGTACAATAGCCACGTTTAGGATACAACTAGGTACAGTGAGTGTTTGCTAGTATAATGGCTGAGTTTAAAAAAGTTTGAGTGTGCAAGGCAGGCAGATGTCCTGCAAATAACGTTCCAATACTGTGAATTGACAAAAGTACAATAGCCACGTTTAGGATACAACTAGGTACAGTGAGTGTTTGCTAGTATAATGGCTGAGTTTAAAAAAGTTTGAGTGTGCAATGCAGGCAGACGTGCTGCAAATAACGTTCCAATACTGTGAATTGACAAAAGTACAATAGCCACGTTTAGGATACAACTAGGTACAGTGAGTGTTTGCTAGTATAATGGCTGAGTTTAAAAAAGTTTGAGTGTGCAATGCAGGCAGATGTCCTGCAAATAACGTTCCAATACTGTGAATTGACAAAAGTCCAATAGCCACGTTTAGGATACAACTAGGTACAGTGAGTGTTTGCTAGTATAATGGCTTCGTTATAATTAGTTGGAGTGTGCAACGCAGGCAGATGCACTCTGCAAATGTCTTGGCACTAGTGGGACTATAGCAAAGTCCAATAGCCACGTATAGGATGCCACTAGGTACACTGAGTGTTTGCTAGTAAAATTGCTTAGTTTAAAAAACTTGGAGTGTGCAATGCAGGCAGATGTGCTCTGCTAATGTCTTTGCACTAGTGGGACTATAGCAAAGTCCAATAGCCACGTATAGGATGCCACTAGGTACACTGAGTGTTTGCTAGTATAATGGCTTCGTTATAATTAGTTGGAGTGTGCAACGCAGGCAGATGCGCTCTGCAAATGTCTTGGCACTAGTGGGACTATAGCAAAGTCCAATAGCCACGTATAGGATGCCACTAGGTACACTGAGTGTTTGCTAGTAAAATTGCTTAGTTTAAAAAAGTTGTAGTGTGCAATGCAGGCAGATGTGCTCTGCTAATGTCTTTGCACTAGTGGGACTATAGCAAAGTCCAATAGCCACGTTTAGGATGCCACTAGGTACACTGAGTGTTTGCTAGTATAATGGCTTACTTAGAATGAGTTGGAGTGTGCAGAGGACAAGAGGGTACAGTGCCAGGATTGTGGTGCTCTGGGTAGAGGAATGGAAGCCTGCCTTTCTATTCCCTCCTAATGGTGAAATGCAGGGAGGAAATCCCTGACCTGGGCTACACAGACGCTGTTGCTGTTTGCAGGACCTGTCACTTATGGCTCTCTGACCCTGCCGCTTTGAGCCCTTAAAAGGACTGCTAGAATGTGCTCTCCCTAAGCTGTCTAACGCTGTGTATGCAGCGCATACAGCTGTATCGGCTATAGGACTCAGGAGGACGGAGCTGCGACACTGATGTCTGACACCAAAGACGCAGAAGGCAGATAATGGCGTTCGTGAAGAAAATGTCCGGTTTTATAATGCAGGGACATGTGACATGCAGATCCTATCACACATGCCGTTGCTTCTCTGGCTCAAAGTCCACTTAGGTGTGTGTGTGTCTGTGATTGGCTGACATGCTGGCCCGCCCCACAAGACGCGCGCGCTTAGGGAAGGAAGACAAGAAAAAAAAAAAAAAAAATTGCGATCGCCATTATAGAAACAGCAGTGATCTGAAGGCGCTGTTCACGCACACTATACACTGAAATGTGATAATAGTTTGATTCACAGAGTGACTTACACTATTACAGCAGAAACCAAGCTAGGATTTAGCTGTTTTTTGGCTGCTAGAACCGTTCTCGAACGTTTCTAGAACTATCGAGCTTTTGCAAAAAGCTCGAGTTCTAGTTCGATCTAGAACATGCCCCAAAATCACTCGAGCCGCGAACTGGAGAACCACGAACCACGAACCGCGCTCAACTCTAGTTGGGAGTCACAATCCTTTGCATGGTAGGTTACTGTGGGGTGATCATATTGATTATGTGGAGGGTATTGGGGAGTATTTCAGTTTGTTAGATCATTTTTTTGGGGTAGGCACTTCTCTTAGCATAATACTTTATAAGGGCCATGAAATTGAAATCTTAATGTGAGGAAACACTAAAGGATTTCAATAGGAGGAAAATTACTTTGTAAAGCCTGCAAAGCTGTAAGATATGCTCTTCTGTGATCCTGACAAATTTTAATTATTTTTCTTTGGGGGGGGGGGGGTGGAAGCATTTAGAATATTTGCTATGGGGCACCATGATTTTTGTGTATACCCTGATAGACAGGTAGGTATTTGTAGAAAGTAACATTTCTTGCAATGATTTAGTGGGCCTATTATGAGAAAAGGTAAGAGTCTTTAAGACGCAGTATGATTCCGTAGCAAAATTCATGTACAGATACAGCACTTCTGAACTTTATGTTTCCATAACTCTGCTCCCTGCATGATCTACAGATAATTTGTGAAGTGGAGCAGAAAATATATGGCTTTGCAATATTTTAGTAATTTCACGCTGGTAACTTCACAAATGGATGTTGCACGTACTGATTAGATTAAAGGCTATATGCAAATGAAGGTTAGGTTTGGGGCTTTTATCCTATGTATATTGTAAAGTTAGCTTGCTCATTTGTTTGATTTGTTGTAGATATTGGAAAGGAATGTAGGCCTAAATATGAAACCTAAAAATCTGCTGTACATTTATAGTAAATTTCTTTTGGAAGCTTAACTACCTGCTATACCTTAAATGTACAAATTACTGGTGCATACTGAGAATCTAAAAATAATATTAATCACTTCTTTCAAGTTGATATATATTAACTCAAGTTCATAAAGTAAATGATGTGGGAAATATCCCGATATAATGATAAAAAAAACTAAATACTACATCTTTGCATTATAAGGTTTACTTATCCGGATAGAATAAAAACATCTGTTATTTGAATTATTTTAAAATTATGTACATCCAATGCCAGATGAATAACGACACATGACAAATTGCACTATCATTATTTTTCACCAACTAGGCCAAAATACAGATGCAATGTCTAAAAAAATTGAAGAGAACTTGTCAGCCAGATTTTGTAAAGACATGGCGATAATGACGCTGTAATAAACAATAAATTGATACCGTTGGTGAAGAAATCCACTGTGTGGTTCTTTATTAATCACCAATTGAAGTGTTCTGCTAATTAGATTTCGGTGCACAGCGGCCAGACTGTACACTGTGTTTTCTCCTCCCTGTCTGTGATTCCCCTGACACGTCTGCCTGCCTACTCTGTTTGAAGGTAAGATTTCAAACAGAGGAGGCAGGTCACTCACAGATCAAAAGCAGGCAAAGAGGTCAAGGAATCCCAGACAGGGAGGGAAAGACCCATTGCGCAGTCTAGCCAATGGACATTCAAATCTAATTAGAAGAAAAGTTAAAATGGTAATTAAAAAAAGATTAACAAAGTGCATTTCTTGAATGTTATCAATTTAATCTGTATTATAGTCATTATTCATTATTTTACTATACATTACACACCTGTGCTGATAGGTTCTCTAAGTACACACCAAGAAACAAGTGTTTTTAGAACTGTCTTTAACCCCTAACTGACATATCACATGCTGGTAAGTCATATACTGGCTCCCTGACCTTGCTGCATGCTCAAAAGCTGAACCTGAATCTTTACTAGTAAATGATAACTGTATTATTTGGTCATCCTCTGTCTGAAACAACCTTAAGTGGAAAAAAGCACAACCTGCGGCTGTTAACCTCAATGCCGCATTAAATCTGTAACAGTAGCTTTTACAGTGCTTGGACCATGGGGTGCAGTGCTGTAACCAGCCATCAATCACAGAGCGCCAATGGGTTACTGTGACAGCCAGGGGTCTGCTGAAGCACTTTGTTTCCGTCATGATGATATCCTGTGAAAGCCGGCCTGTGACAGAGGTTGATAGAAGACTGTGATTTTTGCTATATACAGCAATACTACAATATTGCTGTATATATCAAAATATCAAAAGCAATCAGATGTTCACAGGTTCAAGTCTCCTATAAAGACTAATACCATAAAAAGTAAAAAAAAAAAAGTTTTATAAAAAAAAAAAAAGTTAAAATCCCTTTCCTTTTCCCCCAGTTAAAATTAATAAAATGAAAAAAAAAAAAAAAATACTCATATGTGGTATAGCTACGTTCATAAAAGTCTGATCTGCCAAAATATAAAATTGATTATCCGGATAAGTAAATGGCATAGGGAGAAAAATAAAAGAAAAATTCAGAGAATTGCAGTTTTTCATCCGAAGAAGCTATCAAAAATTGAATTTATCACATAATGGTAACAATAGAAACATGGGGGGAGAGCACAAAAAAAATAGATACATTTTTCTACAGTTAGGTCCAGAAATATTTGGACAGTGACACAATTTTCGCGAGTTGGGCTCTGCATGCCACCACATTGGATTTGAAATGAAACCTCTACAACAGAATTCAAGTGCAGATTGTAACGTTTAATTTGAAGGTTTGAACAAAAATATCTGATAGAAATTGTAGGAATTGTACACATTTCTTTACAAACACTCCACATTTTAGGAGGTCAAAAGTAATTGGACAAATAAAGCAAACCCAAACAAAATATTTTTATTTTCAATATTTTGTTGCGAATCCTTTGGAGGCAATCACTGTCTTAAGTCTAGAACCCATGGACATCACCAAACGCTGGGTTTCCTCCTTCTTAATGCTTTGCCAGGCCTTTACAGCCGCAGCCTTCAGGTCTTGCTTGTTTGTGGGTCTTTCCGTCTTAAGTCTGGATTTGAGCAAGTGAAATACATGCTCAATTGGGTTAAGATCTGGTGATTGACTTGGCCATTGCAGAATGTTCCACTTTTTTTCACTCATGAACTCTTGGGTAGCTTTGGCTGTATGCTTGAGGTCATTGTCCATCTGTACTATGAAGCGCTGTCCGATCAACTTTGCGGCATTTGGCTGAATTTGGGCTGAAAGTATATCCCGGTACACTTCAGAATTCATCCGGCTACTCTTGTCTGCTGTTATGTCATCAATAAACACAAGTGACCCAGTGCCATTGAAAGCCATGCATGCCAATGCCATCACGTTGCCTCCACCATGTTTTACAGAGGATGTGGTGTGCCTTGGATCATGTGCCGTTCCCTTTCTTCTCCAAACTTTTTTCTTCCCATCATTCTGGTACAGGTTGATCTTTGTCTCATCTGTACAGAGAATACTTTTCCAGAACTGAGCTGGCTTCATGAGGTGTTTTTCAGCAAATTTAACTCTGGCCTGTCTATTTTTGGAATTGATGAATGGTTTGCATCTAGATGTGAACCCTTTGTATTTACTTTCATGGATTCTTCTCCTTACTGTTGACTTAGAGACAGATACACCTACTTCACTGAGAGTGTTCTGGACTTCAGTTGATGTTGTGAACGGGTTCTTCTTCACCAAAGAAAGTATGCGGCGATCATCCACCACTGTTGTCATCCGTGGACGCCCAGGCCTTTTTGAGTTCCCAATCTCACCAGTCAATTCCTTTTTTCTCAGAATGTACCCGACTGTTGATTTTGCTACTCCAAGCATGTCTGCTATCTCTCTGATGGATTTTTTCTTTTTTTTCAGCCTCAGGATGTTCTGCTTCACCTCAATTGAGAGTTCCTTAGACCGCATGTTGTCTGGTCACAGCAACAGCTTCCAAATGCAAAACCACACACCTGTAATCAACCCCAGACCTTTTAACTACTTCATTGATTACAGGTTAACGAGGGAGACGCCTTCAGAGTTAATTGCAGCCCTTAGAGTCCCTTGTCCAATTACTTTTGGTCCCTTGAAAAAGAGGAGGCTATGCATTACAGAGCTATGATTCCTAAACCCTTTCTCCAATTTGGATGTGAAAACTCTCATATTGCAGCTGGGAGTGTGCATTTTCAGCCCATATTATATATATAATTGTATTTCTGAACATGTTTTTGTAACCAGCTAAAATAACAAAATATGTGTCACTGTCCAAATACTTCTGGACCTAACTGTATATGTTTGCCCATTTTCCAGAACATTAAGTTAATATATATTATGTAATTCAATAATACAACATAAGCTGAAAAAAAAGCCCTTAAAAGGGTACGTCGATGGAAAAATAAAAAGTAAGTTACGGTTCTAGGAATAAGGTAATGAAAAAAACAAAAAGTGAAAAAAAATGGTAAATTGCCTTGTCAAGAAGGGAATTATTATTATTATTATTATTATTAATATTATTTATTTATAGAGCACCATTGATTCCATGGTGCTGTACATGAGAAGGGGGTTACATACAGAATACATATACAAGTTTCAATAGACAGACTAGTACAGAGGGAAGAGGGCCCTGCCCTTGTGGGCTTACATTCTAAAGCGATTAACAGTAGTTTGACATAATCAGTGTCTGTATTATTTTGTTAGTTTCTCCCATCATTGTGAAGTTTTAGCCCACTATTTGCTTAAAGAGCAACCATCCTTTTTTAATTTTTATAGATCAATTAAATTAAAATGAGCATTACGCTTTCAAGTTCAAAAAACCTTTTCACTTAATTCTTACAGAAGCAGTAAGGGTGTGCATTTAATTTTTTCTTATACACGTCTACATTTTTGCCTAGTGTTCGGAAAATAAATAATGACTAATTTGTCATATTGTTATTCAGCAGAGGCTGTATTTATCTAAAAATGTCTTCATGTAAGTATGAACTCATATACTTTGTGCAGAACAGGAAGTGTTTTTGTCAAATTAGAGATGGCACAGCTAGTAAAACTAGAGTTGGGCATAGTTACCATGTTTTTCAAAAATTAAGACACTGTCATACTTTTTTTCCCCCCCGAAAAAAGCACTAAAACTTACTTTTAGGTAGGTCTTATTTTTGGGGAAACACAGTTGGGAGTAGGTTTACCCCCAATAAAGCAGACCCCACTTTTCCAGGAGAATCATAATTACAAGACTATGAATGGCTGCATCATTCCCAGGTCCTCCTGTCATCTTTGGTGGGTGTTCCCAGCAGGTATGTTCCATGCAGTCTTCCCCTGCTTCTGGCCAACACACTCACATACATCAGATCGCACACACACATAAACTCCTATTCATACACACATACATCAGGTTGCACAAACAAGCACACATCAGATCACACAGACACACTCACTCACCACATCCGGCAGAGGAAGATGGGATGCAGTGCAGGGGAGCGCAAGGACCTGCAGTTGAATGCATAGAGGACTCAGCAGTGAAAAGCATTGAGGCATTCTACTGCAGGTCTTCTATGCATTCCACCACACTACATTTGAGGATTCTCTGCTGCCCAGAAGCAATCGGTATCACTGGTTGGGGTGAGTGTGTGTATGCAATCTGATGTGTGATTTTGCCTGTGTATGCGATCTGATGTGCGAGTGTGCAATCTGATTGTATGCATGATCTGATGTGTCTGGGTGTGTGTTGCACTGCAGGTCCTCCCGTTTGGCATCTGGTGAGTATGATTGCAGGGTTTTCTTTCTTATTTCTTTTGGGGGTGTCTGCTTTCTATAATGAAGTTTCCTGCAGTATCTTTAACTTTTTAGCTGCATTACACTTCATTATTGAACCACAACTATGGATTGTTTTTGGGGTAGGGCTTATATTTAAGCCTTACACTAAAAATGCTAAAAATTCCTGCTAGGGCTTATTTTTGGGGGAGGTATTATTTTTGGAAAAAACATGGTAGTAAAACTGGACTTTGGCACAGGTAGTAAAACTGAAGTTGGGCATAGCTAGTAAAACTAATAATGCGGACAGCTATTTTTGCATTATATAAACGGTGCTCATTCCAATGTAACTTTTAGTACAAAGAGACATGTACATTTTCTGCATTCTCTGATAAAAAGTATGTGTGAAAACCTAGAGAAAAATGTTAAGATCATTTAGCAAAATGTATTCAGCTATTGTTATAATAAAAATAAAGGATTAAAAATAAAGCAAGATTATAAATTTACAAAAGACAAAAAAATTTATAGTTCAGGCAGCATGCTTGTGAGAGCTGACATTACCCCCCCAAAAAAGTAAAAAAAAATCACTTTAAATACTATTTTGTCCTTTCTCATAAGTAACGTCAGTAATAAGACAAAAGTACCATTTACATTTGTACCCTTTTGAGACACTTCCAATTTGTTACATGTTACAGACAATTCCCAACATTATCCTGTTGGGAAACAAATTTAAAAGGAACAGATCTTCCTTGAAGAATAGGCCCTGGTCTAGAAAATTAGACTTTTAGATATTGTTTCAAATCATGAATAATGATGGAAGAATATCAAGCAAGGAATTACTTTTAGAAAATAAAGGAAGAGGCAACGAGAGCAAAATAAATAAAAGTAATTATCCGGGTGAGGAAAGTTCAAATAGAATCTTCTGAAGAGTAAATTGTAAATGCGATCATTGTCCATGTTCTCATACAAATTTAAACAACTGAAAGTAATGGACATGGATTGTCAGACAACTTTCCTCTAAAATTCAGATCATGTGTTTCATTAAGGAAGAAAAGCTTTTAACTCACGTCTTCCGTACATTTCCTTTAACTACAGGGAATATTTGATCTATCTTTTTGCTTCATTTTATGCTGCTAAGTTTTAACAGCACTGAAACATGGTAAAAGAAAAGATGCAAAGAACAGAATACTGGAAAAAAAAACGACTTAACTAATATTTTTTTTGTATTCAGTATGCTACAAGTATACGTTCAATTACAGCAGTTCATGTAATAACAATAGCAAAAAGTATACATACTGTATGTAACAAAAGAGCTTGGTGTTCTTTCAAAATAATTGATCTCTTGACTAGAAACACATACTGTTGGCCATTCAGTATCAGGAATGTTGAGCTTGGAAATTCTGGGCATTTAAATCTTAAAAGGAGTAGAAGTCAGCCAACTTCACGAAGGATACAATAATATAAATAATACAAGTAAAATCCAAACAATCTTAAACAGCATAGATTTCTTTATATCTGGACAACAGCGTCTTCTAAATTTTCATTATTATAAAAAAAGAAAAAACAACACTTACCTCATGGCTTCCACCATGCCATTTATATCAATGTTGTGTATGAGAATATCACATGAACATTGCAGCCATGGAGTTGACCACATTTCTCGAAAGGTGACAAACAGGGAGGAGAGTTGTTTTATTTGGGGCACTGCAGCATTAAAAATGGGGTTGTCCAGAAAGGGACAACTCCTTTAAGGATTATTCTGCCTTCAAATGGTAACTGTGGTCATTTCTGCAGGAACTCCCAAACTTAGACAGTATTGCATTCTTCATTGTCACAGTATATAATTTTATACATATTACTGTAATCAGCCACCATTCAGTAGTTTTGATTGGTAACAGTTCTGGACCTCATCCAATCATTCACAGGAATGGGGAGAAGTACTCAGCTTATCCTCAAATTTGAGCAGAATAGTACACGTAGCCATTAGAGTTGAGCGCGGTTCGTGGTTCTCCAGTTCGTGGTTTGAGTGATTTGGGGGCTGTTCTAGATCAAACTAGAACTCGAGCTTTTTGCTAAAGCTCGATAGTTTTAGTTATGTTCGAGAACGGTTCTAGCAGCAAAAAGCCAAGCTAATTACTAGCTGGCTTTCCACTGTAATAGTGCAAGTCACTCTGTGACTAACACTATTATGAAATTTCAGTGTATAGTGTGCGGGAACAGCGCATTCAGATCACTGCTTGCTGGGATAATGGACATTTTTTTTTTTTTCTTGTCTTCCTTCCCTAAGCGTGCACGTGTAGTGGAGCGGGCCAGCATGTCAGCCAATCCCAGACACACACATAGCTAAGTGGACTTTTAGCCAGTGAAGCAACGGCATGTGTGATAGGATGTCCATGTCACATGTCTCTGCATTATAAAAACGGGTATCTGCCCATCCGTACACCATTATCTGCCTTTTGCGTCTGGGTGTCAGTCACCGCTGGTGTAGCTCCTGTCTCCGATACTGCTGTGTACGCTCTACACACAGCGCTATACAGAATAGGGATAGACGTTTCTCTTAGCCCTTGTAAAGGGCTAATAACAGCAGGCTCAGAGCCATAGGTGACAGTCAGGTCCGTGGAAACAGATTTTAACAGCTACAGAAGATAACAGTCTGTGTAGCTAAGCTCAGGGATTCCTCGCTGCACTTACCCATTAGGAGGGATAGAAAGTGAGGCTTCCTTTCCTGTACACTGACCCACAACCCTGCCACTGTACCCTCCTGCTCTTTGCACACTCAAGCTCATTGTTACTAAGCCATTATGCTAGCAAACACTGAGGAAACTTAGTGGCATCCTAAAAGTGGCTGTTGGACTTCCATTAGTGTCCCACTAGTGCAAATCTATTTGCAGCACCTCTGCATTGCACACTGAAACTCATTGTTACTAAGCCATTCTAATAGCAAACTATGCTGCCAGTTTAAGGGCCGTAGTTACATTATCAGGGATAGTTATTGTTGTTTATTCTGCTGTTAATAAAGGTAGACTACGGCTGCAATCTACACCACCTCTCAATTTTTACTACCACATTTTAAGTGCACAATCTTGTCGCAATCAAAATGAGTGGCAAAATGACAGATGCTGGTGGAAAGGGAAAGAGGCGTGGTGGAAAAGGAAAATAAAGGTTTGTCCGTGGGGAAGGTGGCAAAGCTTCATTAACATCTGCTGAAGATAGACATCTTACTTTTGCTGGAATATGGTCTACTACTTACCGTGGACAATCCGATGTGCTCCCTTTTTTACGGACACGAACAACTGGAACAAAGGTAGATGATGGCCAAAAAAAGAAATATCTTGAATGGATCTCAAGTGGTCCAACAAGTGCCCTCTCCGCCACCTCAACTACCGCATCCAAAAAAACACCAGTCCTCTGAGTTGTCATCCCAATCAAACTTGCTTTCTCCCAGCTCTGAAGTCTCCATCCACCCTGCACAGTATGGTGGAACTGAGATGGCTGAGTCTGCAGAGCTGTTCAGTCACACTATAGCCTGGGAATCAGAGGTGTGCTCCCAAGCTACAGTGAGTACAGACCAGGAAACGGTCTGCAGTGATGCCCAGAACCTTTGTGACTCAGATTCAGGCCGTGAGGACCAAGTTTCTGAGCATAATGTTGACCCTTATTCACAAACTGTAACACCTGTTGTAATAGACAATGAGGAACATACTGATGATGATGAGACGCAGACACCAGATTGGAATGACAACCTAAAAATTAGGTCAGGGCAAGAAGAGGCTCGGTCTGAGGGTGAGGGGAGTGCAAGCACAACAATTGATGAGAAATTTCTAGATCCCACCTATTGTCAACCCAGTCAGGCACTCGAGGAGGTCAACAGAGGCGGTGAAGGAGGATGCAACTGACGACGAAGTTACCTTGCGCCTTCCTGGGCAGAGTCGGAGTACTGGTAGCACGTCTACAACTGCATCCTCAGCCACCACTCCACCTCTGAGCACTAGTCGGGGTGGATCAGCAGTTCGCATGCCCTCTAAGCCTTGCCTAGCCTGGTCCTTTTTTGACATAGCAAAAGATCGCCAAAATTATGTGATCTGTAAAATTTATCATGATTCTGTTAGTAGAGGGCAAAACCTCAGCAGTTTGACAACTTCTTCCATGAATCGTCACTTGAAAATATATAATATGTCCCAGTGGCAAGCTCACCGTGCTGCAATGCGGCCTAGCGGAGCGAACCATCCACTGCCTGCCCCTTCCAGTGCATCCGCACGCTCTTCATCTTCTAGGACTGTGGGGACAGCTGTCACACCTGGTTTTCCACGCACAACTTCCACCACTGTAACCGCAACAGGCAGTTTGCTTGGTAGGTCGTCAGTTGGTTTGGAAGGGGAAACAAGTGCGTGTGTACAGCTCTCTCAGATATCGATAGCACCAACGTTGGATGAAGGCAACATAATGGCTACACCTGCACTTTCCTCACAAACCTGCATTTTTCCAGGGACACCCTACTTACCACTAGAGATGAGCGAACCGGTCGCGGTTCGGCTCGAGGTCGGTTCGCGAGCCGAGGTCCCGTTCGAGTTCGGCTCGTCGAACGTTCGACGAACTGAACTCGAACCAATAGGCTATAATAGGAGGCAATCACAAACACATAAAAATGCATTATAAATGTACACATACAGTTAATAAACATTACCATAACACTTACCGGTCCCCGCGATCCCTCCTGCACTCTGTCTCCTGCCGCTATTCCATCCGATGATTGCTGAATCCTCCCGGTGACCGGCACTGCCAGCAGAGATGCAGGACCTATCGTGACGTCAAAATAGCCATGTGACCAGTCACATGGCTATTAGCTCATTGGCTACAGACTGGTCACATGACTATGACACGTCATGTAGGACCTGCGAGTGCATCTCTCCGGTACACGGTGCACATTTGTGTATCGCCGTGTACCGGCGACATGCTCTAGCACACGGTCGACTCCCCGTTCCGTTAGGGACCGGCTGACACAGCCGGTCATTAACGGAGATCACCGTTGCCATAGCAACGCAGTTAGCGGTGACGTCACCGCTAACCGCGGCTCCGGGAGCATCGTTGCTATGGTAACGCGTCTGTCAGCGTTACCACTGTTACTGCTAGCAGCACTGATCACTCACGGAGTGAAGGCTGCACGCTGCTTCTCGTGCAGCTTTCACGGAGTGAATGCTCCACGGGAAGCAGCGTCTTTCCCCATGCAGCAGTGATGTAGCAGAGCTGCATTTGTTGAACGAGAAAGACAGAAGACCATGGATCGATGAGGGCTGACAGGGGGTAATAAAGATGGAGTCTCTAATGTGTCTGTGTATTTATTTCTATTAAAGTATTTTTGCTCTGTGTGGTGTCTTTTTTTTAACCCTTTATTGGAGATTCTTAATGGCCGGGTCAAACGTGCCTGACATTAAGAATCTCTGGCTTAATACTGGCTAGTAAAATAAAGCCAGTATTAACTCATGATTACCCAACAAGCCACCCGGCTCCAGGGCTGTTGGAAGAGTTGGATACAGCGCCAGATGATGGCACTTCTATGAGAGCGCCATTTTCTGGGACGGCTGCGGACTGCAATTCGCAGCAGAGGCGCCCAGAAACCTCGGGCTAACCTGTGCTGAGGATTCCAATCCCCAGCTGCCTAGTTGTATCTGGCTGGACACAAAAATGGGGCGAAGCCCACGTCATTTGTTTTTTAATTATTTCATGAAATAAGTGAAATAATTAAAAAAAACGGGCTTCCCTATATTTTTGGTTCCCAGCCGGGTACAAATAGGCAACTAGGGGTTGGAGGCAGCCCGTAGCTGCCTGCTGTACCTGGCTAGCATACAAAAATATGGCGAAGCCCACGTCATTTTTTTGGTGGGCAAAAAACTTCTGCATACAGTCCTGGATGGAGTATGCTGAGCCTTGTAGTTCTGCAGCTGCTGTCTGCCCTTCTCCATATAGACAGACAGCAGCTGCAAAACTACAAGGCTCAGCATACTCCATCCAGGACTGTATGCAGAAGTTTTTTGCCCCCTGAAAAAATTATGTGGGCTTCGCCATATTTTTGTAAGCTAGCCAGGTACAGCAGGCAGGTACGGCTGCCCCCAACCCCCAGTTGCCTATTTGTACCCGACTGGGAACCAAAAATAAAGGGAAGCCCTTTTTTTATTATTTCATGAATTTCATGAAATAATTAGAAAACAAATGACGTAGGCTTCGCCCCATTTTTGTGTCCAGCCAGGTACAACTAGGCAGCTGGGGATTGGAATCCGCACCACAGGTTAGCCCGAGCTTTCAGGGCCCCACTGCTGCGAATTGCAGTCTGCAGCCACCTCAGAAAATGGCATTTTCATAGAAGCGCCATCTTCTGGCGCTGTATCCAACTCTTCCAGCACCTGCCTGCTATACCTGGCTAGCATACAAAAATATGGCGAAGCTCACGTCTTTTTTTTGTAGCTTTTTGGCAAAAAAAATAAAAAATGCTTCCCTGGATTTTCCATTGCCAGTGAAGGTAACACCAAGCAGTGGGGGTTAGCAGCCAGTAGCTGCTTGGATTACCCTTAGCTAGCAATATAAAAAATGCAGCGGGAGCCCATATATATTTTTTTTAATTATTTATTTAAATAACTAAAAACAAAATGGGCTTCCCTGTATTTTGATTGCTGGACATTACAGTGCTGTAAAAATAAATCTTTAAAAAAATGACGTAGCGCTCCGCGGTATTTTTGATTCTCAGCGCAGATAAACAGACAGCTATGGGTTGCCACCCCCATCTGCCTGCCGTTACCTTGGTTGGCAATCAAAATACAGGGAAGCCCATTAATTTTTTTCTATTTAAAAAATAGTTAAAAAAAAATGATGTTGGGTCCCCCCATTTTTGATAGCCAGCTAGGGTAAAGCAGATGGCTGTAGTCTGAAAACCACAGCTGGCAGCTTTTCCGTGGTTGGGGATCCAATGTGGAGGTCACCCCAGGCTCTTTTTTATAATTATTATATAAATAATAATAATTACAAAAAAAAGTATGGTCCCCCCCAAATTGGATCACCAGCCAAGGTAAAGCGGACAGCTGTGGTCTGGTATTCTCAGGGTGGGAAGGTCCATAGTTATTGGGCCTTCACAGCCTAAAAATAGCAGGCCGCAGGCACCCCAGACGTGGCGCATCCACTAGATGCGCCAATCCTGGCGCTTCACCCCAGCTCATCCCGTGCCCTGGTGCAGTGGCAAACGGGGTAATAAATCGAGTTGATACTAGCTGTAAAGTCACCTGAGATCAAGCCCAGCAGTTTGTGATGTCATGGCGTCTATTAGATACCCAACATCATAAACTGTCAGTACTAACAAAAACAAAAAAAAAAAAAAAAAAAAAAAATCGACAAAAGAAATTTATTTGAAAAAACAGTCCCCAAAACATTTCCTCTTTCACCAATTTATTGTAAGAAGAAAAATAAAGGGGTCCCACGACGACTCTGGACCCTCTAGAATATGGGGGGGGAAACACTCAGGGAACGTATCCCCCACTTTCTAGGAGTGCGGACCCTTCATGTGAGGAGTGTGGGTGCAATGAATCTGCACTCACTCTCCCCGGGTCCACAGCAGCAGAGTCCATGTCGTAATGGTTGCTACCAAAGCTGCAATGCCCTGCTCATGAGGTAAGGGCATGCCTAATCAGGAGAACTACTGTAGAGGAAGCTCTGCTCACTGGTATATAGGTGCTCAGAGGTAATAATAGATAAAATTAGTGAGTAACCTCGGCACTCTAAATCTCCCAGACTAAGTCAGTAAGTCACAACGGTTAGTAATGCAAAATCACTCTTTATTGATCCGTATTAAGAAAAAAAAAATTTTCATAAGCATATATGTTTTTGTCCAAAACAAGTTACAAATGACGTTTCGGCCTGAGGCTTCGTCAGATTGGACTTATCTGCATGTAATCATGAAAAATGACAATAATCAGTATCACATAAGAGTGAGAGAACAATAACATAAACTCGAACAATGTAGAGGTACAATTGGGATGCAGCAAAAAAATTGCAACAGAGCAAGAAATGAAACACATGATACAAATGTCATAATACAGTACAAGGACAATATAGTAATGACAAATATGGGGTCAGAGTAGGCTTAGACAGCTCTAGTACGAAAGAGATGTCAATCATAAAGTAACATGTGCAGTAGGTGTAGAGCTACACTATGCATGGCAGAGCTAATGGGTAGACCGACCATAGAAAAAGAAAGAAAAAATGGAGAAAAAGTGGAGAAAAAGATGTAGAAAAAGTGGAGAAAAAAATGGAGAAAAAGTGGAGAAAAGGTGGAGAAAAAGTGGAGAAAAAGTGGAGAAAAAAATGGAGAAAAAGTGGAGAAGAAGTGGAGAAGTGGAGAAGAAGTGTTTGTTACATGCCAGATGGGAGATAAATAATTTTTTACCGGCGCTGTCATTTACTGTAACGTGATCATCGGTGTACGGTGTATACCTGTGATCATGTGAGCGGGGACCGGAAAAACCGTCCTGAATCATGATCTCCAGGGTCTCAGCTAGCCCTGAAACCCCGGAGATTTTCTGACGCTGGGGGGCGTTATTCACTTATTTCTGCCTGCTGTTTATAAATGGCAGATCAGAATAAGGCTACATTAACACGACCGATCCATTTTTGCGGTCTGCAAAAAACAGTCCGTTTTTTTTCACAGGTGCATCCGTGTGGCATCCGTTTCCGTTCCGTAGACGGTCCGTATGTCATCCGTTTGTCATCCGTGTGCCTTCCGTTTTTTTTGTGTACTGCAAAAAAACTGAAGGAGGGTAAATGCATAAATTTACCCAGGATCCATAGCTTCATCCTACATGAGGCGGTCACATGTTCACTCCAGTGCCATTTTCTACTGGTTTTCACAGCGTAGAGCGCTCTGGTGATTTTCCTGTGCTTGTGCACTTCATATCAGTCTTTTCTGTCATTATAATGGCAGAAAGACACAATGTCCCACTCTCCTGCATTTTGTAATTTTGCACCCTTTGGTGCCTTTCATGTGGCACTAAGGGGTGCTTAGCTTTGTATTTAGCCAAAAAAATGAAAAAAAAATGACGTAGGGTTCCCCCTAGTTTTGTAGCCAGCTAGGGTAAAGCAGACGGCTGCAGCCTACAGACCACAGCTGGCAACCTCACCTTGGCTGGTAATCCAAAACTGAGGGCACCCCATGCTATTTTAAATTAAATAAATAATTAAAAAAAACACGTAGGGGTCCCCCCAAAATTGGATCACCAGCCAAGGTAAAGCAGACAACTGGGGTCTGATATTCTCAGACTAGGGAGGTCCATGGTTATTGGACTCTGCCCAGCCTAAAAATAGCAGGCCGCAGCCGCCCCAGAAGTGGCGCATCCATTAGATGCGCCAATCCTGGTGCTTCGCCCCAGCTCATCCCGCGCCCTGGTGCGGTGGCAAACGGGGTAATATATGGGGTTAATACGAGATGTGTAATGTCACCTGGCATCAAGCCCTGGGGTTGGTGAGGTCAGGCGTCTATCAGATACCCGACATCACCAACCCAGTCAGTAATAAAAAAAAAATACACGACAAACACTTTATTTGAAAAAACACTCCCCAATACATTCCCTCTTTAACCAATTTATTAGAAAAAAAAACAAATCCAGGTCTGGTGTTATCCAAGGGGTTGCCATGACGATCCACACTGTCCCAGTCAATGAAGAGCAGGATGTTCCCCATTGGCTGGGAGAGCAGTGCAGTGACCTGAGCTAACATCAATGGGTCAGCCCAGGTCACTGCAGGGGGGTGACAAGTGCTGCTGTCAGCGAGGTACATTACCTGCGCTGATCTCCAGCACACTGACAGCACCTGTCACTGAGTTCAATGACCGCCGCCTTCACAGCCAAGTATCGCGAGAGGCCCGTGACGTCACCGCTAGTCAGTCTCGGGTCGGAAGCGAGAGAAGGTGATGTGACAAGCGGCAGCCATGGAGGACAGTGACAGCGCTGAGGTCGGGAAGACGGGACTTCATCACTGCAGATAAGCCGAGCGGGACCATGTGTGCAGAGTGTGTGTGCAGAGTGTGTGTGTGTGTGTGTGTGTGTACTTGTGTACATGTCGCGGGCAGGAGGGGGCGGAGTGAGCTGAGCGGGGAAGTGTGGGCTTCCTGCATGTAACTAGGATAAACATCGGGTTACTAACCAAAGCGCTTTGCTTGGATACCCGATGTTTATCTTGGTTACCAGCTTATGGCAGGCTGCCAGCGATGGCTCCTGCACACTGTAGCTGTAAAAAGCCCTGCTTTTTGCTGCTAGAACCGTTCTCGAACGTATCTAGAACTATCGAGCTTTTGCAAAAAAGCTCGAGTTCTAGTTCGATCTAGAACAGCCCCCAAAATCACTCGAGCCGCGAACTGGAGAACCACGAATCACGGACCGCGCTCAACTCTACTCACCACCGACTACACACAGCAGCCAGATCTCTGTCCCTCAGATATGGACAAATAAAAGGCCATTTCCTGCGACCCATGACAAATCTAAGAGGTTGACTTTATCCCTCTGTAAGCTCTTGGCTACCGAAATGCTGCCTTTCCGCCTGGTGGACACACAGGATTTTAGAGACCTTATGTCTGTCGCTGTGCCCCAGTACCAGATGCCCAGTCGCCACTACTTCTCTAAGAAAGGTGTGCCTGCGCTACACCAGCATGTCGCACACAACATCACCGCTTCCTTGAGAAACTCTGTGTGTCAACGGGTGCATTTCACCACCAATACTTGGACCAGTAAGCATGGACAGGGACGTTACATGTCGCTGACAGGGCACTGGGTAACTATGGTGATAGATGGTGAAGGGTCTGCTGCACCAGTCTTGCCGTCCCCACGACTTGTGTGTCAATCCTCTGTCTGTCCAAGTTCCGCCACTGCTTCTGCCTCCTCCACCTCGTCTGGGTCCCCCACCTCTGCCCAAAGCCTGCCTGGTGAGGCCACTAACGTTCAAACTGCGCAGAAGGAATCACGCACCCCTCATTACTATGCTGGCAGCAGAGCGCAACGGCATCAGGAGGTCTTTATCTTGAAATGTCTTGAAAATAAGAGTCACACAGCGGCTGAGTTGTGGGCAGCTCTGGAGACTGAGTTTGGTAAACGGTTGTCTCCACTCAACCTGCAGCCAGGTAAGGCCGTGTGCGACAATGCTGCAAACCTGGGTGCGGCCCTTTGCCTGGGCAAGGTGACACACGTGCCTTGTATGGCTCACGTGTTGAACCTTGTTGTCCAGCAATTTTTAACAAACTATCCCGGCCTACATGGCCTTCTGAACAGGGCACGAAAACTGTCTGCTCACTTCCGCCGTTCAACCACCGCTGCTGAGCGACTTGCATCGCTCCAGAAGTCTTTTGGCCTGCCGGTTCATCGCCTGAAATGCGATGTGCCGACACGCTGGAATTCGACTCTCCACATGTTACAGCGACTGTGGCAGCACCGTCGAGCCCTGGTGCAATACGTCATGACGTATAGCCTGGGCCAACGAGATGCAGAGGTGCGGCAGATCACCCTGATGGAGTGGTCTCAGATCAAGGACCTATGCACCCTTCTGCACAGTTTCGACATGGCGACGAAGATGTTTAGCGCTGACAATGCCATTATCAGCATGACAATTCCAGTCATTTACATGCTGGAGCACACGCTAAACACTATTCGGTGTCAGGGGGTGGGACAACAGGAAGGGGAGGAACTACAGGAGGATTCATATGCGCAAGAGACAACAACATCACCAAGGTCCAGACGTTCATCATCACCAACGCAGCAGGCATGGGACCATGGGGGACAGGGATCAACAAGTGCGTATGGTAGCAGGCGAAATGTTCAGAAAGGTGCAGAAGAACATCAAGAAATGGAGGACGAACTGTCCATGGACATGGAAGACTCAGCGGATGAGGGAGACCTTAGTCAAATTTGAGTTGAAAGAGGTTGGGGGGAGATGTCAGAGGAAGAAAGAATGGTTAGCACCTCTATGCCACAAACACAGCGTGGACTTAGTCCGCATGGCTGCGCAAGACACATGAGCGCCTTCTTGCTGCACTACCTCCAACATGACCCTCGTATTGTCAAAATTAGAAGTGATGATGACTACTGGCTTGCCACACTATTAGATCCCCGGTACAAGTCCAAATTTTGTGACATAATTCCAGCCATAGAAAGGGACGCACGTATGCAGGAGTATCAGCAAAAGCTGTTACTCAATCTTAGCTCGGCTTTTCCACCAAACAACCCTGGTGCAGGGAGTGAATCTCCCAGTTGTAACTTGACAAACATGGGACAGTCTACGCGTACCAGCAGCATAGTATCTGGTGCTGGTAACAGTAATTTTATTGAATCTTTTCATAATTTTTTTAGACCATCCTTTGCAAGGCCACCAGAGACAACAAGTCTGACACATAGTCAACGGCTGGAGAGGATGATACAGGAGTATCTCCAAATGAACATCAATGCCATGACTTTGAAGCCCAAAATGAGCAAGGCTCCATTTGCAAATCTTGAACAATGGCCAGAGCTCCCCACTTACGCCTTGGAGATCTTGACGTGTCCAGCTGCCAGCGTTGTCTCTGAACGTGTCTTCAGTGCTGCTGGGTGTGTGCTGACAGATAAGCGCACGCATCTGTCCAGTGACAATGTGGACAGACTAACGTTCATCAAAATGAACAAGTCATAGATCCACAAGGAATTTACTACCCCTGTGTCATCCTGGGGAGAGTAAATGCTTGTGGATTTGGAATGTGCTTGATGCAAATCTACCTGTGAAGTGTACAACTTGGGCACAAGTGCTGCCACTGAATGGGTGGGTGTGTGTGTGGCCCAATTTTTGGAAAAAAGGGAGACTCCGCTTGGAGTAACCTTGCTGTGTTTTACATGATTTTAGAAGGACATGCCATGCCTATATCTGTGTCTCATATCCTCTTTTCCTTGTAACGCTGTTTTGTTTTCACATGAGAATTTGTTCTTGTCACTTTCCCATGTGTTTGTGTTGTGTTGTGAGTTGTTTATGACCTTTTGGACACCTTTGAGGGTGTTTTCTAGGTGTTTTTATGTGTTTGTGATTGCCTCCCTATGCGGTTTGAGTGGTTCGCCGAACCGAACTCGAAGAAGACCTCCATTCGGTGAACCGAACTCGAGCCGAACCACGGCCGGTTCGCTCATCTCTAGTATCCATACATTTTTTACAACCTTGAACACTCACTCCTCTCTTCACTTTGATGATCACGCAGCGCTAATGCAGGTGGTTGTGGTTGAGGGGGTAAGTCCAAGGGCCTTGTCCCAGTTGAAAAGAACTCAACTGTGGCAATAATAGCATTAGCATATCACAATTTTATTCTAGAAATGTAAAAGTTTAGCTAAGCTTTTCAGCAGTTGTTTGATTATTTGCTGCCAATCTTTCTTTATTTGCTAAGTGACTACTGAAGGCTCATTGCAATTTTTAACAAATGTGGTCACAAAGATTGGTAGGAAACAGAAATGAAGGTTCGTTCACAGGCAAATTCTAATCTTAGATAATGTTTGGATTGTGACTAGAGATGAGCCACCCCCCAAGTGTTCGAGTTCGGTTCGTCGAACGGCGGGTGTGTTCATCGAACCTTCGACAAACACCTTCAAACCCCATTGAAAACAATGGCAGGCAAACACAAAACACATACAAACACATAGAAAACACAAAAAAGGTTCAGCTTACCAGCGTAGAAGCCACAGGACAAATCAGGAGGTGCACAGATCGATCCAGATGAGCCAATTCTGGTATGAAATACGTATACACAGAGTAAACTCCTTCTACGGTGTCCAAAAGTGAAACTACTCAGAAGTCCTTATAGGGCAAGGACATGCGACATACACAGCCAATGATACATGCCCTTCCTTGTGTGCAAAAAATGCACTTTGCTGTGTGTGTGTATGTGTGTGTGTGTGTGTGTGTGTGTGAGAGAGAGAGATAGGTTGACAGCCAGCACCGCCCCACTGTACGCGTGCTTAGGAAAAAAAAAAGGAGATCGCCATTATTTCAGGAACCCCCGCACACTATACACTGAATTTGGATATTATTATTAACATTGCGCACATTGCATAGTGTCCATGCGTATTATTCTGCAGCGATTTGGCAGCACATGTGAATGTATTGTGACTGCAGAATTGATGCAGAATGTATACGCGCTGGATGCTTGCTCTGCCATTCAGCTCGGCTCCATGCCCGCTGACAGCAGACAGACAGTCGTGCGATGAGAATGAACTCTGATGAACTTCACCCGACTTCATTGTCATCCTGCAGCTCTGTCTGTGTCGCAGCCTGATTTGCGGTCAATGGTGAAGGACGCTTCGGTGACCACAAATCCCTTGAGTGACTGAAGTGAGTCGCGATCAGCGATACCATCAGTGCAGTTACCGGCCTCCATCATCCCTGCACACACCGGCCTCCATCATCCCCACACACACACCGACACTACCTGAGTGAAGTCTCTGTTGACAGCGCGGCTTACTTCAGTTGCTGCGTGGAGCTGACACACAGCGGTCGTGTTCTACTGCGCTCCCTTTCAGCTTCATGTAGCAGAGCTGAAAGCATCGTGTAGATTACTTCGGACCTGGATGGGTGTTTGGGGATTAATTAAGTGGTAAATGGGGGGGTTGTCTTTTATCCTAAAATAAAGGATTTTTCGTTGTGTGTGTTTATTTACTTTCACTACAGATTAATCATGGAAGGTATCTTGGGGAAGACGCCTGCCATGATTAACCTAGGACTTAGTGGCAGCAATAAGCTGCCATTTAACTACTTATTACCCTGCTTGCCACCGCACCAGGGCAATTCGGGATGAGCCGGGTAGAGTCCCGGGACTGTCGCATCTAATGGATGTGGCAATTCCTGGCGGCTACTGGCTAATATTGTTAGGGTGGTGGGCTCCACATAACATGGCGCTCCCCATCCTGACAATACCAGCCTCCAGCCATGTGGCTTTATCTTGGCTGGTATCAAAATTGGGGGGAACCGCGGGTTTTTTTTAATGATTTATTTTACTGCACGATATAGACCCGCCCACCGGCGGCTGTGATTGGTTGCAGTGAGACAGCTGTCCCTCAGCGTAGGGGCGTGTCTGAATGCAACCAATCATGGGCACCGGTAGGCGGAGAAAGCAGGGAATACGAGATTGAATAATCAGCGGCAGCCATTTTCAAAAGAGGAAAAGCTGTCGGAGCTTTGTGACAGCCGTGCAGCTGATCGGTGAGTAGGAAAGAGTGAGGGATTGTGCTGGGGACGCAGGACGCATGCAAATATGCAGCATGCGCACATAGCCTTACTGTGAAAAGCCACGCTTTTGGTGATCGAACCGTTATCGAACGTTAACTCGAACTGTTGAACGTGAAGCAAATCGTTCAAGTTCGTCGAACGAACATCGCCCAAAACAACTCAAATTTGAAATTGGCGAACGGTTTGATTCAAACACCGCTCATCTCTAATTGTGACCCCGACTTGAACTGAATCTCAATGGAAGTCTGTAATTAGTTCGGGTCTCCACCCACATGCAGCCAACTATAAGCAGAACATTTCTGGGGGAAGGTGAGTGGGAGATTACATTTTTTTTTTTTTTTGTGTCTGCACATTACATCAAATAATGCTGATTTTACCCCCAGTGTGAGCCGCTCAAACACTGCACATGGCTTGCATCACCCATACGCACAGCGCTGCTCACTTGAGTGGTTTGCACTTGTAACACACTCGAACTTCAAAAAAAAATTTTTTTCAGAGGTCGATATCTGAACCCGAACCTCAGGTTTGCTCATCTCTAGTAGAGAAGCCCCTTGGCATCTGTACTTGAAACTCAGGAAGCTGAACATTTTTTTTCTATTATTATTTTAACACTTTCAAAAAATACATAACTATGAATTTATATTTAGAATTTTCATTATATCTACTTACATTAGGAAGTACACATGATAGTAAATATGTAAAAAGTCTACTTTCAGAAGAATATTCAGGACAAATTTATTCTTTTAAACTAAAATACTGCTTAAATGGAAAAGGTAAAGCATCCAAATTAAAGTACCCCATTGTATTAGCTTTCAACAGAAATTCATTTTGCAGTGAATATAAACTAAGTTTTTAATAAAAGTGCAATTAAGTTGTCAAACTTTTAGAAGACCGAAGCCTTTGTACCCATCTTGAGTGTCCAGGCTGTGGACTTCCTGTTAATGCAAGTTGACTCAGATCTGTCAAATAATCCAGTGCACACGCTCAACAGTTCCCTCTCTGAAATAATTTATCAGTTACAAAAAAAAATGCTTTAAATGACAAACAGATACAGTACAATAGTCACAAAAAAGTCTTTGTAGAAATCCAGGTGCAGAAAACACAATCTGTTTGAATGCGCAGCATTCATTGTCTCTAAACTATTGTATGCTTCTGAAGAAATGGCATTGTCATTGTTTCTTTCCAGAACATTCAATGTAATCAACTTTACACAGAAGTTGCATCAAAAATCTCATTTAGAAACCTATGCAGTGGAGCGGATAATTGAAAACATAAGATTTATTCTATGCCAACACTGAACAAAAAAGAGAAAAAATAATACTCTCCAAAACAAATTCGAGTCCCTAAAATAAGAAGTTTTCATTTAATTCCGCAACACTCAAGTATTTATTTGTTGAATGGCATAATAATTTGGGTGCACCAGCTGTGCCACGCTTATGTTACAGTTGGCATCGGAAAAACAAATGCATAGTTTTGTAAACATTTCCACAATACTAACACATGGATAAAGATTGCACATTTTTCTACCAGTAGAATTTCTAATCTGGCTGCTAACTTTATGCTATTTTATGAAAGGAGAAAAGCACAGATTAGATTCAATTGCATGAAGATACTAAAAAGCACTTCCACAATTAGGCTATGTGCACACGGTGCGCTTTTCTCGGCGTTTTTGCGCGTTTTTCGGGTGCGTTTTTGGCCTCAAAACTGCATGACTTTGCTTCCCCAGCAAAGTCTATGAGTTTTCATTTTTGCTGTCCCCACACAGCGTTTTTTTTCAGCTGCGTTTTTGTGGTGACCACAAAAACGCAGCATGTCAATTATTCCCGCGTTTTTCACTGCGCTTTTCATCCATTGAGTTCAATGGGATGTTGAAATACGCAATGAGAAACGCAAATAGCTGCGTTTTGGTGCGTTTCTAAGACCAAAAACGCAGCTATAAGCGCAGGAGGTGGGTAGTAAAGTGACGTGTACAGGAAGAGGATTCCTTCTGTCAGTATAGACAGAAGCATGAATCCTCCCGGTACCGTCACCGCCGCGTCCATCTCCCGTCCTGTGCATGTATGCTGCCGTGCGGCGCCATGTACAGGCAGGAGGTGGAAGCGGCTGCGAAAACAAAAGTTAACAGTAGAATAAAAAAAAAAGTTATACTCACCTGTCTGCAGCCTCGCGGTGCCATGCCCGCTCCCAGCTCCTGTCACGGTATCGCCGCTCCCGCTCCGGCTGTGTGCAGTCTCCCCGGGGCAGGACCTTGCTTGCAGGACCTGGCGATGGATCACCTGATGCAGTCACCTGACGCATCAGCTGATCGAGTCTCGGGCTGACGCGGGCGCCCGGCCGGTATCAGCGGATGCGTCAGGAGACTTCATCCCTGATTACCGGCAGCTGCTGCAGCGGTCGGACAGGATCAGACTCCCGCCCCATCGCTCCGGGAGCTGCCGGTAATTCAGCACATAAGTGAGTTTTATTTTTTTTTTTCTTTCTACTGATGCATCAGCTGATTGTATAATCGGCTTTTATACAATCAGCTGATGTGTGATGGGATTCACATCCTTTAACCTGACATATCATCTGATCGCTTTGCCTTCCAGCAAACCGATCAGATGATATTGGATCCTGATTGGACGGCGCGGGACCCTGACCCAGGATTACTGCGGAGGGGGGTTTATTTCAATAAAGATGGAGTCACTAATTGTGTTGTGTTTTATTTCTAATAAAAATATTTTTCTGTGTTGTGTTTTTTTTTTATCTTTACTAGAAATTCATGGTGGCCATGTCTAATATTGGCGTGACACCATGAATTTCGGGCTTAGGGCTAGCTGATAATATACAGCTAGCCCTAACTCCATTATTACCTGGCTAGCCACCCGGCATCAGGGCAGCCGGAAGAGTTGGATACAGCGCCAGAAGATGGCGCTTCTATGAAAGCGCCATTTTCTGGGGTGGCTGCGGGACTGCAATTCACAGCGGGGGTGCCCAGAAAGCATGGGCACCCTGCACTGTGGATTCCAATCCCCAGCTGCCTAGTTGTACCCGGCTGGACTCAAAAATGGGGCGAAGCTCACGTCATTTTTTTTTTTAAATTATTTCATGAAATTCATGAAATAATTTAAAAAAAAAGGGCTTCCCTATATTTTTGGTTCCCAGCCGGGTACAAATAGGCAGCTGGGGGTTGGGGGCAGCCCGTACCTGCCTGCTGTACCCGGCTAGCATACAAAAATATGGCGAAGCCCACGTCATTTTTTTTTTTTGGGGGGGCAAAGAAATCCTGCATACAGTCCTGGAAGGAGGATGCTGAGCCTTGTAGTTCGACAGCTGCTGTCTGCTCTCCTGCATACACTATTGGATGGAGGATGCTGAGCCTTGTAGTTCGACAGCTGCTGTCTGCTGTCCTGCATACACTATTGGATCGAGGATGCTGAGCCTTGTAGTTCTGCAGCTGTCTGCTCTTCTGCATACACTAGTGGAGAATGAAGAACACATTGAAGAAGGAAATGACATCAGACCTTTTTTTTTTTTGTTCACTGATAAAAAACGCAGTGAGCAAAAAACGCAGCAAAACGCAGCAAAAAAACGCACCAAATCGCGGCAAAACGCGTGCGTTTTTTGCCGCGTTTTTTCGACGCAGGTGCGTTTTTGTGCGTTTTTAGCGGCCAAAAACGCACAAAAACGCAGCGTCAAAAAAACGCAGCGTGTGCACATAGCCTAAGACGACTGGGCGTATAAGACGACCCCCAACTTCTGCCCTAAAAATATAGAATTTGGGATATACTCACTGTATAAGACTACCCCCGTTCAGTAAGCTTCAGTATGCTAAGAGCAGGGGGCCGCACTGTGTGAGGAGGTGTTTTTTTTACTGTCCAGTATAACCAATAGGATTAGTGCAGGGGCCAGCATGTAAGCTCTTCATTAATGTCCCTGCATGGATGCGAGGGGAATCTGGCGTTACTGCACTAATCCTATTGGTTATACTGGACAGTGAAAAAAAAAACACCTCCTCACACAGTGCGGCACCCTGCTATATATACGCTATATATCCGCTGTATATATACCAGTATATATGCTGTATGATATACCAGTACGGGGCCGGGCTGTGTATCGCGTTTCCATAACGACGAGGCAGGAACTTCCCTGCTAGAGCGCTGACGTCAAGGCAGAGCTGCTTGCCTCTGATTGGCCAGCGCTCTGCCATTCAGCAGCGGTGACAGGAAGTTCCTCCCTCGTCGCTATGGAGGCAGAATCCAAGCGTGGAACGGAGTGGAGCGGCGCACTACAGCACCCAGGTATATATCCGGCGTATAAGACGACCCCCCACTGTAGCCATTATTTTAAGGGGGTAAAAAGTCGTCTTATACGCCAGTATATACGGTACCCAAAATCTGACCCGAAAAGCTGAAAAAACTTTCAATTTGTCCACCAGAGCTATCCTTTGCTTAAGGAATTCTCATTATTCAGGAGTTGAGATGAGCAGATATGTTTGATTTAAATAGATCACCCAAATATTCAAAAAATCTGCCTTTGTCATGAAACTTTTTGTCATTCACTCCTGTGCAAATTCAGCAAAATGGCAGCTGCTAGACCAGGGGTCTCAAACTCAGCTGGGTATTTCGGCCGCATATAGAAAAAAAAAATATTTTGGGGCCCACATTCTATGCAGGACCAAGTGACTTTTTAGTGGCACCATTAATTTTTCTTTACAACTTTGGATCACTGTTTTTGAACAGATTTTGCTTGTTTATTAATGCAAACATACACTTTTATTATATATATAAAAAAGCATTTTTAATGGTGGAAAAAAAAATCATGCTTTATTTTTAATTATTTGTTTTACATTTTGTTCCCTTCTTGTAAGTAATATTACAATTAGCACCATGTAGTAATTTGGGCAAACATCTTGTAGTAATTTTTCCATCCTGGTCCTCATCTTTTAGTAATGTACCCCATCCTGCTGCCCCTTTTGTACAAAAGTTCTACATCCTGTAGTAATGTGCCCATCCTGGTCTCCATCCTGTAGTAATGTGCCCCATACTGTTGTAAAGTGCCCATCCTGGCCCCCTATAGTAGTGTGCTTATACTGGTACGCTGTAGTAATGAGCCCATTCTGGTCCCCTTGTAGTAATGTGCTCCATCCTTGTCCCCTTTTACAAATGTGCCACTGCTGGTGCTTTTATTGAATTAATGTCCCCTTTTCTGGTCGTCTTCTTGTAGCAATGCCCTGTAGTAGTCACGCCCATTGTGCCATTCTTCACAAAAACACACACAAATCATACAGATCTGGGGGTATACAGCATTGGGGGTGGGGAACATAAAGCTCTGAGGGGTGTACAGAACTTTGGTGGGGGAGCTACAGTTCTGGGGGTATTCAGCCCAGCAGTGGGGGGGGGACAACAAACAGTTCTCAGGGGGGTTTACAAAACTGGGGTCAGGGAGCAAAGTTCTGGGAGGGTATACAGCACTGGGGTTGGGGGAACAGACAGTTCTGGGGGTGTATACAACACTGAGGTTAGGGACACACAGTTCTGAGGTTATACAGGCAGCGCTGGGGTTGGGGGAAGACAGTTCTTGGGGATATACAGGCAGTGCTGGTACTGGGTGGGGACAGACAGTTTTGAGTGGGTATACAGGCAATGCTTTGGTTGGGGGACAGACAGTTCTGCAGGTAGAGACAGTTCTGGCGGTATACAGACAGCACTAGGGTTGGGAAGACAGTTCTCGGGGGTATACAGGCAGCACTGGGGGTATACAGGCAGCACTGCAGTTGGGGGGAGACAGACAGCTCAGCGGGAGGCTGGTGCTTTGGCTCCTTTCTTCCTCTGTAGGATGGGAGATCAGCACATGATGCACTAGCTCCGCCCACAGATGATCTTGCCCTGGACACAGCGCTCAGTAGAGAACTCTATGTGCAGGCTTGGATTTAACTGCCAGCAGCCAGGAAAGTGCAGCTGCTAGCCTGAACACTGCAGCCTGAGGGCCACAGTATACATTACTGCCCTCCTCACCTGGCTGTCCTCCGTTCCTTTGTGTCCTCTTCTTGCAGCCCGTGGACCCCTTAGTAATTGTGTCCCTTGCAACGCAGTTAGTCAGCACTTTACTTCAGATGCGCTGCGCATAGTCAAGCTCTGTGCACAATTATTCCAGAGGCAGCAGCCGGCTGATCAGACGCAAGCAGGTGACGTCATTAGCTTCAGCTTCTGGCTTTTGATTGACCTGCAGCTGCGATAGCTGTGCATAGAGCTTGGCTCTGCGCAGTGACAGAAAATCATCTGAAATAAAATCACTGCCTGCTGTGTCCTCTGCACCGGTCGCAATCATCAAGGGGGCAGTGAGCCGCAAACAGCAGCCTCAGGGGCCACATGTAGCCCACGGGCCGCGTGTTTGAGACCTTTATGCTGGACAGTAAAGAATTTTTCACAGCAACAAAAGAGCAACAGTATTTACCTGCTCAGGCCTCAGAATTTAATGCACCGACAGGATGCAGCAGCCCTCCATAATAAAGATGGATACAGTACAGGTGCAAAACCCTGATGTAGCAACCACTCACAAAACTACCAATCCATGGACGCAGTGATTGTTTAGTATTAGCATTGCACATAAAAAGGTTTGTTTAGGGCACCGGTCAATTTTCTGGGGCTGAAAAATTTAATTCCTTTTCGTGTTAAAAAATGTATTTAAATTAACTTTTCTGGTCATCCCTCTGGCCCTTTTGCTTCTCACTGTCATCCATCCAGTCCTCAGCATCTACCATCTTGTTATCACTCAGCATCTATCATCCGGCATCAGGCCTCGGAATGGGAGGAGCACAAAATTGTCTGGAATACATGGTAGATGTCAGGTCACGTATCCAGAGTTCCTGATGTGTCTACATAGTGCAAACCCCCCCAGTAGTCACCCCAATATGGAAACTACCCCCCTAAGGAATTTATCTAGAAAAGTGTGATGAGCACCTTTAACCCACAGGTGCTTCACCAAATTTTATAATGCCGAGCCATGAAAGTGGAAAAAATACATTTTTAACATAAAAATGTTGCTTTAGAGTCATTTTTTTTCACTTTTACAAGGGTAATAGGATAATTTGAACCACACATTGTTGTCCACTTTCTCTGAGTACAGGGATAGCCCATATATGGTGGAAAGCTACTGGTTCGGGAGCACAGCAGGACTGGAGCACCGGTTGCATCTTGGAGTGTAAAATTAACTGGAAAAGATAGCAGAAGCAATGACGCATTTGCATAGCTCCTACCTAAATAGCCTAAAAAAACCCACAAGTGAACACAGTTTGAATGCTACACCTGTTGAGGAATTCATCTAGGAGTGCAGGGAGCAATTGTAACCATCAAGTGATTCACACAAATGTATAACTTTGGGCTGTCAAAATAAAGAGATTACCATTTTACATACAAAATATAGCTTTTGACCGCAAAGTTTTAATTTTGAAAGGTGTAAAAGGAGAAAATGTTCCTTAAAATTTGTTGTTACACAATTTCTCCTCAGTTCACCAATACTCCATACAGGTGCATCTAAATGAGCTAGAATATCATCAGAAAGTTAATTTATTTCAGTAATTTAATACAAAAAGGGAAGCACATTATACAGAGTTATCAAGTGCTTATTTCTGCTTATGTTGATGATTATGGCTTATAGCCATTGGAAACCCAAAAGTCATTATCACAGAATATTAGAATACTTTCCACAAAACACCTGAAAAGGCTTCCTAAGCATTTAAAATAGACCCTTAGTCTGGTTCAGTAGGCTACACAATCATGGAGAAGACTACTGACTTGACAGATGTCCAGGAGACAGTCATTGACACACTCCACAAGGAGGGTAAGCCACAAAAGGTCATTGCTAAAGGAGCTGGCTGTTCACCTAGTGCTGTAGCCATGCCACACCATTCCAAACTTTAGGGTAGATTCACAAGGAGTACACTACTGCTGGAGTCAGTGCTTCAAGAGCCACCACACACTGATGTATCCAGGACATGGGCTACAACTGTCACATTCCATGTGTAAATCCACTCCTGACCAATAAACAATGCCAGAAGCGTCTTACCTGGGCCAAGGAGAAAAATAACTGGACTGTTACTCAGTGGTCCAAGGTGTTGTTTTTAGATGAAAGTAAATTTAGCATTTCATTTGGAAATCAAGGTCCCAGAGTCTGGAGGAAGAGTGAAAAGCCACAATCCAACCTGCTTGAAGCTCTAGTGTGAAGTTTCCACAATCAAAAGGTTTTGGGAGCCATGTCATCTGCTGGTGTAGGTTCACTGTGTTTTATCAAGACCAAAAGTCAGCGCAGCCGTCTAACAGGAAATTTTAGAGAACTTCATCCTTCCCTCTGCCGACAAGCTTTTTGGAGCTGGAAATTTAATTTTCCAGCAGGAGTTGGCACCTGTCCACACTGTCAAAGATACCAATATATCTTTTAATAACCACAGTATCACCGTGCTTGATTAGCCAGCAAACTCTCAAGAGGAAGATGAAAGACACCAGACCCAACAATGCAGATATGCTGAAGGCTGCTATCAAAGCAACCTGGGCTTCCATAACACCTCAGCAATGCCACAGGCTGATCGCCTCCATACCATGTTGCATTGATGCAGAAATTCATATAAAAAGGAGCCCTGACCAAGTATTGAGTGCATTTACTGAACAGACTTTTCAGTAGGCCAACATTTTGGAGTTTAAAATCATTTTTTTAGATGGTCTTACATAATATTTTACTTTTCTGAGATAATGACTTTTGGGTTTTCATTGGTTTTAAGCCATATTCATCAATATTATAAAAAATACAGTTTTTTTACCATGTTTTAGTTTTAAAATTTTATTGCATTGACTGTAGGGGGTTAAATAGTATCACAGTTGTATAGATCAAGTTGTTCCAGATGCGTTGATATCAAATATGTTTACTTTTTTGTTTCTTTTTGTTTTTACATAACTTTTGTAATTTTTTATTTCAATATATATATTACAGGGTTTTCTTTGCTTTTTTATACTCTTACTTAGTCTCTCTAGTGGACCTAAACATTTTTTCTGATCACCAGTATAATGGATTTCAATGCACAAGCATTGGAATTCATTATTATTAACCCCCATTCTACCCCAGGCGAGTTTCCGTTTTTTGTTCTCTGTCTTCTGAGAACATAACTTTTATTTTTATGTCAATCTTGCTATGTGAAGGCTTGTTTTTTGTGGGACAAGTTGTACTTTAAAATGAAACCTTGAATTTTACAATATAATGTACTGGAAAAAGGTAAAAAAATTCCAAGTGCGTAAAAACTGCAGAAAAAAGTTTGATCGCACAATTTTTTGGGGGTATTTAATTCACCTTGTTCACTATGTGGTAAAACTGATGAGTCGCTGTGATACCTCAGGTCAGTACGTGTTCTTAGATACCAAACATGTATAAGTTTACTTTTATCTAAGGGGCTAAAAAAATTCAGAAGTTTGTCCGAAAAAAGTGGTGCACTTTTTGTTCCATTTTCCGTGACCCATAGCACTAGCAACTCTCCTTTCACAGCTGCTGTTCTGCCGGTGGTAACAGCAACTACGTCATGATAGCAACAAGAGTCATCACATGATCCGTCACTACCATGATAACCATTGGCTCCCTATGATCGCGTCAAAGGGCCTCTGATGGCCTGATGGATTATGCCCGATAGCCCCACAGGTCTGCTGTTCAAATCAGTAGACATGTGCAGGGATCACAGCCGGCTCACTGCAGCAGCCGGCGGTGATCAACCCTTCATGATTTTGCACATACTGGTACATCCTCAGTTGTGAAGGAGTTAAACCTGTTATTGTTACAGTGATAGAACATCTCTTAGACCAGGATCCTGGCATGGTCTAACAGGCCGCTGAAGATGGCATACCCATAGGTCATTATTAGACCATGGTTGCCATGAAAACGATCAACCATCTCGCGATTACATGTCAAGGACTCGTATCAGGTAGGATAGGGAGCCCCCTCCCTCTCCTAAGCTTCTAAAAGCTGTAATTGCTATTAATCAATGCATATAGGAGGTTAAAATGTCAGGGGCAGTACAGGAGATGTCATTTGCTGTGACAGCCAAAGTTGAGCTATAACTTACACCCTGCTCATGTGCCCGCATGAATTCAATGACATAATGGTACATTTATTTGCAGGAAGCACATGTAAGATATGACTAAGGAGTGTAATGGGGTGCTACACCAGATGACCTGGCCTCCACAGTCACAGACCTGAACCCAATCAAAATGGTTTGGAGTGAGATGGACCGTAGAGTGAAGGCAAAAGGGCCAACAAATGCTAAGCATCTCTGGGAACTCCTTTAAGACTGTTAGAAAACCATTTCCGGTAACTACCTCTTGAAGCTCATCAAGAGAATGCAAAGAGCGTGCAAAGCAGTTATCAAAGCAAAGGGTGGCTACTTTGAAGGACCTAGAATATAAGACATATTTTCAGTTGTTTCACACTTTTTTGTTAAGTATTTCATTCCACATGTGTTAATTCATAGTTTTAATACCTATTTAATACCTAGTCTGCATCCTGTTTGTGCATTAGATGTGTTGGCCTGGGCTAACTGGACTGGTTGCCCTTTTTTGCTGTGAGTACATTTTATAATACATTTTTGGGGGAGTTTTTATCTCCTCTTCTTGTTGCTATTTTTGATATTTATCAGTGTAGGGACCCGTAAGCGTGAGGATCCGTGATGAGGATTGTGGGCTTACGTACATTGGCCAATTTACAAACTAATACCTCACATATATTTTATATGTAGTTTTTGCACTTTGATTATGCGGGGTGCAGCCGGGCCTCTTAATACGGCCGTACATAGTGGAATTTCTGTCCCTTGCGTGCTGCAGTGAGTAGTGTCCGAGTAACCCGCCTAATCTAATAGTAAGGGCGTGGTAATAGGTTGCTGGCTGGACACCATGCGCATACAAGTGTGAACAGTGCCCTATGCGAGCCACTAGTGTGCAATTTACCTTGCACCTGTGAAGTGTCCATCATATTGAGAGGCTTGTTTGCATCCTGTTTGTGCATTAGATGTGTTGGCCTGGGCTAACTGGACTGGTTGCCCTTTTTTGCTGTAAGTATTTCATTCCACATGTGTTAATTCCTAGTTTTAATACCTTCACAAGTCATGAAAATGAAGAAAACTCTTTGAATGAGAAGGTGTATCCAAACTTTTAGTCTGTACTGTATATTATGTACAATATATATAATATATAAAATAAATATTTCCCAGTCAATTATAAGCTTTTCAGAATTGTGTACGGAATATTAATTTACCAAGAAAAAAAAAAATCACAAACTATACAATTTTGATATTATACGTCTACATATGCAACAATATAGCGTAGAAGCACAAATAAACCTCAATATTTTCCATGCCAGCTACATTGATATGAATTGCATAAAAAAATTCACAAATACAAAAAGGTCAATGCACATTTCAACAATAATAGGAAAAACAGATGTTTTAAAAGTAACTTACTTATTTCTAGGTCAAGAATTAATTCCAAATCTTTAAGAATTTGCGTGACGCTTAACTAAAAAAACAAAACAAAGCAAAAAACAGAGAACCAGCATGTTGAATTTTATCAATACTAGTAATATCTTTGCACAATGGCTAATCTTTTCTAACCTGTTCCTCTGCACATGGAGAAGATACACAATCTTCTTTCATCACAAATTTCTTCTCATCTGTAGAACATCTGTATAAAATATAAATATATTGCAGAACTGAACATTACCTTTTATTTATAAACCAGAAACCATTATATACATCACTGTTCAAAAAAATATTCTTAAAGATTAATATCACTATAACAATGTCAGACATTTTTCTGCTAAACATTCTTAAAAGAGAATGAAACAAAATCATCCAATAGTATTTAAACTATTAAAAAGGTACTTCAATGGTTAACTTGCAGTCTTTGAATTTCTAAACCAAGTACAAGCGATGTTATCCAAAAAGTGTTTCCACAGGGGACTATAATATTGTTTCCCTTTAAATAGACAACAAAATTCACTCAAGCACAATGGCTTGTGGCCCCTGTAAACATTGCATTAAAGTCAGACAATTTGGAGTTACCAACTGACTAAACAAAGTGTATAGAGATTTTGAGATCCCCATTCTGACACAAGATGATGGGAAAGAAGGTTTTGTAAGCTTAAATTCAATTTAATGGTGTCCGCAATTAGGAATTATATTCTACAAATATAGGATGTGTCGCTGGCGGAGGAGGGGATGCTGCGCTCATCCACTGCTCGGGTCCGGCTGCTGCTTCGCTTGCTGCTCGGTGGCTCGAGCGATGGGCCGGATCCCGGGGACTCGAGCGGCGTTCCTCGCCCGTGAGTGGAAAGGGGAATGGTTTTGGGGATTGATTGTCCATGACGCCACCCACGGTTGTGGTGATATTGGTGACACCACCGCTGCTCTGGACGGGGATCCTGGGAGCGATGACAGGGAGCAGCTTGGATGTTGGTTCTTCCCTCTGTAGGTAGGTGGATAGGTTGTCCCGGGGACCGGTGAGGGGTAGGGATGTTTGGCAGGCGGGCTACGAGGCCTGGTGAGGTGCAGGGTCGCGAGGGCAGCGCTGTACCGCACGGCACGGTGGTACTCACTCAGCCAGTAACGAATACACAGTCTCCGGTAAAACAAACGGCTGGATTGACGGGTCCCACAGACGGCTGCGGTGTTTCTCCTCCCGGCAGGTTGATGGTGACTGCCTTTCCCTGCACCTGTGTAGTGTGTACGGTTCCAATGGGTTCCCACTGGTAACCCGCTCCCCAGCTTGGATGGGTGCTGATGGAGCCACTTTTTCCCGCAGGCTCTGGCCCTGGGAACTTTAGCCTTGGCGGTGACTGTGTTTCCCTTCACGGTTTGAGCTGTCGCCTTCTATCGGGACTTGACTGCTGGGAAACCCAGGAGGTTCCCTTCGCTAATGGATTTGACAATTTCAATGGCGACTCCTAGCCTTGTCGGGGTCCGTAAGCCCTGCCAGATGGTGCTGGCTTCTCTTTGCTCGCCGATCCGGTACCGCCGGGCCACCGCCCGTCCATGGTCCTTACGGTTTTCTCCAATTAGCCTCTCCTGCAGACGGTCACCACAGTCAGCCAACCTTGCTGTTCCATCCGGGCCACACACCCGGACCACCTTCAGACTGCTCCTCTACCACTTTACGTCCTCTCACTTTCGCTTCAAAACTCTATCTGCAACTCCCTTCCTTTTTCCGCCTCCAGGACTGTGAACTCTTCGGTGGGTGGGACCAACTGCCTTGCCCACCCCCTGGTGTGGACATCAGCCCCTGGAGGAAGGCAACAAGGATTTTGTGTTTGGCTTCGGTGTGCCTAACCGGGGTGTGGGGTGTGTTGGTGTAGTACCTGTGACGACCTGGCTTGTCCAGGGCGCCACAGATGCATACACTCTTGGCTAAGAATTCATTTCTTTTGGAGAGTGAGGAGAGATAGCGATCGATTGTGTAAGGGTTAAGCTGATGGCCGTTTCATGTGTATGTGCGGATGGAAAAAGGAGGAGGTTTGAAGTGACTATATAAAAAAGATAATTGCTTAAGTATACAGTCAAAATGGGTTTCTTACACTGGATTTCAAAATTTAATTTGGAGATATAAGGAAATGAACATTTGTGCAAGACAAGTTAGACTAATGAGATTGTCATTATAAATCACCATATATAAAGCTTCATATTTTCTCCTTAACAAGAAAAAAAATGAAGCTACAATTTCACTTCATATCTTAAGAAAAAAAGCTTCAAAATTCTAATCAATTAAAAATGAGCAAAACTTTTCAAATTTGAATAGGATAACTTTGCTGAATTTTCATAAAATACAATATATATAGAAAACGTTAGGGAGAGAAAGAAGGAGAGCAGGATCGAGATGGAGAGGGGAAGAGAGTGGGGAAGAAAGATGGGGAGATCGAGATGGAGACAGAGAGGGGGAGAGGAGGGTAAGAGAAGGGGATAGAGTAGAGGAGAGAGAGGGAAGTAGATAAAGGAGAAGTGGAGAAAGAAGGAGAGATATAGAGGGGGAGAGATGGGGGGAGAGGAAGATGGGTGGAGAGAGAGGGGAAGAGAGAAGGGAAGAGAGAGGGATAGAAAGAGGGGTGAGAGGGGGAAGAGAAAGGTGGAAAATATACCATACAAAGTGGGATTCCAACCTAACCATAGTCTTCCACGTAGAGTCCTGCAAATATCTCCTCCATCGCAGCACCTTAGCCTGTCAGGCAGAGCAGGACAGATTCCCCTTAGAGCTCACTATACCCAAGAGAGCTCTATCATACCAGGCACACGTACAGAACAGCAACCCCAGCTCCTACGATCATAAATTCCTGCTGAACTGGAGCCCAGAACAAGTCAGGACTCAGGAACTCCGGCTGCCAGCCCAACCAAAGTTGCCAACACACCCTGACAAAAGCCCAAATAAAGGGGATCTCAGAGAGCTTCAGGATGTGTGGCACCCCTGTGGCTTCAGGCGCCACAGGGTACTGCACCTCACCCGAGGTGCAGTATTCATCTCGGATACGAAGGAGGCCATTACCGGTAATCACCACCAAACACACTCATCCATACACAGTTAGGTGCCCTCTCAGTGGGACTGGGCTAGGTTAGAGACATTGGAAGGTGGCCATCACTAATGTAGTGAACCTTCAGCTCACTAGTTCAGAAACCTGGGGGCAGGGATGAGCAGCACAGAGAGAGGGAAGTGGTGAGTCAGCAGACACACACAGACAGTCTGAGGAGACAGAAGGAAGCATTGCTGCGGGAGAGAGGTCCTGGGGACGGGAGGCTGAAAGGTGATGCAAGAAGGAAACACCGGCCTCGACCTCTGAAGTATGCAGGATCGGCTGAAGCCCATCACAGCGCAGCCTGGTACTCCTATGGTGGTGTGCTTCCAGGGAGTAAAGAACTTGAACTGCACCCTCTGTGTCGTCCCGTTACTGCTATATAGAGAGAAGGGCTGCACACCAGTGATAGTGCAAGGGGAATAAATGTAAAGCAGAAACTGCTGTATGAATACCTGCATGAAAAATACAATAGCTATATGTGAGAATGAAAATATGACAATGGAATCTGCATAACTGCCATGAACTTAAGAATAAAGAGAAATTCATCTATTAAATTGATCAATACAACAGAGCCTTAACACAACGTCACGGTATTCTCTTACATTGGGGTCCCTAGTTAATGTGTGTCCTCTCTTGTGAACCCGACCCCACCCACACATATTGCCAGTCCACATTATACATATATAGCCTGGGTCTCAGCTTCCCACACACGGTAAGTTTTTTAACTGCAAGCGAGAACACACATTAGCTAGGGACCCCAATGTAAGAGAATACCGTGACGAGGTGTTGAGGCTCTGTTGTATTGATCAAATCAATAGCTAAATTTCTCTTTAATCTTATGTTCATGGCAGTTATGCAGATTCCATTGTTCTATTTTCATTCTCACATATAGCTATTGTATTTTTCATGCCAGTATTCATACAGCAGTTTCTGCTTTACATTTATTCCCCTTGCACTGTCACTGGTGTGCAGCCCTTCTCTTTATATAGTGAAGGGTTTTTTTTAGGGTTTTTGCAGACTTAGAATGGTGTTCCAAACGTTGTTTCTTAATTTGTCCCATTACTGCTAGCGCTCTCAACATCGTGCTCCTGCACCATAGGGGAGTAAAGCTCCCAACATCCTCCCTGGGGCCTAGCTCTACCTGTGGAGAGCTGCAAAATCCAAGCTACATCACCATCTGCCCCAGCAGAGAGAGAGACTTCCTGCAGTATCAGCTAATACTGACCGCACACCACAGGTGGCGTCACGAACAACTACTCCCCTCATCCTCATCCCCATCTTTGACACCACCAGGGTAACAGAACTGGGCAAGGCCACCTTGGTGACCCAGGAGAAGAACCGCGGCCCGGTGATGGGTAACCCCAGATCCCGTGGGTGCGTCAGATGCAATACATTAAGGGATAGAAGAGTGAACTCCCAGAAACTCACAATCTACCAGTCACTGTGGAGGGACTAAACTCTGGCCCCATATCTGGAGAGACAATGCCACCCCAAAGATAGGTAGAACCTGAGTCTACACACACTGAGTGCCCACAGCCTAGAGGTGGAAATAGGGTGGCACCAAAAGACATACAAGAAGAACAGACTGTGTAATCGCTGCAAGCAGGGGGGCCTGGAGAATGAGGTGCAGTGCCTGCTGCACTTTAACAAATATTCAGTAGTGAGGGCCTCCCACATTCAGAGACTCTCCACTCATATACCGGGCTTGCTGTCCTTTGATGAGGAGGAGAAAAAAATGCCACATTCTACTAGGTGAAAAGGAATCACTGGTAGAGATCACCACCCAATATGTCACCACATGTCATAAGATGAGAAGAACATAAGACCAATGAATGGACCATTATAACCCCAGTTGTGTCCCCAATGCCACATAAGTGTGATGGGAGGGGATCAGAGTTATTTCTCTTGCTTTGGAAACACTAATTGTATTTTAATCCTGCTAATGAACCCTATTTAAATTTGAGAGGGGGAGAGCGAGGGAGGGAGGGTGAGAGAGAAGCTGAGAGAGAAGTGGAGAAACAGGGCGAATGAGATGGGTAGATAGAGAGGGGTGGAGAGAGCTGGGGAGATAGAGGGGGAGTGAGAGATGCTGAGAGTGAGAGGCTGAGAGAAAGGGGGAGAGAGGGAGACCGAGAAATAAAACCCCACTGAATACAAGAACATACCTCTACAGGAAAGAGGACCCTGCTGACCATAGGAGAGAGAGACATACCAAGTTACTCTAGAGATGGATAACGACTTTGCCATACAAACTGTGCTCCATTGGGAACTGAGGACTTCAGATTGCCCAGATACTAACTCCCTCTATACAACGTATTATAATCTGTAAGAGGACATAGCTACAGGGCATTAGAAGAAAATCCATACAGCAATGCAAAATAAGGTTACCCTGCTCTCTGATGTCTCATCAGCGTGGGAAATGATGTTGGGCATGTGTTTGATTTTTATATGAACATTGACTTGAATATCAAAATGATTGAATTTGCGTGAAACTGTGAATTTCAGTAAATTCAACTCCTACTCGATCCTCCAAGAATCAGCTCTAATATTCATGTTTCTATATTTCTAATTGAACTACAAAAGAGAGAAGAAAATGTACTGTAATTTTAACAGTCAGCAAAATATTAATAGCATATTACTGAAAAGATAAATCAAATTAATCCCTTCATGGTCTTTAATGTACCCTTATGTCATGGTCGAGAAGGGGTTCCAACCTTTGACGTATGGGTACATCATAGCGATCGTCCAGTGCAAGGGAACTTTGCCTGCACAATCACCACCAAGAGCTTAGTTTATGTTACAGGTGATACCCTGTATAAATATTAGAATAGGTCTGCTCACACTACCAAACTGGTGCTCTGAAGAAAAATATAATTTAAAGAATAACAACTTCAGCACACTTAAGCCTACTTTACATGTTACGATTTTGCATACAATATTGTATGTGATCGTAACCGCCCCCATCGTATGTGCGGCACGTTCAATTTGTTGAATGTGCCGCACAAACGATTAACCCCGTCACACGTACTTACCCGTCCATATGACCTCGATGTGGTCGGCGAACGTCCACTTCCTGGAGTGGGAGGGACGTTCAGCGTCACATCGACGTCACGTGGCAGCTGGCCAATAGAAACGGAGGGGCGCAGATGAGCAGGACGTAAACATCCCGCCCACCTCCTTCCTTCCGCGTTGTCGGCGGGAGCCGCGGATGCAGGTAAGCTGTCGTTCAATGTTCCCGGGGTGTCACACACTGCGATGTGTGCTGCCTCGGGAACATTGCACAACCGCACGTTCAATTTTTGAGGAATGAACGACGTGCATGCGATGAATGGATTTTCGTTCAATCGCAATTGCACGGAGGTTTTACATGCTACAATCATACTTACGATGCCGGATGTGCGTCACTTACGACGTGACCCCGCCGACACATCGTAAGATTTATTGTAGCGTGTAAAGCGCCCTTTATTGGTTGAAGAAAAAGAACAAAGGTCCACTTTGATGGAAGTCCAATATATACATGGGAATACATTTATACATGAGAAAAAACAAATTGTAGGCCTACAATTAGCCTTTATCAAGGTTTTTATCTTACAATAGTATGAATATCTCATGTGTATCACATGAATAAAGAGAAGGTTTTTTTTGTTCTAGCTTATGTGTCAAAGCGGGTGTTTAATAGAGTTGAGCGCGGTTCGTGGTTCGTGGTTCTCCAGTTCGCGGCTCGAGTGATCGAACTAGAACTCGAGCTTTTTGCAAAAGCTCGATAGTTCTAGAAACGTTCGAGAACGGTTCTAGCAGCCAAAAAACAGCTAAATCCTAGCTTGGTTTCTGCTGTAATAGTGTAAGTCACTCTGTGAATCAAACTATTATCACATTTCAGTGTATAGTGTGCGTGAACAGCGCCTTCAGATCACTGCTGTTTCTATAATGGCGATCGCCATTTTTTTTTTTTTTTTTCTTGTCTTCCTTCCCTAAGCGCGCGCGTCTTGTGGGGCGGGCCAGCATGTCAGCCAATCACAGACACACACACACCTAAGTGGACTTTGAGCCAGAGAAGCAACGGCATGTGTGATAGGATCTGCATGTCACATGTCCCTGCATTATAAAACCGGACATTTTCTTCACGAACGCCATTATCTGCCTTCTGCGTCTTTGGTGTCAGACATCAGTGTCGCAGCTCCGTCCTCCTGAGTCCTATAGCCGATACAGCTGTATGCGCTGCATACACAGCGTTAGACAGCTTAGGGAGAGCACATTCTAGCAGTCCTTTTAAGGGCTCAAAGCGGCAGGGTCAGAGAGCCATAAGTGACAGGTCCTGCAAACAGCAACAGCGTCTGTGTAGCCCAGGTCAGGGATTTCCTCCCTGCATTTCACCATTAGGAGGGAATAGAAAGGCAGGCTTCCATTCCTCTACCCAGAGCACCACAATCCTGCCACTGTACCCTCTTGTCCTCTGCACACTCCAACTCATTCTAAGTAAGCCATTATACTAGCAAACACTCAGTGTACCTAGTGGCATCCTATCTGTGGCTATTGGACTTTGCTATAGTCCCACTAGTGCAAAGACATTTGCAGAGCACGTCTGCCTGCATTGCACACTACAACTTTTTTAAACTAAGCAATTTTACTAGCAAACACTCAGTGTACCTAGTGGCATCCTATACGTGGCTATTGGACTTTGCTATAGTCCCACTAGTGCAAAGACATTTGCAGAGCACGTCTGCCTGCATTGCACACTACAACTTTTTTAAACTAAGCAATTTTACTAGCAAACACTCAGTGTACCTAGTGGCATCCTATACGTGGCTATTGGACTTTGCTATAGTCCCACTAGTGCCAAGACATTTGCAGAGCGCATCTGCCTGCGTTGCACACTCCAACTAATTATAACGAAGCCATTATACTAGCAAACACTCAGTGTACCTAGTGGCATCCTATACGTGGCTATTGGACTTTTGTCAATTCACAGTATTGGAATGTTATTTGCAGGACATCTGCCTGCATTGCACACTCAAACTTTTTTAAACTCAGCCATTATACTAGCAAACACTCACTGTACCTAGTTGTATCCTAAACGTGGCTATTGTACTTTTGTCAATTCACAGTATTGGAACGTTATTTGCAGCACGTCTGCCTGCATTGCACACTCAAACTTTTTTAAACTCAGCCATTATACTAGCAAACACTCACTGTACCTAGTTGTATCCTAAACGTGGCTATTGTACTTTTGTCAATTCACAGTATTGGAACGTTATTTGCAGGACGTCTGCCTGCATTGCACACTCAAACTTTTTTAAACTCAGCCATTATACTAGCAAACACTCACTGTACCTAGTTGTATCCTAAACGTGGCTATTGTACTTTTGTCAATTCACAGTATTGGAACGTTATTTGCAGGACATCTGCCTGCCTTGCACACTCAAACTTTTTTAAACTCAGCCATTATACTAGCAAACACTCACTGTACCTAGTTGTATCCTAAACGTGGCTATTGTACTTTTGTCAATTCACAGTATTGGAATGTTATTTGCAGGACATCTGCCTGCATTGCACACTCAAACTTTTTTAAACTCAGCCATTATACTAGCAAACACTCACTGTACCTAGTTGTATCCTAAACGTGGCTATTGTACTTTTGTCAATTCACAGTATTGGAACGTTATTTGCAGCACGTCTGCCTGCATTGCACACTCAAACTTTTTTAAACTCAGCCATTATACTAGCAAACACTCGCTGTACCTAGTTGTATCCTAAACGTGGCTATTGTACTTTTGTCAATTCACAGTATTGGAACGTTATTTGCAGCACGTCTGCCTGCATTGCACACTCAAACTTTTTTAAACTCAGCCATTATACTAGCAAACACACAGTGTACCTAGTTGTATCCTAAACGTGGCTATTGTACTTTTGTCAATTCACAGTATTGGAACGTTATTTGCAGGACGTCTGCCTGCATTGCACACTCAAACTTTTTTAAACTCAGCCATTATACTAGCAAACAGTCACTGTACCTAGTTGTATCCTAAACGTGGCTATTGTACTTTTGTCAATTCACAGTATTGGAACGTTATTTGCAGCACGTCTGCCTGCATTGCACACTCAAACTTTTTTAAACTCAGCCATTATACTAGCAAACACTCACTGTACCTAGTTGTATCCTAAACGTGGCTATTGTACTTTTGTCAATTCACAGTATTGGAACGTTATTTGCAGGACGTCTGCCTGCATTGCACACTCAAACTTTTTTAAACTCAGCCATTATACTAGCAAACACTCACTGTACCTAATTGTATCCTAAACGTGGCTATTGTACTTTTGTCAATTCACAGTATTGGAACGTTATTTGCAGGACGTCTGCCTGCATTGCACACTCAAACTTTTTTAAACTCAGCCATTATACTAGCAAACACTCACTGTACCTAGTTGTATCCTAAACGTGGCTATTGTACTTTTGTCAATTCACAGTATTGGAACGTTATTTGCAGCACGTCTGCCTGCATTGCACACTCAAACTTTTTTAAACTCAGCCATTATACTAGCAAACACTCACTGTACCTAGTTGTATCCTAAACGTGGCTATTGTACTTTTGTCAATTCACAGTATTGGAACGTTATTTGCAGGACGTCTGCCTGCATTGCACACTCAAACTTTTTTAAACTCAGCCATTATACTAGCAAACACTCACTGTACCTAGTTGTATCGTAAACGTGGCTATTGTACTTTTGTCAATTCACAGTATTGGAACGTTATTTGCAGGACATCTGCCTGCCTTGCACACTCAAACTTTTTTAAACTCAGCCATTATACTAGCAAACACTCACTGTACCTAGTTGTATCCTAAACGTGGCTATTGTACTTTTGTCAATTCACAGTATTGGAACGTTATTTGCAGGACATCTGCCTGCCTTGCACACTCAAACTTTTTTAAACTCAGCCATTATACTAGCAAACACTCACTGTACCTAGTTGTATCCTAAACGTGGCTATTGTACTTTTGTCAATTCACACTACTGCAAATCTATGTGCAGCACCTCTGCATGACAACCTCGTGCTCTGTTTTTAATAAGCTATAATGATAGCACAAAATACTGCCATTTTGTGGCATCATAGAACTGGCTGTTGTATTCCATTAGTGCCCCACTGGTGACAAGCTATTTCTAGCACCTCTACATCACACCCTCATGCACATTTTGCTACGCTAATGTTATAGCAAACTCATGGAATTCATTGCTGCATTTCATAATTCGGAGGGATAGAAAGTCAGGCTTCCTTTAGCTTTTCCTTCTGTTCATAGACAGCATCTCCAAGACAAATTTCCCCTCCACGTCTAAGTGTGGAGAGGCAGCTAGTGCGCATGCGTGTGCCGATGTACCCCAGCTGCAGCATAATTACAGTGTTTCGCCTAGTGAGTATGCTCAGCCTGACTGTGCCATTCCTGACGCTAAGTTTTCATTTCGGGATACAGCGCATGCTCCCACACTAAGTGTGAAAAGCCTCTTTGCACAGGTGCTTGCATTCCGTGCCGGGTATAAGTCCTGTTTTGGGCATAGACACCATGCTAAAGCTGATAGTCTTTTTTCAGAGACTGTATTTCATGCTACTGAGCATGCTCAGGCACTTCCTGCATCAGAGACTAGGTCCGGTAATGAACTCTTTGGCCCTGGCCCTGATGTGGGGGTCCCATATAGACCACAGGGCATCAGGTGTCCTCCCAAATGGCTTGCAGAGGCCCACACCTATGACTTGTCACCGCATTATTGATGCTCAGACGATGACTGGTGAGGTGTTTGGGTCATGGCAGCCATGAGGTCATCATTGAAGTTGCGTTTCCAAATAGGACGCTAGTTATGCCACTCATGACGTGTCACTCTACTTTTGTCTCCAGGAGGTGCATTGTGGTTCACCCTGGTTTGGGGCGGACCCAGGTTATAAAAGGGGCTGGAGCCAACAAGGAGGTGCGCAGTCTTCTATTATGCTCCGAAAGAGCACACCTCCATGTGTTGAACCCATTGCGGCTTTAGGCCAGAGGTAGGCAGGGATCGGGTGGTGGATGCAGGCCACCACCACAGTTGGTAACGCAGAACGGTTAAGACCAGCTCCTGTCCTAACAGTCCTGCTTGTGCAGCCCAGTGGCATTAACAGGCCTGCTGCTGCTGATGCGCCTGCTGTCCACAGGTGTGGCCCCTACGCACACGGTCAGCGTACTCAATGGCCCCTGTGTTGTTAACAGGGAGTTCCTGGGCTGGGTGGGCATGTGGACCCTGTGACGCTAACAGGGCTCACAGTCTCCAGATCCGAATGGCGTCTAACTCGGTTCAGGCTACTATAAGTTTCATAGCCACACAGCTCTGTATCCTCCACCAAACCTTCAAGTTGCCAACCTCTCCTTTTCCAACTGGGAGCACGGTGGACACTGACTGCTGATGGGGATATATACCTTTCTCTTTCTTTTCTTATTAATTTTCGTTATATAGCGGTCACAGATTATATACCACTTTATCCAAATCTGCCAGTCCCACTGTAACAGATGTTGTTTCTTCAGCAAATGTTACAGTTGCTTAACCACCAAATCCACGGACCAAAACTTTTTTCCCCTTTCCAACACACCTGTTCCCCTTTCCAACAGCATCTGTCCTTTTTCAACTCATTTTGGGATATGACCAAAAGTGCAACTGTGCAGGGACACCGTACTCAACGCCATCTCAGCACAGCAGCCATCCCTCGGTCCCTCCGATGTGGACAAGTAAAAGACCATTTCCTCCTATCCATGACAAAGCGTTGAGATTCACTCTGTGCAGCACTGGTGTTTAGTGGACAAGTAGATCTAAGATTGCGTACCACATTCTGCAGATACTCCTGTATACGTGCGTCTATTTCTATGGCAGGAATTAGTTCGCCAAATTTTGTCTTGTACCGGGGATCTAACAGTGTGGCAACCCAGTATTCAGGATTAGTTCAAATTCATACAATCCGAGGGTCATGTAGGTAGTGCAGCAAGAAGGCGCTTATGTGTCTTGTGCATCCAGGAGGACCAAGTCCTTGGTGTGTTGGTGGCAGAGAGGTGAGAATCGTGCATCCTTCCTCTGCCCTCTCCCCCCAACCTCGCACAACCGAAATGTGAGCAAGCTCTCACTCATCTGCTGAGTCTTCCATGCCCATCGCCAGTTCGTCCTCCATTTCTTCATGGGCTCCTGCACTTTCATCAACACTTTTTGCTGATACTATGCGCCCTTGTTAATCCCTCTCCCTCACCATGACTGCCGCATAGGTGCCGCTGACCATCTGGACCTCGTAGATCTTGTTATCCCTTCCGCATATGACTCCTCCTGTACTTCCTCCCCTTCCTCTTGTCCCAACACCTGACTCCGAATAATAATTACAGTGTGCTCCATCATGTAGATGACCAGAATTGTCACGCTGAGAATGACATTGCCAGTGCTAAACATCTTCGTCGACATTTCAAAACTGTGTAGCAGGGTGCATAGGTCCTTGATCTGACACCACTCCAGCAGCGTGATCTGCACCACCTCTGGATCAAGTTATCCCAGGCTATATGTCTTACCGTATTTCAGCAGGGCTCTGCGGTGCTGCCACACACGCTGCAACATGTGCAGATTCCAATTCCTGCGTGTCGAAACATCGCATTTACGGCGTTTAACTGCCAAACCCTAAGACTTCCGGAGTGATGAAAGTTGTTGAGCTGCTGTGTGCGCACGATGGAAGTGAGCACATAGCGAGCGTGCCCACTGCACAAGGCCATGTAGGCCGTGATGGTGTTTTAAAAATTGCTGGCGAATTCGGTTCAACACGTGAGCCCTAAAAGGCACGTGTGTCACATTGCCCTGAGGATGGCCCGCAGCCAGGTTTGCATCATTGCCGCACACGGCTGTTAAGTCACCAACGGAGTCCGCTCCGTCAATTTGTACTCCGGTCGCCAGGTGACAACGTGTTCCTTTCATGAATAGTGCTGATGATGGGAGAGTAGTCGATGCCAGCGGCGCAGGTGGACGCAGGTTATGCTCACCCACTGGGCTGCATTACCTTGACAGATGCAGAATCTCTGGCTGAATGTAGCTGGTGGGTATCTCACAGATGAAATACCATCATTCAGCTACAACCAATGGGAAGACACCACACCCTTTTTTATGCCCATCCTGTCTGCAGACCACTGCCAGACATAGCTATGAACCTCTGGTTAATTTTACCCCCAGTTCAGTTTTATGATTTTGTGTGCTTGTTACCTGACTACTTTTCCTGCTTGCTGTTTATGTACCTTGTTGGCCGATACGCATTTCACCTCTGCTTGTTTTCTGATTCTTTCCTGGCCGTCCCATTCTGTTCCTGTTCCTCAATTAATGTTTTGACCCTGCCTGACTACTATTCTCTGTAATAGCGGTGTGACTCACATTTCCCATACATTTCAAAGTAAAACTTTGACCGCCTGATGGCATTGAGCTCTGCTGCCAGCATAGTAAGGAGGTGTGTGGTAGTCCTTGTGCGCAGTTGCAAGGAAGGGTGGCCTGACCACACAGGGTTTGCGCCAAGGTAGAGGACCCACACGAGGTTGAAGAGGCAGAAGCAGTGTATTAACTTCTACATACAGAACAAGGATTGAAACAACTCGTGGGGACGGCAAGACTTGTACAGCAGACCCTTCTCCATCTCTCACCATAGTTTGCCAGTGCCCAGTCAGTGACATGTAATGACCCTGTCTATGCTTACTGGTCCAAGTATCTGTGTTGAAATGCACCCTGTCGCACACAGATTTTCTCAAGGAAGTGGTGATGTTGTGTGCGACATGCTGGTGTAGCGCGGGCATGCTTTTCTTGGAGAAGCAGTGGTGATTGGGTACTGGGGCACAGCGACAGACATAAGGTCTGTAAAATCCTGTGTGTCCACTACGCGTAAAGGCAGCATTTCGGTAGCCAACAGCTTACAGAGGGATAGAGTCAACCACTTAGCTTTGTCATGGGTCGCAGTAAGTGGCCTTTTATTTGACCACATCTGAGGGACAGAGATCTGGCTGCTGTCTGTAGACGGTGTTGAGTAGGGTGTCCCTGGAAAAATGCAGGTTTGTGAGAAAAGTGCAGGCGGAGACATGATGTTGCCTTCATCTTGCCTTCAGATCTGTTCATCTTGTATCATTTTTAAAAAACACAGCAAGCAAGGGTTACTCCAAGCGGAGTCTACCTTTTTTCCCCAAATTGGGCACACAGACACCCCATCAGTGGCAGGACTTGTGCCCTAGTTGCAAACAGGATGTTTTGATTTGCATCAAGCACATTCCAAATCCACAAGCATTTACTCTCCCCAGGATGACACAGGGGTAGTAAATTCCTTCTGGATCCATGACTTGTTCATTTTGATGAACGTCAGTCTGTCCACATTGTCACTGGACAGACGCGTGCGCTTATCTGTCAGCACACACCCAGCAGCACTGAAGACACGTTCAGAGACAACGCTGGCAGCTGGACACGACAAAATCTTCAAGGCGTAACTGGAGAGCTCTTGACATTTTTCTAGATTTGAAGCACAAAAGGAGCAAGGCTCCATTTGCAAAGTCATTGCATCGATGTTCATTTGGAGATACTCCTGTATCATCCTCTCCATCCGTTGACTATGTGACACACTTGATGTCTCTGGTGGCCTTGCAAAGGAGGGTCTAAAAAAATTATGAAAAGATTCCATAAAATTGCTGTTACCAGCACCAGATACGGTCCTACTGGTACGGGTAGACTGTTGAAGATGACGAGGCCGTCCCATGTTTGTCAAGTTACAACTGGGAGAATCACTCCCTTCACCTGCACGGTTGTTTGGTGGAAAAGCCGAGCTAAGATCGAGTAACAGCTTCTGCTGATACTCCTGCATACGTGCGTCCCTTTCTATGGGTGGAATTATGTCACAAAATTTGGACTTGTCCCGGGGATCTAATAGTGTGGCAAGCCAGTAGTCATCATCACTTCTAATTTTGACAATACGAGGGTCATGTTGGAGGTAGTGCAACAAGAAGGCACTCATGTGTCTTGCGCAGCCATGCGGACCAAGTCCACGCTGTGTTTGTGGCATAGAGGTGCTAACCGTTCTTTCTTCCTCTGTCATCTCCCCCCAACCTCTTTCAACTTAAATTTGACCAAGGTCCCCCTCATCAGCTGAGTCTTCCATGTCCATGGACAGTTCGTCCTCCATATCTTCATGTCCTCCTGCACCTTCCTCAACATCTCGCCTGCTACCATGCGCCCTTGTTGATCCCTGTCCCCCATGGTCCCATGCCTGCCGCGTTGGTGATGATGAACGTCTGGACCTTGGTGATGTTGTTGAGTCTTGCGCATATGAATCCTCCTGTAGTTCCTCCCCTTCCTGTTGTCCCACCCCTGACTCCGAATAGTGTTTAGCGTGTGCTCCAGCATGTAAATGACTGTAATCGTCATGCTGATAATGGCATTGTCAGCGCTAAACATATTCGTCGCCATGTCGAAACTGTGCAGAAGGGTGCATAGGTCCGTGATCTGAGATCACTCCATCAGGGTGATCTGCCCCACCTCTGCATCTCGTTGGCCCAGGCTATACGTCATGACGTATTGCACCAGGGCTCTGCGGTGCTGCCACAGTCGCTGTAACATGTGGAGAGTTGAATTCCAGCGTGTCGCCACATCGCATTTCAGGCGATGAACCGGCAGGCCGAAAGACTTCTGGAGCGATGCAAGTCGCTCAGCTGCGGCGCTTGAACGGCGGAAGTGAGCACTGCAGACAGTTTCCGTGCCCTGGTCAGAAGGCCATCTAGGCCGGGATAGTGTGTTAAAAATTGCTGGACAACAAGGTTCAACACGTGAGCCATACAAGGCACGTGTGTCACCTTGCCCAGGCGAAGGGCCGCACCCAGGTTTGCAGCATTGTCGCACACGGCCTTACCAGGCTGCAGGTTGAGTGGAGACAACCATTTATTAAACTCGGACCGCAGAGCTGACCACAACTCCTCAGCTGTGTGACTCTTATTCCCAAGACATGTCAAGCTAAAGACCGCCTGATGCCGTTGCGCTCTGCTGCCAGCATAGTAATGAGGGGTGCGTGATTCCTTCTGCGCAGTGAGAACGCTGGTGGCCTGACCAGGCAGGCTTGGGGCGGAGGTGGAGGACCCAGATGAGGTGGAGGATGCAGAAGCAGTGGCGGAACTTGGACAGACAGAGGATTGACACACAAGTCGTGGGGACGGCAAGACTTGTGCAGCAGACCCTTCACCATCTATCACCATAGTTACCCAGTGCCCAGTCAGCGACATGTAACGTCCCTGTCCATGCTTACTGGTCCAAGTATCGGTGCTGAAATTCACCCGTTCACACACAGAGTTTCTCAAGGAAGCGGTGATATTGTGTGCGACATGCTGGTGTAGCGCGGGCACACCTTTCTTAGAGAAGTAGTGGCGACTAGGCATCTGGTACTGGGGCACAGCGACAGATATAAGGTCTCTAAAATCCTGTGTGTCCACTAGGCGGAAAGGCAGCATTTCTGTAGCCAACAGCTTACAGAGGGATAGAGTCAACCTCTTCGCTTTGTCATGGGTCGAAGGAAGTGGCCTTTTATTTGACCACATCTGAGGGACAGAGATCTGGCTGCTGTGTGTAGACGGTGTTGAGTAGGGTGTCCCTGGAAAAATGCAGCTTTGGGAGGAAAGTGCAGGCGGAGACATGATGTTGCCTTCATCCAAAGTTGGTGCTATCGATGTCTGAGAGAGCTGTACACACTCACTTGTTTCCCCTTCCAAACCAACTGACGACCTACCAAGCAAACTGCCTGTTGCGGTTACAGTGGTGGAAGTTGTGGGTGGAAAAACAGGTGTGAAAGCTGTCCCCACAGTCCTAGAAGATGACGAGCGCGCGGATGCCCTGGAAGGGGCAGGCGGTGGATGGTTGGCTCCACTAGGCCGCATTGCAGCACGGTGAGCTTCCCACCAGGCCATATGATATTTATTCATGTGACGATTCATGGAAGAAGTTGTCAAACTGCTGAGGTTTTGACCTCTACTAAGATAACCATGGCAAATGTTACAGATCACATAATTTGGCCGATCTTTTTTTATGTCAAAAAAGGACCAGGCTAGGCAAGGCTTAGAGGCCATGCGACCTGTTGATCCACCCCGAATAATGCTCAGAGGCAGAGTGGTGGCTGAGGATGCAGTTGTAGACGTGCTACCAGTGCTCCGACTGTGTCCAGGAAGGCGCCAGGTTACTTCGACGTCGGTTGCATCCTCCTCCACCGCCTCTATTGACCTCCTCGAGTGTCTGACTGTGGGTTGACAGTAGGTGGGATCTAGAACTTCATCATCAATTGTTGTGTTTGCACTCCCCTCCCCCTCAGACCGAGTTTCTTCTTGCCCTGACCGAATATTTAAGTTGTCATCCCAATCGGGTATCTGCGTCTCATCTTCATCAGTATGTTCCTCATTGCCTATAACCACAGTTGTTGGAAAGGCAGCATTTTGGTAGCCAACAGTTTGCATTTTATGAAAGTCAACCTCCAAGCCATGTCATGCCCTTCTAAAAGCATGTATAACACAACGAGGGGACTCCAACCACAGTCTCCCTCGTTGCCACTCACTGGGCCACACACACCCCACTTGACTGGCATCGGTTGAGCCCCCTTTTGAAAAAGAAAAAGATGCTTTGCATGAAGCACTCTCAAAAATACGCGTGCCTTTCCCGTCCCCTGGCTGACCCCGGGGAAGAAAAGTCCTCTGAGAGCCATGACTTGTTCATCTTGGTTCTTTTAGAAACACAGCGAGGGGACTCCAACCACAGTCTCCCTCGTTGCCACTCACTGGGCCACACACACCCCACTTGACTGGCATCGGTTGAGCCCCCTTTTGAAAAAGAAAAAGATGCTTTGCATGAAGCACTCTCAAAAATACGCGTGCCTTTCCCGTCCCCTGGCTGACCCCGGGGAAGAAAAGTCCTCTGAGAGCCATGACTTGTTCATCTTGGTTCTTTTAGAAACACAGCGAGGGGACTCCAACCACAGTCTCCCTCGTTGCCACTCACTGGGCCACACACACCCCACTTGACTGGCATCGGTTGAGCCCCCTTTTGAAAAAGAAAAAGATGCTTTGCATGAAGCACTCAAAAATACGCGTGCCTTTCCCGTCCCCTGGCTGACCCCGGGGAAGAAAAGTCCTCTGAGAGCCATGACTTGTTCATCTTGGTTCTTTTAGAAACACAGCGAGGGGACTCCAACCACAGTCTCCCTCGTTGCCACTCACTGGGCCACACACACCCCACTTGACTGGCATCGGTTGAGCCCCCTTTTGAAAAAGAAAAAGATGCTTTGCATGAAGCACTCTCAAAAATACGCGTGCCTTTCCCGTCCCCTGGCTGACCCCGGGGAAGAAAAGTCCTCTGAGAGCCATGACTTGTTCATCTTGGTTCTTTTAGAAACACAGCGAGGGGACTCCAACCACAGTCTCCCTCGTTGCCACTCACTGGGCCACACACACCCCACTTGACTGGCATCGGTTGAGCCCCCTTTTGAAAAAGAAAAAGATGCTTTGCATGAAGCACTCTCAAAAATACGCGTGCCTTTCCCGTCCCCTGGCTGACCCCGGGGAAGAAAAGTCCTCTGAGAGCCATGACTTGTTCATCTTGGTTCTTTTAGAAACACAGCGAGGGGACTCCAACCACAGTCTCCCTCGTTGCCACTCACTGGGCCACACACACCCCACTTGACTGGCATCGGTTGAGCCCCCTTTTGAAAAAGAAAAAGATGCTTTGCATGAAGCACTCTCAAAAATACGCGTGCCTTTCCCGTCCCCTGGCTGACCCCGGGGAAGAAAAGTCCTCTGAGAGCCATGACTTGTTCATCTTGGTTCTTTTAGAAACACAGCGAGGGGACTCCAACCACAGTCTCCCTCGTTGCCACTCACTGGGCCACACACACCCCACTTGACTGGCATCGGTTGAGCCCCCTTTTGAAAAAGAAAAAGATGCTTTGCATGAAGCACTCTCAAAAATACGCGTGCCTTTCCCGTCCCCTGGCTGACCCCGGGGAAGAAAAGTCCTCTGAGAGCCATGACTTGTTCATCTTGGTTCTTTTAGAAACACAGCGAGGGGACTCCAACCACAGTCTCCCTCGTTGCCACTCACTGGGCCACACACACCCCACTTGACTGGCATCGGTTGAGCCCCCTTTTGAAAAAGAAAAAGATGCTTTGCATGAAGCACTCTCAAAAATACGCGTGCCTTTCCCGTCCCCTGGCTGACCCCGGGGAAGAAAAGTCCTCTGAGAGCCATGACTTGTTCATCTTGGTTCTTTTAGAAACACAGCGAGTGGACTCCAACCACAGTCTCCCTCGTTGCCACTCACTGGGCCACACACACCCCACTTGACTGGCATCGGTTGAGCCCCCTTTTGAAAAAGAAAAAGATGCTTTGCATGAAGCACTCTCAAAAATACGCGTGCCTTTCCCGTCCCCTGGCTGACCCCGGGGAAGAAAAGTCCTCTGAGAGCCATGACTTGTTCATCTTGGTTCTTTTAGAAACACAGCGAGGGGACTCCAACCACAGTCTCCCTCGTTGCCACTCACTGGGCCACACACACCCCACTTGACTGGCATCGGTTGAGCCCCCTTTTGAAAAAGAAAAAGATGCTTTGCATGAAGCACTCTCAAAAATACGCGTGCCTTTCCCGTCCCCTGGCTGACCCCGGGGAAGAAAAGTCCTCTGAGAGCCATGTCCACATTGTCAGTGGACAGACACGTGTGCTTATCTGCCAGCAGACCCACAGCAGCACTGAAGACAGGTTCCGAGAGAACGCTGGCTGCAGGACACGACAAGATCCCCAAGACGTACGTGGCGAGCTCAGGCAATTTATCAAGATTGGAAGCCAAGAATGAGCAGGGCTCAAGTTGCACAATAATGGCATGTTTCCTTGCATATACTCATATATCTGTGTGTCCTCCTCTTTTTCCTTGTCCAGCTCTTTTGTTTTCGCATGAGTATATGTCCTTGTCACTTTCCCATGTGTTGTGAGTTGTTTGTGACCTTTTGGACACCTTTGAGGGTGTTTTCTAGGTGTTTTTCTGTGTTTGTGATTGCCTGCCATTGTTTCCTATGCAGTTCGAGTTCGGTTCGTCGAACGTTCGACGAACCGAACTCGAACGGGAGGTCCGTTCGGCGAACCAACCTCGAGCCGAACCGCGACCGGTTCGCTCATCTCTAGTGTTTAAGAAGTCATTAGGAGAGAGAATTCAATCCAACACTGTGAAACAATGATGTGGACTAATGGAAAAAGGATATGGAAGAATGAATCCTGGTGATGACAAGTGTCTGGGAAGAGGAAGCTCATCGCACGGTGAGACCATGCTCCCACAGCCAAGAGCAGTGCCTGCACTGCCCCAGGCTGTTTAACACCATCAATGTTGATCAGAACTTTTATGAGGCAGAGAGAGATAGTGCACTCTCTCATTCATCCAGTTGGCACCCACGAGACATCATCACAAGGGCCCAATTGTTGAAATGGCAAAACAAAACTCCAAGTTAGACAGCTTAAACAAACCTATTTGTCCATGCCAGAGGAATGGTCTAAAAGGCTTCTATTAAAGAAAAAAATACCAATAAATATGTATATTTATGTAAAAACAAAACAAACGTAAAACAAAAAATGTACAAATATTTGGTATTGCCACATCTGGAACAACCTGACCTAAAACAATGAAACAGATGGAGACCATGGGGATGCAGTCTGGCCTATGATACAGCTACGTCCCTCTTTTTAGACATCTTTTCAGGCATACACTACAACGCAGTCAGCCACAGGGTTGTGCGCCTTTGAGAAGCCAGGCACCAATAAACAGAGACCAAGCAGAGTCCGGAATAACTTCACCTGCCTCATTGGTAAAAACATTCATTGGGCGTTTTATCTGAAGCTTGTGTTTCAGATATTTATATGGAAACCCCAACGTAAGTGCTCAGTGTTTAGCACCAGATACATGTGAACTGATTCAAAATGTTCTCTACCCCAATATGCAAACAATGAAAGGTGCAACTCAACCCACAAAAACAACCCCCTGTTAGGAGAATATAGGGGTGTCCAAAGGCTGTGGAAAGCAACAGGGCTCCCACCAAAAGAAATGTAGCAAAATTTGCAATCCAAAAGCTAAATGTCCCCTCCTCTGAGCCCCACAATGTGCCTCAAACACAGTTAGAATTCAAGTTGGAAATTAATGTAGTTAGGAGAGCTGATTATTTTAATTGTGCGTGCTTCCAGAATCAAAAGCTGGGTACAATGTATGAGGCACTTCTATATACTGGTCACTACAATAGTTTATTTGCAATTTTCACTCTGCAACTTACACTGCATGTTTGTTTCTGGAAAACATCCATAATGTAAAAATAGTTACTACACCCATATATGAATTTTCAGAGGAATGTAAATTCTAATAAGGGGACATTTGAGGGGGGTGTCCGCTGTTTATGCACATTATGTGCTCTATAAATGGAGTCCACAAACTCTTCTAGAAAAATCTAAAACTACAGACTTGTATTGGATATTCCCACATTCAGCAGAAATTGTGTAACTTAATTATGTGGCATTTTTTAGCCATTTCTCTTTGTGAAAATAAAAAATCTAGGGCTAAAAAAAAAGAAAAAAAAAGAAGAGATAAAAATACAATTATTAGCTCTTCATCTCAAAATGGTATAAAATTATTTCACACACCTATGGTGTCAATATCCTCAATGCATCACTAGTTGTATTCATTGAAGGGTAAAGTTTGCAAAATGTGGTCACTTATGGAGAGTTCTGCTGTTCTTGCACCTCAGGGGCTCTGCTAATGTGACATGACCTCCGGCAAATCTGCCATTCAGTATGACACTCCTTCCCTTCTGAGCTTTGCACTGTGTCAGAAAAGTAGTTTTCAACCACATAAAGAACACTGGCAAGCTCAAGAGAAAATGTGTAACAAATAATGTAGTCCATTTTCTCTTAATATCCCATTTGATAATGAAACTTGGGATGGAAACATAATTTTAGTGGAAAAAAATTGTTTCTACAACCCAAGGTTACACAATTCTGTGAATCATCTGTGGGTTTAAATTGCTCACTATAACCAATGATAAATTCCGCAAAAAAGGGTACTTTAAAAAATGGGATCACATGTGGCTGGTTTCTGCTGTTTTGGCACGGAACCCTTGCAAAATTAATAAATTTGGGGCTAAAGCAACATTTTTGTGGGAAAAATGTAATTTATTTTCAAAGCTTAAGGTTATAAAATTCTGTGAAGCATCTGTGGTTTCAAGAGTTTTACCACACCTCTAGATAAATTATTTAAGAACTGTAGTTTCCAATAAGGGGGTAACTTGTTGGGGATTTCCCCTTTTTATGCACATCAGGGGCTCTGCAAACACAACCTGGTATCTTCTATCTATTCCAGTCCATTTTGCGCTCCAACAGTCAAATGGTGCTCATTCCTCCCTACTATGCACCAAATCAGTAGTTCCCACCATATATGGGGTAGGCATGTGGAGAAATGTCTCAACAAATTGTATGGTACAGAGTTTCCTGTTACCCTTGGGAAAATAAACAATTTAAGGATCAACATTTTTGTAGGAAAAATGTGATTTATTTTAAAATTCTGTGAAGCACCTGTGAGTTCAAGATGCTCACCATGCCTTGAGGGGTGTAGTTTCCAAAAATGCAGTCCTCGTGGGGGTTTTCCACCGTTAGGGCACATTGGGTGCCGAAAACAGTAGTTTTCCACCCCAACAGAGGATTTTCAGTATTGGGGGGTAATTGAACAACAAATTGTTTGGTCCATTGTCCCTTGTTACTCTTGTGAAAAAGCAAAATTTGGGGTTAAAGCAACATTTTTGTGGGGAAAGTAAAACATTTTTTTTTTCAATGTTGCTTTAATTCTGGTAAAGCACCTGAATAGTTAAACTTCTTGAATATGATTTTGAATACTTTGAGGGGTGCAGTTTCTAAAATGTCGTCAATTTTGGGTATTTTGCAACAAAGGCTACTTAGAGTCACTTCAAATGTGATGTGGTCTCCCAAAAGACATGTCTTTGTAAATTTTGTTGGAGAAATTAGAAATTGCTGATAAAAACTTTTAACCCTTCTAAAGACCTGAAAAAAAAAACAATTATGTTTAAAAACTGATGTTTATGTTCAGTAGACATGTGGTAAATATCTACTAACTATTTTGTATGATATCACTATCTGGTTTAAAGACATCAAACTTAAAAGTTTGAAAACTGTGAAATATTCAACATGTTCAGCATAATTTTAATATTTTCACAAGTAAATAAAAATAAAATCAACCTAAAAATACCTCTCTCAGAATCACGGTGATAAGTTCAAGCATTCCAGAGTTGTTACCTCTAAGTGACACTGGTCAGAAATGTACAATTTGGCCCCATAAGGAAGGTAAAAACAGGCAGGAGTGAAAGGGTTAAATTGGACTAATTTACTTAAAATGGACATTTACAATGTGCAGTATAGGTACACAAAGAGCCTTTAAAAACTACTCATTTAGTGCCCATATATTAAGAGGATTCAATGTATATACATTCATTTATACAATTTGAATTAAAAGTCTTTCCAACACTATAAATTAGAACAAATCATAGCTAGATTCCATTATTTCCCAGTTTATTTCAGGTCAAAGTACCGAGAGAGATACTTTTAGCATCTTTGCCAGTGGACTCATACTTTGATCAAATGTATAAAAAAAAAACAAAAAACCAATTTTGGGCTTTTAGGCCCCATGTCGCTCCGCTAGAATGGATAAAGCAGCACTCTATTGGCAAAAAGTTGTGCAGAAACACATTTTTTTTAGCTCATTAAAAAATAATTAATTATTTCAGCTGGATCCATTTTTTTTACATTGATGTCACAGTCCAGTTGGATGTTGTCCAGATACACATGTGAGACATGCATTCAGACCAAGGGGCTACTGATGCAAAACAAAAAAAAACACCACAAATCACACAGCAAACAAATTTGGACACCAGGGACACCATAACAAGGTTATTATGACCTGGCCTTACAGAAAGCAAGAGAATATGCCAAATTATAAATAGAAATATTGCCACCAACGGGTAGGAAAACCATATGAAATCTGTGCTGTTTATCAGCATCATGTGTGAACTAAATATACTACCAAAAGTGGTTATTTTTTAAATCTCCCACGCAGAATTCATATACTTTTGTAGACTATCATCATGGATTTCAACTTCATGTTATTTGTTTTCTGTGGTGGTCTGATATATTATTATATTGAGTATGTACAGCTCTCTGATTATACCTACACAAACTCTAGACACCTCTTTTGGCATTCTGCTGTAGGACTGTTGTAATGTATGTTTTTCTATTAATACTAGAGATGAGCAATGTTCGAGGCTCGAGGTTCGCCAATTTCATGTTCGAATGATTTTGGGGGGTGTTCGAGACAATCAACGAACTCGAGCTTTTTGCTAAAAGCTCGACAGTTGGAGTTACGTTCGAGAATGGTTCGAGCACCAAAAACGTGGCTTTTCACATTAAGGCTATGTGCACACGTTGCTGTCTGCATGTGTCCTGCGTCCCCAGCACAATGCCTCTCTTTTTCCTACTCACTGATCACGAGCGTCTCGCTGCACGGCTATCACAAATCTGTGGCGTCTTTTCCTCTTTTGAAAATGTCTGCCGCTTCATTATTCAATCAGTTATTCAGTGCTTTCCCCGCACACCGACGCCCATGATTGGTTGCAGTCAGACATGCCCCCACGATGAGTGACAGCTGATTCACTGCAACCAATAACAGCCGCTGGTGGGCGGGTCTATATCGTGCAGTAATATAAATAAACAATTATAAAAAAAAAAAAAAAAAGGCTGGTATTGTCAGGATTGGGAGCGCCATGGTATGGAGAGCCCTCCAGCCTAACAATATCACCCAGCAGCCGGCCCGGAATTGCCACATCCATTAGATGCGACAGTGCCGGGACTCCACCCAGCTCATCCCAAATTGCCCTTGTGCGGTGGCAATCGGGGTAATAATGAGTTAATCATGCCAGGAGTCTCCCCGAGACACCTTCCATGATTAAACTGAAAGTGAAAGTAAAATCACACACTCAGCGAAAAATCCTTTATTTTGAATAAAAGAGAAACAATCCCTCATTTACCTTTTTATTAATCCCAAAACAACAATCCAGGTCCAACGTAATCCACACAACACGGTCAGCTCTGCTAGCTCTGCTACATGAAGATGACAGGGAGCGATCTGTGTCATCTCCACGTAGCACCTGAAGTGAGCCGCGCTGTCACCTCAGACTTCAGTCTGCTTTGCAGACCTCAAGACTACGAAATCTGCCTGTGTTCCTCATTGGAGCCAGTGACTGAATGAATGGAGCGGTTGCCTAAGAAGCAGTACTTCACGAGATCTAGCCCCGGCCGTCCCGGTAAAAAATGTATTTATTTTTAATTTTAAATTAGAATTATTTATTTATAATTCTGATTTAATTTAATTATGCACTGAGGGGAGGAGCCGGACATCAGCTGTGAGCCACATCTCTATAATGAGAGCAGTTCATGGAATGAGGCTGCATTGCTCTCTCTCTTTCAGTCAGTCAGTCAGTTTCAGTGAGTCAGTCAGTCTCAGTCTCTCTCTCCTCTCTTCTCTCTCACTCCTCACTCTTCTCTCTCTCCCTTCTCTTTTCTCTCTCTTTTCTTTCTCTCTCTCTTCTTTCTCTCTCTCTCTCAGATCTGGCGATGATCAGCTGATGTGGTCACCTGACGGAATCAGCTGACACTATAAGTCGAGTTGTGAGGCCGGCTTTTTACCGCCCGACCGGCTAAACTATCAGCTGATGCTGTCGGACAGGAGTCTGCACAGAAGTGGGTACTTGTTTTTTTTGTTATTTTGCACTGATGCATCATCTGATTGTATAAAAGCCGTTTATACTATCAGCTGTTGTGTCATGTGATTCAGGCCCTTGAACCTGACACATCATCTGATGGCTTTGCTTTCCAGCAAGCCGATCAGATGATATTGGATCCGGATTGGACGGTGCGGGACCCTTGACCCAGGATTACTGCGGAGGGGGGTTCTTTATTTCAATAAAGATGGGAGTCACTAATTGTGTTGTGTTTTATTTCTAATAAAAATATTTTTCTGTTTTGTTTTTTTTATCTGTACTAGAAATTCATGGTGGCCATGTCTAATATTGGCGTGACACCATGAATTTCGGGCTTAGGGCCAGTTGATAATATTTGTGTCCAGCCAGGTACAACTAGGAAGCTGGGGATTGGAATCCGCAGCACAGGTTAGCCCGAGCTTTCTGGGCCCCTCTGCTGCGAATTGCAGTCCACAGCCGTCGCAGAAAATGGCGCTTTCATAGAAGCGCCATTATCTGGCGCTGTATCCAACTCTTCCAGCTGCCCTGAAGCCGGGTGGCTCGCTGGGTAATAATGAGTTAATACTAGCTTTGTCAGGCAAGTTTGACCCGGCCATTAGAATCTCCAATAAAGGGTTAAAAAATAAAATACACAGACACACTTAGAGACTCCATGTTTATTACTCCCTGTCAGCCCTCCACGATCCATGGTCTTCTGACTTCTTTCTCCTTCAAACCATGCAGCTCTGCTACATCAGACAGCACAGCATGGGAAGAAGAATGCTGCTGCTCCTGTGCAGTCTATTCAGTCGGTGAGAGTGAGCAGAGGCTGCAGGCTGTAAGCGGTGACATCACCGCTGACAAGCAGGTTACCAAAGCAACTGTGCTCCAATCACGTGATTCCCGGTGCTGCTGCAGGTTGTGAGCGGTGACGTCACCGCCGACAGGCGGGTTGCTATAGCAACGGTGATCTCAGTTATTAACCGGCTGTGGCAGCCGGTGAATAACTGAACGGGGAAGCAGAACGGGGAAGCCGACCATGTGCCAGAGCATTTTGTCGGTATACGGAGATGCTTGAACGATCACGGCGTACTGGAGAGATGCAATGACAGGACCTTGCATGACGTCATAGCCGTATGACCAGTCTGTAGCCAATGAGATAATAGACACATGACTGGTCACATGCTTTTTTGACGTCACGGAAGGTCCCATCATCAGTGTTGGTTACCGGGAGGATGCAGCGATTATCGGAAGGAAAAGCGGCGGGAGACAGAGTGCAGGACGCATTGCGGGGACCTGTAAGTGTAATGGCAATGTTTATTAACTGTATGTGTAAATATATACCGTATTTTTAGAACCATAAGACGCACTTTTTTCCCCCAAATGTTGGGGGAAAGTTGGGGGTGCGTCTTATGGTCTGACTATAGGGCTGCGGCTGGGAATGAGGGTGCTGCGGGTCATCGGGGGCACGAGCAGGCAGCAGCAGCGCCTGCCGTGACCACGTGGGCCCGCTCATTACATATGCACGCCCATCCTCCCGCCCATCTCTCAGCGCTGAAGCCGGCACTGACAGGTGGGCGGGAGGATGAGCAGGGACGCGCGCATAGCAAAGATCCGGCCGCATGATCACCCCTGGCAATTACAGCCTGGAGTGATCATGTGCGGCTGTATTCACTGCCCCCCGCGCGTCATTACCAGCGCGGGGTGCAGTGAATCAGTACACACACCCGTCCCCGTGTGTGGAGCCACCCCCTGCTGCACGCGATGTCTTCTTGTCTGTGCCGGTCAGCTGATCTGTGCTGAGCTGGTCAGCTGATCGGCACAGACAGGAAGACATTGCGATGCAGCAGGGGAACGGCTCCACACACACAGGTCATTGGCGCAGAGAGGAAGATGATCGGTGCTGGAGGGAGTGAGGAAAAGGTGAGTATAAACGTTTATTTTTTTCTCTGTGCTATAGGATACAGGCCATATACCAGGATAGTATATGAGCACGATGGGGGCATATAGCAGGATGGGAGTATATGAGCAGGCAGGATGGGGGTATATGAACAGGATGGGGGGTATGTGAACAGGATGGGGGGTATATGAACAGGATGGGGGGTATATGAACAGGATGGGGGTATATGAACAGGATGGGGGTATATGAACAGGATGGGGGTATATGAACAGGATGGGAGTATATGAGCAGGCAGGATGGGGGTATATGAACAGGATGGGGGTATATGAACAGGATGGGAGTATATGAGCAGGCAGGATGGGGGTATATAAACAGGATGGGAGTATATGAGCAGGCAGGATGGGATATATGAACAGGATGGGGGTATATGAACAGGATGGGAGTATATGAACAGGATGGATGGGGGAATATGAGCAGGATGGATGGGGGGTATACCAATAGGATGGGGTTATATCAATAGGATCGGGGTATATGAACAGGATGGGGTATATGAACAGGATGGGAGTATATGAGCAGGATGGGGGAATATGAGCAGGATGCTGGTATAGGAGCAGGATGGGGGTTTATAGCAGGATCATATACAAGGCAGGAGGATCATTACCAGGATGGGGTACCTTAGTAGAGAATTTGGGGACATTACCCCCATAACAGTGTCAGCAGCAGATCCTCGCCCCATAACAGTGTGTCATGACCACATTTTTTGCTTAAAGTTTTATTTTCCCATTTTCCTCCTCTAAAACCAGGGTGCGTCTTATAGTCTGGTGCGTCTTATAGTCCGAAAAATGCGGTAATGTGTTTTTATGTGTTTGTGTTTGCCTCCCATTGTATTCAATAGGGTTCGAGAGGTTCATCGAACCGAACTCAAACGGGGCGTCCGTTCGACGAACCGAACCGAACCGAACCGAACTCGAGCCTTCAGAGGCTCGCTCATCTCTAATACCTTTGGAAATATTCACGGGTTCCATGTAACCCATTTAAATCCCATAAATCTTCTTCCACATTTAGAATCAATTGTGATTTTAATTTGTCTTTGTGTGTGTTTTTGGTGTTTTTTATGACCTAATAAAATTGATTTTTATTATTTATATGAGTAAAAAATTATTTTGTCTCATTTTAAATATATCTTTTAGGGAATATATCATTTTGTATTTTGAGGCTTATTTATATTGGCACTACTTGGTGGCATATCCTTCGATTTATAGGTTTTATATTAATCAAACCTTAGCCTGAATAGTGTTCTACAACTCTGCACCTCTGTCACTGCATTCTCTGATGCACATTAATTTAAGCACTGGCTATTTGCATTGACTTCCACAGAGGATGTTGACTGAAATTTAAAGGGGTTATCCGGCTTATTTTGTCTTTTTTTTATTATGTCCCTATTGGGCTACATTGGGGCAGGTAAGTAAATAGTGACCACTTACTTGCCCTGCTGTCAGCCCCTCTCCCACGGCTCAGAGCGGTCATGTGACTGCTCCTGCCGTGATTTTGCTGCTTCCGGTCATTTCATGTCAACATGGGCAGGGCTATGTTGACATGCAAATCTGGAACAGCTTGTTGCCACCCTGCTGGGCTGTTACAGCGCGTGAGTCCCTGCCTCCCTTCCCTGCACCCTCCCACACATTCCCCTGCACCCCGTACTCTCCCCGCCCATGGTGTCACCGCCAGCACCGGGCCCCCTGCTCAGGATTGCAGGAGTGCCCGTGCAGTCTGTTTCCCGCTCCAGCCCCGTGGCTGCCTTCATTGCAGTGTGAGTCTGCCCGCATGCAGATTCTCACCCTGCAGTGCAGGCAGCCGCGGGGATAACGAGCGCTGCTGCCAGGAGGCAGATGAGATCATTACTTGCTGTGATGATCTCCTCTTCACTCCTGTCAGCGCGGTCACTACCGACTATGCCCGCTGCGTTCTCACGTCACTAGCGGTGACGTCACGGGCGATACTGCTGAGAACACGGTGGGCATAGACGGCAGTGACATCGCTGACAGGAGTGAAGAGGAGATAGTTGCACCAGGTAATGATCTCCTCTAACCTTCTGGCAGCGCTCATCCTCCTGCAGTGACCTGGGCTGACCTATTGATGTTAGCTCAGGTCACTGCACTGGTCTCCCAGCCAATGGGGAACATTCTGTGCTTCATTGACTGGGGGGGACATTGTCTATGGTATGGATAGTCATGTGTCCCCCTTATTGGATTACGCCGGACCCGGATTTGATTGTTCTTTTCAATAAATTGGTGAAACAGGGAGTGTTTTTTCAAATAAATCTTTTTTTGTTGTCTATTTTTTTTTATTAGTGACTGGGTTGGTGATGTCGGGTTTGTGATACACGCCAGACATCACTAACCCCAAGGCTTGATGCCAGTTGACATTACACATCAGGCATCAACCCCATATAATACCCAGTTTGCAACCGCACCAGGCCAATGGGATGAGTTGGGGAAAAGTGCCAGGATTGGCACATCTAATGGATGCGCAACTTCTGGGCCGGCTGCAGCCTGCTATTTTTAGGCTTGGGAGTGTCCAATAACAGTGGACCTCCTTAGTCTGAGAATACCAGACCACAGCTGTCTGCTTTACCTCGTCTGGTCATCCAATTTGGGGGGGACCCCATATTTTTTGTTTTAAATTATTTATTTAATTTAAAATAGCGTGGGGTGCCCTCTGTTTTGGATTATCAGCCATGGTAAAGCTGCCAGCTGTGGTTTGCAGGCTGCAGCCGTCTACTTTACCCTAGCTGACTACAAAAGATAGGGGGGACCCCATGTCGTTTTTTTTTTTTTTTAATTCTTTATTTTTTTGGCTAAGCACCCTTTAGTGCCACATGAAAGTCACTAAAGGGTGCCAGCTTAGAATATACAGGGGGGTAGGACATTATATATGTCTTTCTCATCTATCTATTCATCTATCCATTATCTATCAATCCCTCTATTCATTCATTCATTCATCCCTCTATCCTCTGTCTCTATATCTATTCATCTCTATATCTACTCATCTATTTACTTTCTTGCTGCTTCCATTTTTTGCGGCCAGCAAAAAAAACGGAAGGCACACGGATGACACACGGATGCATCCGTGAAAAACTGGACCGTTTTTTGCCGACTGCAAAAACGAAACGGTCATGTGAATGTATGGGGGAAGGGATCGGTACAGAACGATGGTGAGGGGGGGAAGTCGGTACAGGGCGCAGTGTGTGTGTTTGTGTGTGTGGGGGAAGGGTTGCAGAGCCTGATGTGATATGGGGTGCAGTGTTCGATGTGTGTGTGTGTGTGTGTGTGTGTGTGTGTCGCAGAGCCCGATGTGGGGCTGTTATTTTCATTGCTAGAGTGATAACAGGTCAGGTGCTGGGCAGAATACTGACAGGGAATGTGTGTGCAAAGGGCGGGCAGGGGGCGAGGCTGGACACTGAGGCTGGGCGGTGCCAGCTCTGACTGAGATTCAGCACAGGAAGTGGACAGTTTGCTTGTGCTGAATGTAAACAAAGAGCAGCAGAGAATAAAGGGATAATTCAAGAGGAATAAAAGATAGAAAACAAAAAATAACAATGAAGGGGTGTTTTATATGACAATACAGCACAGATAAACTCAAAAAAATGTTTTAGCTAATGTCAGACAACTCCTTTAAATTTTAAGACTCAACAGAAATGTTTAAAAACATTCGAGACAGACAGCAGGACAGTGCCATCAATTGCCCTCCCATTTCACCATAATGTATTTGCACACCTGGGAGGTATGGTCCATGCAACACACAGAATGTGGCTTGGCATTTAAATGTTAAAAATCAAGAGATGCATGACAGACAGGCATAGGCATCTTGCTCCCAAAAGACTGGCACTATAGACAAAAATTTCTCTGCGAGTGAGGTGGAAAAAAAGTATTTTTTCATATAGACTTTAACAACATCATCAGACATGGAGTGGCTCATTTTCACCCTAATTTCTCAGCATTGTTGCCCTTGCATACACATATGAAGACTCCTTCTCATCTGCTGTGCTACACAGCTGTGTGCCTCTGGATTTACACCAAGTGGTATCTACAACTTCATCATCAGGCTCTACGTTGTCACTTTCCTCCTCTTCCTGACCTGACATCACAGGACACTCTGCGTGTACCTCAGGTATCTGAGTCTCATCATCATCACCTGCACCTCTGGGGTATATCAGTTCATGAGGGTCGGGATCCTGCTGGGACCCTACTTCGTCCAGGATAGGATCCAACGCACAAAGATTTTTGGCATCAGTGCAGATGCTTTCCTCCTCTTCAGTCTGGGAACCTTTAGAGCGGACCTATAATGCCCATAGGATAGAGTGTGTGAACAGCTCGAGACATGTCCATATGTAATTCCCCACAGTCAGTCAGCCAGTTGGCAATTTGTGATGCGGGTGCAAATAAGTGTAATTGTGGTGGCACCTCTGAGGAATGAGCTGTTCGTGATGTTGAGGTGCATGAAAAGGATGAGAGAGACAACTTGATGCTGCAATTACCATTCACTTCAGCACCTGCTGTATATAAGCGATGTTCGGCTACCAAAAGGAATCTGGCGGAGTAGAATGTCAAGTAGAGATGAGCGAATGTATTCGCCACTATTCGGTATCCGACAGATAAAGGGGTATTTGAGGTATTCGCTATCCGATGGCTATTATGGTATTCCCTTCAATACTTTCATTTTCGTTTCTGACTTTCTGGTGCCTGTTTTCCAGCCAATGAACACATCTGATTTTGGTTGCACTCACAGTTACGCCGCAGCCATCTTTGTTGTGGTGTTACTGTGATTGGCTTGGCCGCACAGTGTTATAGGGGTTATAAAAGCCTGCAACTATTTTGTGAACATGCAGGCATAGGGAGCTGGCGGTGTAGATAGACTGTACTATGTGTGGGAGAGCGTTCTTAGATCCAACTAATAAATAGTCCTTGTAAGCGTTGAACACAGTGTCAAACAGCTCCATAAATCGCTTTTTTGACAAACAGAACGCAGGTCTTTCGGGCTCTCTCTCTCAGTTTGTCATTCTCTCCCTCTCCCTCCCCCTCTCATACTAACCGATCACTGGCACTGCACAGCTGTCACCCTGCTCCAGCGGCTTCTCCTGCTTTTGAAAATGTTGGCCGCTCATTATTCCATCTCGTATTCCCTGCTTCCCCCGCCCATTGGTGCCTATGATTGGTTGCAGTGAGACAGCGGTCACTCACTGTGGGGGCGTGTCTGAATGTAACCAATCACAGCCGCCGGTGGATGGGTCTATGTAGTGCAGTAAAATAATTAATTAAAAATTTGATACCAGCCAAAATAAAGCTACATGGATGAAGGCTGATATTCTCAGGATGGGGAGCCCCACATTATGGGGAGCCCCACATTATGGGGAGCCCCCAAGCCTAAAAATATCAGCCAACAGCCGCCCGGAATTGCTGCATCCATTGGATGTGACAGTCCCGGGACTCTACCTGGCTCATCCGGAATTGCCCTGGTGCGGTGGCAATCGGGGGAATAAAGAATTGTTAATGGCAGCCCAAGCTCACCAGTTTGACAACTTCTTCCATGAATCATCACATGAATACCAAGCATAATTCCCAGTGGGAAGCTCACTGTGCTGCAATGCAGCCTAGCATAGTGGGCCAACCACCGACTCCCCCTTCCAGTGCATCCACGCGCTCTTCATCTTCTATGACTGACTGTTGAAAGCTGTCACACCTGGTTTTCCACACACACCTTCCTCCACATGTTACAGCGACTGTGGCAGTACAGCCGAGCACTGGCGAAACACGTCATGACGTATAGCCTGGGCCAACAAGATGCAGAGGTAGGGCAGATCACCCTGGTGGAGTGGTCTCAGATCAAGGACCTATGCACCCTTCTGCACAGTTTCGACATGGCGACAAATATGTTTAGCGCTGACCATGCCATTATCAGCTTGACAATTCCAGTTATTTTCATGCTGGAGCACACGCTAAACTATTCGGAATCAGGGGGTAGTTCAACAGGAAATGGAGGAAGTATATGAGGATTCATATGCGTAAGGGATAACAACATCACCAAGGTCCAGACGTTCATCATTACCAAGGCGGCAGGCATGGGACGATGGGGGAGAAGGATTAACAAGGGCGCATGGTAGCAGGCAAAATGTTTAGGAAGGTGCAGGAGACCATGAAGAAATCGAGGACGAACTATCTATGGACATGGAAGACTCAACAGATGAGGGAGACCTTGGTCACATTTCAGTTGAAAGAGGTTGGGGGGAGATGTCAGAGGAAGAAAGAACAGTTAGCACCTCTATGCCACAAACACAGCAAGGACTTGGTCCGCATGGATGCGCAAGACACATGAGCGCCTTCTTGCTGCCCTACCTACAACATGACCCTCGGATTGTTAAAATTAGAAGTGAGGAGGACTACTGGGTTGCCACACTATTAGATTCCCGGTACAAATCCAAATTTTGAGAAAAAATTCCAGCCATAGAAAGGGACGCACGTATGCAGGAGTATCAGCAGAAGCTGTTACTCAATCTTAGCTTGGCTTTTCCACCAAACACCAGTGGTGCATGGAGTGAATCTCCCAGTTGTAACTTGACAAACATGGCATGGTCTCGTCATCAACAGTCTAACCGTACCAACAGCACCGTATCTGGTGCTGGTAACAGCAATTTTATTGAATCGTTTCATAATTTTTTTAGACCATCCTTTGCAAGGCCAACAGAGACAAGAAGTCTGACACATAGACAACGGCTGCAGAGGATGATACAGGAGTATCTCCAAATGAATATCGATGCCATGACTTTGCAACTGGAGCCTTGCTCATTTTGGGCTTCAAATCTTGAAAAATGTCCTGAGCTCGCCACTTACGCCTTGGAGATCTTGTCGTGTCCAGCTGCCAGCGTTGTCTCTGAACGTGTCTTCAGTGCTGCTGGGTGTGTACTGACAGATAAGTGCACGCATCTGTCCAGTGACAATCTGGATAGACTAACGTTCATCAAGATGAACAAGTCATTTACCCATACCGGTTCCCAAGTCATTCCTCTCCAAAAGCAACTCTTTAATATCCAATTATGTCTGGAGCAAACATAAACCATGAATTAGTTTTCGTACATTGAGCCTCCCAAGATGTAAAGGGGGAATGGGACTACCTAATATCTCCATATATTATCAAGCGGCTATTCTCTCTAGAGCAGTAGACTGGATAAGACGCCCGCAGAATAAATTATGGACGACGGTGGAGGAATATCTGTCCCCTACCCCACTACGAGCCTTACTATTCTCGCCTCATCACAAAGACAGAAGAACTTACTCCAATGAACTAACAAGAGCACTATTAAAGAATTGGAAAAAAATAGTGAGATCTTGGCCCCACTTATCTCCCCTTTAACCCAAGTCTCTGATATTCTGGACGCCAGTATAAACCTGGCGAACTCCACAAAAGACAACTATCTAAGTAACGCAAAAGTCCCTGTGACAGATCTTTTGATCGACGGCTCTTTGGTTTCTAAACAAGACATGTGTAAGATCCCTCTCCTTACCAAACTTACCTTTTTTCACTACATGAAGATAAAACAAGAGATCCAACCGTTACTGACACAATCTTGTTTCGCTAGGCCCCTAACCACCTTTGAATCCTTTTGTGCGCACACAGACACCAAAAAAGATACTATCGCATTTATACACCACCCTACTCACTAAAAAACTGACGATGAAAAGAGCATATCTGCTGGGGTGGGAAAGAGATTTGAATATTACGTTCACTGAAGCACAAGCGAACCAAATATACGAAGCATCGCATGGGCCGTCATGCTGTGTTAGAGTTCAGGAGAATTCGTTTAAAGTGGTTGCGAGATTGTACATTGTTCCCACATTATCTAACATCTGGAGCACCTCCTCCTCAGTCCAATGTTGGAGATGCGAGGGGGCCAGAGGGTCTTATTTTCACATGTGGTGCACATGCCCGATTTTACAACCCTTTTGGAAGATTATGTCCCAACTACTATCTGAACTCACAAGCAAAGTGGTACATCTGGACCCGAGACAAATTCTTTTAAATCTCCCGATGTGGCCTAAAGATAGGACCAATTCAAAACTGGTGACATTTGTGGGCTCGGCCTGTAAGCTTCTTATAGCTCAACTGTGGCGCACAACAAAGACACCCACCCTCGCGCAACTCCTGCTGAAAATTGATCAATTATATTATGCAGAAGAACTCTCAGCTCTTACACAGCAGAATATGCCCTCTTTCACACGAGTCTGGAAAGCTTGGCAAGTCTATAGGACTAAACCTTGTTTCCTAGCAATTACGGCAGAGAGGGGGGCACATTAAGTACCCCGGCAAAAGGAGACAGAAAAGAGGCCTACGAGACACTCATCGCCACATGAGAAGTGACGAACTACTGATAGAGCATTTAACACACTAAATATCAGATGAATGGATCCCAGACCATCTACTCTCAACCCTCTATCTTCTTCTTTCTTCTCCTACTTCCTATCTAATTCCTCGATTCACTAATTTTATTATTACTAAGGGCTGAATCTCTTGAGTTAAATAGTTGCTTTTTTTGATCTCAGCCCCCTTACCTTAAAATTCCTTTTGTATTTAATTTGAAAAATAGATACAATACAATTTAGAAAACAAGTTAATGATGTTGCTCTGATTAACCCACCACCCTATTGAATGTTTTAACACTTTGTTCAGCTCCAAGTGTATCTGTATCGATGGAACTCGATTATAGTGGGATGAGCCTCAAGACCCACCTCTTCCAATAAGCCTACAACCTACAATAGCCCTCAGCCCAGTAGACCACTGCGCAACCAGCTCTGTCCTCACCTATTGTACCATCACCCATTCCCTGTAGACTGTGAGCCCTCGCGGGCAGGGTCCTCTCTCCTCCTATACCAGTCTGTCTTGTACTGTTAATGATTGTTGTACGTATACCCTCTTTCACTTGTAAAGCGCCATGGAATAAATGGCGCTATAATAATAAATAATAATAATAATAATAATAATGAGCCAAATGTTATTTGATTATTCGAATTGATCTTAAACTTGATTGTATGTATTGTTGAATATGTTCCGCAAAACTTGTATCAATAAATAAAACATTAAAACAAAACAAGATGAACAAGTCATGGATCCGCAAGGACTTTTCTACCCCTGTGTCATCCTGGGGAGAGTAAAGGCTTGTGGATTTGGAATGTGCTTGATACAAATGTACCTGTCAAGTTTGTAACTGGGGCACAAGTGATGCCACTGAAGGGGTGTTTGTGTGGCCCAATTTTGGGAAAAAAAGAAGACTCAGCTTGGAGTCTCCTTGCGGTGTTTTACATGATTTTAGAAGGGCATGCCATGCCTATATCTGTGCCTCTTCCTCTTTTTCCTCGTCCAGTTATTTTGTTTTCGCAGGAGTATATGTCCTTGTCACTTTCTTATGTGTTTATGTTGTCTTGGGAGTTGTTTGTCACCTTTTGGACACCTTTGAGGGTGTTTTCAAGGTGTTTTTAAGTGTTTGTGATTGCCTCCCATTGTTTTCAATGGGGTTCGAAAGATTCGTCGAACGGCTCATCAAACGGGGCACCGTACGACGAATTGAACTCGAACTCTAGGGGGGTGGCTCATCTCTATTGCAGAGCCACCCCGACTTTTGCTCAGAGGCAGAGTTGTAGCTGAGGATGCAGTTGCTGACGTGCTTCCAGTACTCCGTTTCTGTCCAGGAAGGCACAACCTAACCTCGTCGTCAGTAGCATCCTCCTCCACCTCCTCTGCTGACCTCATTGACTGCCTGACTGTGGGTTGACAGTAAGTGGGATCTCCAACTTCATCATCACCCTGTGTGTTCGCACTCCCCTTGTCCTCAGAGCCAACCTCTTCTTGCCCTGATCAAATACTTAAGTTGTCATTCCAAACAGGTATCGTAGTCTCATCGTCATCAGCATGTTCCTCATTGTCTCCATCAAGAGGAGGTACAGTTTGGGAATGAGGGTCTACATTATGCTCAGAACCTTCTTCATCTGGGCCTGAATCTGACTCACAAAGCTTCTGGGCCTCAGTGCAGATTATTTCCTTCTGTGGACTCACTGCAGCTTTGGAGCAGACCTCTGATTACCAGGCTATAGAGCCAATGACTCTGTAGGGCGGGTGGAGACTTGAGAGCTGGTAAAAAGCAAGTGCGATTGGGGTGACAACTCAGAGGACTGGAGATTTAAGTTGAGGTGGAGGAGTGGCCACTTGATGAAGCACTTGAGATCCATTCAAGCATCTGCTGTTTTTGTGCCTCATCTACCTTTGGTAGCAATGATCATTTCCATAACAAAGGGATCATATCAGATTGTCCACGGAAAGTAGTAGACAGCTTTGTTTGGCTGTAAGATGGTCTTTCTTCAGCAAATGTTACGGTTGCTTTACCACCTACCGCACGGACACATAACTTTTTCTCCCTTTCTAACACACCTGTTCCCCTTTCCACCAGCATCTGGCTTTTTGGCACTCATTTTGTTTATGAACAAATTGGACACTGTTTGTTGCAGTTAAAAATTGGATAGTAGAAATGAAGAGGTGGTGTAGAATGGAGAGGGGTGTAGCTTTCTTGACAGAAGAGGTACGTCACTGACTATCATAGACACTGATGCTATGCCCCAAATAATTGTCTAAGCTGATTTAGACAGACGCTGTGAAAATCCATTGCACAGCGCTGGCAGACCTGCTTAGCAAAAATGGCCATGAACTGCTCTAATCTAGCCCTGAAAAGGGCTGAAATTACAAGTAGTCCCTAATCCCTAAACCAATGTGTAGATTGCACTGTATAAGTGTATAGCACCCACAGCAGCAGCAGCAGCGGGAGCAGTGACAGACACACACCCGTATCACTGAGATTATGGCGGTGATGAGGAAAATGGCTAGGTCTTATAGGGCAAGGACATGTGACATGCACAGCCAATGAAACATGCCCTTGCTTGTCTGGCAAAAATCCACTTTGCTGTGTGTGTGTGTGTGTGTGTGTGTGTGTGTGTGTGATTGGCTGACAGCCTGGCCCGCCCCACTGTACGCGCGGTAAAGTAAAAAAAAAAAAGCGATCGCCATTCCTTCAGCACTCAGAAGCACCGATTTAAACCCATTCACCCCCGCACACTATATGCTGAATTTTGATAATATCATTATTAACAGTGACTGACAGTATTACAGTGAGAAGCCAGCTGGTAGCTAGCTACGCTTTTGGAGATCGCACCGTTATCGAATGGTAACTCGATCGGTCGATCGTGAAGGAAATCGTTCAAGTTCGAATGACTTGAACATCGCCCAAAACAACTCGAATTTGAAATTGGCAAATGGTTTGCTTCGAACATCGCTCATCTCTAGTGCAGTCACTGAGTTGACCCGCGGCCAGCTGCAGTCTTCAATCTGAGAGCTGTGGCCGAGGGTAACCTGAGTGACATCATCGCTGATTGCAATTGTTCACTTCGGTTGCTGCATGGAGCTGACAGAACGGGGGTGTTCCACGGTCGCTCCTGTCAGCTTCACGTAGCAGAGCTGGATGTGTCGTGGAACCTCGTGAAAATTACGCCGGACCTGGAGGGGTATTTGGGGATTTTAATAAAGTGGTGAAAGAGGGTGTTTTTTTTTTCTTTTATTCCAAATAAAGGATTTTTTTGGGTGTATATGTTTAATTTACCTTCACTTACAGGATAATCATTGGGGGTGTCTCAGACGCCTGACATGATTACCTAGGACTTAGTGGCAGCTATGGGCTGCCATTAACTCTTTATTACCCCGATTGCTACCACACCAGGGCAATGCGGGATGAGCCGGGTAGAGTCCAGGGACTGTCGCATCTAATGGATGCGGCAATTCCGGGCAGCTGCTGGCTGATATTTTTAGGCTCGGGGGCTCACCATAATGTGGGGCTCACCATCCTGAGAATACCAGCCTTCATCCGTGTGGCTTTATCTTCGCTGGTATCAAAATTTGGGGGGGCCGCACGCAGTTTTTTTTTCTTAATTATTTATTTATTTTATTGCACCACATAGACCCGCCCACCGACGGCTGTGATCGGTTGCAGTGAGACAGTTGTCACTTTGGGCGCGTCTGAATGCATAGTCACCAATGGACGGGGGAAGCAGGGAATACGATATGGAATAATGAGCGGCCGGCATTTTCAAAAGCTGAAGAAGCCACCGGAGCAGTGTGACAGCCATGCAGCGCCGCACCAGTGATCGGTCAGTGATCGGTAAGTATGAGAGAGGGGGGAGAGGGAGAGACCGACAGACAGAGACCGAAAGACCTGTGTTCTTTTTGTCAAAAAAAGCAATTACTTTGGTTTGAGAGCTGTTTTGGCGACTACGTAAACGCAGAGTGCTTTTCTGAGCACATTATTCAAAGACACCAGAAATGCAGTCACACACCTTCTACAGGCTGTGCCCATACTGTTTCTGCCTTTTCCCATCCAGTTCTGCCTTTTCCTCAATCACCATAGCTCGCCGTTAGGTACAACATGAAATTATTCAAGTTTCCCATAGGCTTACATTGTGCATCGAATATTCACGAATAGTCGAATAGTGCCGACCTATTCGTCGAAGCGGATATTTTGGTATTCGATCATCCCTAATGTCAAGTAATGGAAGTTGTTCTCATTTCTCTTGGGATAGGATGAGCTGGTGTCTGCTCACAAGATCTTTAACTGAACTTACCACACATACACCTCCAACACTCTGCCTATTCCCCCTCCACGACAACCTCGTTATAAATTTACCACTCATGGTTGATGTACCCTTCATGTTTCTAACAAATGTTTGGCAAATCTATGGCCACACTTGTCAGACACCTGACACAAAAGATGAATAATTTATTTCCTGCCTTAGTTGGCAAAATTGCAAAGGCACTAAAAAGTACCACTACCTACAAGTACGTTTCATTGTGTAATTTGGAGCAGACATGGAAAATCGCCAAGAAGACCTTTTTAGCTTGTTCAATAGCAAATTTTCAGCAGCCACTATTAAGAATACCTATAAATATGTTTCCCTGTAGAATTTTCAACAGGCAATTAAAATTGCAAAGAACAACTTTTTAGCTAGTTGCCTACATAATTTACAGCAGCCCAGGAACTGCTAACTAACAATACCTATTTTGAGCTGGCAATTAAGATTTGCAAGAACACCTTTTTTGATACTTCCCTAGCAACTGTTTAGGACCGGCACTGTTAACTAGCAAAAAGCCCAAGCAAGGTTCTACATCCGGTCTGCAAGGGTGAGACAATTTAGCCCTGGGGTCCGAGTTCTAGTCTGATTCCCACGATAGAAAGTTTCTTGACCAGTTTATAGAGGCCTTATGAAGGGATAGAAAAGCTTGAAGAGGTGAACCACAAAGTCCATTAACCTGGAGGAAGAAATCATACCAAGGTTAAATGTGGCATGATAGGGAGGCAGTTGAAACTTAGGGCCTGGTGGCAAAGTCTGAATCTGACTTTGAAGGAGTCAAGGTGGCAGAAGCACAGTCATGGGCTGGAAAGCAGCAGTGGCAGGAATTGTTCCAACAAAATAAGGACCTACTATCTGAATTGCTGGGTTGTATGCAGATTGTAGAATACAAGATTCTGATAGAACTAGAGATGAGCGAACCGGTCGTGGTTCGGCTTGAGTTCGGTTCGCCGAACGGAGGTCTTGGTCGAGTTCGGTTCGGCGAACTGCTCGAACCGCATAGGAAACAATGGGAGGCAATCACAAACACATAAAAACACCTAGAAAACACCCTCCAAAGGTGTCCAAAAGGTGACAAACAACTCACAACACAACACAAACACATAGGAAAGTGACAAGAACAAATTCTCATGTGAAAATAAAACAGCGTTACGAGGAAAAAGAGGACGAGACACAGATATAGGCATGGCATGCCCTTCTAAAATCATGTATAACACCGCAAGGGAACTCCTAGCAGAGTCTCCCTTTTCTCCAAAAATTGGGCCTCACAGACACCCACCCCTTCTGTGGCAGCACTTGTGCCCCAGTTGTACAATTCACAGGTGGATTTGCATCAAGCACATTCAAAAATACGCCATCCTTAACCGTCCCCTGGATGACACCGGGGTAGGTAGCTACGTTTTTCCTGATCCCAGATTTGTTCATCTTGGCTCATTTTTAGAAACACTGTAAGCAAGGGTTACTCCAAGCGGAGTCTCCCTTTTTTCTAAAAAATTGGGCCACACAAACACCCACCCCTTCAGTGGCAGCACTTGCGCCCCAGTTGTACACTTCACAGCTAGATTTGCATCAAGCACATTCAAAATACACAAGCATTTACTCTCCCCAGGATGACACAGGGGTAGTAAATTCCTTGTGGATCCATGACTTGTTCATTTTGATGAACGTTAATCTGTCCACATTGTCACTGGACAGATGCGTGCACTTATCTGTCAACACACAACCAGCAGCACTGAAGACACGTTCAAAGACAATGCTGGCAGCTGTACACGACAAGATCTCCAAGGCGTAAGTGGAGAGCTCTGGCCATTTTTCAAGATTTGAAGCCCAAAATGAGCAAGGCTCCAGTTGCAAAGTCATGGCATCTATGTTCATTTGGAGATACTCCTGTATCATCCTCTCCAGCCGTTGACTATGTGTCAGACTTGTTGTCTCTGGTGGCCTTGCAAAGGATGGTCTAAAAAAAAATTATGAAAAGATTCAATAAAATTGCTGTTACCAGCTCCAGATATGGTGCTGCTGGTATGGTTAGACTGTTGAAGAGGACGAGACCGTCCCATGTTTGTCGAGTTACAACTGGGAGATTCACTACGTGCACCACGGGGGTTTTGTGTAAAAGCTGAGTTAAGATTGAGTAACAGCTTTTGCTGATACTCCTGCATATGTGCGTCCCTTTCTATGGCTGGAATGTCACAAAATTTGGACTTGTACCGGGGATCTAATAGTGTGGCAAGCCAGTACTCATCATCACTTCTAATTTTGACAATACTAAGGTCATGCTGGAGGTAGTGCAGCAAGAAGGTGCTCGTGTGTCTGGCGCAGCCATGCGGACAAAGTCCTTGCTGTGTTTGTGGCATAGAGGCGCTAAACAGTTTTTTCTTCCTCTGACATCTCCCCCAACCTCTTTCAACTGAATTTTGACCAAGGTCTTCCTCATCCGCTCAGTCTTCCATGTCCATGGACAGTTCGTCCTCCATTTCTTGATGTTCTCCTGCACCTTCCTCAACATTTCGCCTAATACCATGCGCCCTTGTTGATCCCTGTCCCCCATGGTCCCATGCCTGCCGCTTTGGTGTTGATAAACGTCTGGACCTTGGTGATGTTGTCTCTTGCGCATATGAATCCTTCTGTAGTTCTTCCCCTTCCTGTTGTCCCACCCCCTGACTCCGAATAGTGTTTAGCGTGTGCTCCAGCATGTAAATGACTGGAATTGTCATGCTTATAATGGCATTGTCAGCGCTAAACATATTTGTCGCCATGTCGAAACTGTGCAGAAGGGTGCAGAGGTCCTTTATCTGAGACCACTCCATCAGGGTGATCTTCCCCACCTCTGCATCTCATTGGCCCAGGCTATACATCATGACATATTGCACCAGGGCTCGGCGGTTCTGCCACAGTCGCTGTAACATGTGGAGAGTCGAATTCCAGCATGTCGGCACATCGCATTTCAGGCGATGAACCTGAAAGGCCGAAAGACTTCTGGAGCGATGCAAGTCGCTCAGCTGCGGCGGTTGAATGGCGGAAGTGAGCAGACAGTTTTCGTGCACTGTTCAGAAGGCCATCTGAGCCAGGATAGTGTGTTAAAAATTGCTGGACAACAAGGTTCAACACGTGAGCCATACAAGACACGTGTGTCACCTTGCCCAGGCGAAGGGCCGCACCCAGGTTTGCAGCATTGTCGCACATGGCCTTACCAGGCTGCAGGTTGAGTGGAGACAACCTTTTACCAAACTCAGTCTCCAGAGCTGCCCACAACTCAGCCGCTGTGTGACTCTTATTTCCAAGACTTTTCAAGTTAAAAGACCGCCTGATGCCGTTGCGCTCTGCTACCAGCATAGTAATGAGGGGTGCGTGATTCCTTCTGCGCAGTTACAACGCTGGTGGCCTGACCAGGCAGGCTTGGGGCGGAAGTGGAAAATCCAGACGAGGTGGAGGAGGCAGAAGCAGTGGAGGAACTTGGACAGACAGAGGATTGACACAAAAGTCGTGGGGACGGCAAGACTTGTGCAGCAGACCCTTCACCATCTATCACCATAGTTACCCAGTGCTCAGTCAGCGACATGTAACGTACCTGTCCATGCTTACTGGTCCAAGTATCGGTGGTGAAATGCACCCGTTCACACAGTTACTCAAGGAAGCGGTGATGTTGTGTGCGATATGCTGGTGTAGCGCAGGCACACCTTTCTTAGAGAAGTAGTGGTGACTGGGCATCTGGTACTGGGGCACAACAAAAGACATCAGGTCTCTAAAATTCTGTGTGTCCACCAGGCGGAAAGGCAGCATTTCGGTAGCCAAGAGCTTACAGAGGGATAAAGTCAACCTCTTAGCTTTGTCATGGATCGCAGGAAATGGCCTTTTATTTGTCCACATCTGAGGGATAGAGATCTGGCTGCTGTGTGTAGATGGTGGTGAGTAGGGTGTCCCGGAAAAAATGCAGGTTTGTGAGGAAAGTGCAGGCGTAGACATGTAGCCTTCATCCAACGTTGGTGCTATCAATGTCAGAGAGCTGTACACACGCACTTGTTTCCCCTTCCAAACCAACTGATGACCTACCAAGCAAACTGCCTGTTGCGGTTACAGTGGTGGAAGGTTTTTCCCTCTACTGAAAGAATCACGACAAATTTTACATATCACATGATTTGGGCGATCTTTTGCTATGTCAAAAAAGGACCAGGCTAGGCAAGGCTTAGAGGGCATGCGACCTGCTGTGCCACCCCGAATAGTGCTCAGAGGCAGAGTGGTGGCTGAGGATGCAGTTGTAGACATGCTACTAGTACTCCTCCTCTCTCTAGGAAGGCACAAGGTAACTTCGTTGTCAGTAGCATCCTCCTCCACCACCTCTGTTGACCTCCTCGAGTGCCTGACTGTGGGTTGACAGTAGGTCGGATCTAGAAGTTCCTCATCAAGAGTTGTGTTTGCACTTCCCTCCCCCTCAGACTGAGCCTCTTCCTGCCCTGAACGAATATTTAAGTTGTCATCCCAATCTGGTATCTGCGTCTCGTCGTCATCAGTATGTTCCTCATTGTCTATTACAACAGGTGTTTCAGTTTGTGAATAAGGGTCAACATTATGCTCAGAAACTTGGTCATCATGGCCTGAATCTGAGTCACAAAGGTTCTGGGCATCACTGCAGACCATTTCCTGGTCTGTACTCACTGTAGCTTGGGAGCAGACCTCTGATTCCCAAGCTATAGTGTGACTGACCAACTTTGCAGACTCAGCCATCTCTGTTCCACCATACTTTGCAGGGCGGATGGAGACTTGAGAGCTGGGAATAAGCAAGTGTGATTGGGATGACAATTCAGAGGACTTGGTTTTTTTGAATGCAGTTGTTGAGGTGGAGGAGAGGGCACTTGTTGGACCACTTGAGATCCATTCAAGCATGTTCTTTTTTTGGGCATCATCTACCTTTGTTCCAGCTGTTCGTGTTCGTAAAAAAGGGAGCACATCGGATTGTCCACAGAAAGTAGTAGACATCTTAATTTTGCTCGAAGATTGCCTATTTTCAGCAGATGTTAATGGAGCTTTGCCACCTTCCCCACGGACAAACCCTTTTTTTCCTTTTCCAACACACCTGTTCCCCTTTCCACCAGCATCTGTGATTTTGCCACTCATTTTGCTAGCAACAAGAATGTCCACTTAAAATGTGGTAGTAAAAATTCAGAGGTGGTGTAGATTGCAGCGGTGGTCTACCTTTATTGACAGCAGAATAAAACACAATAACTATCCCGGACAATGAAACTATGGCCCTTAAAATGACAGCACAGTTTGCTAGTATAATAGCTTAGCAAAAATTAGTTTGTGCAATGCAGAGGTGCTGCAAATAGATTTGCACTAGTGGGACACTAATGAAGTCCAACAGCCACTTTTAGGATCCCACTAAGTTTCCTCAGTGTTTGCTAGTATAATGGCTTAGTAACAATGAGCTTGAGTGTGCAAAGGGCAGGAGGGTACAGTGGCCGGGTTGGGGGTCAGTGTAGAGGAAAGGAATCCTCACTTTCTATCCCTCCTAATGGTGAAATGCAGCAAGGAACTCCCTGACCTTAGCTTTACAGACGCTGTTATCTGTAGCTGTTAAAACCTCTTTCCACGGACCTGACTGTCACCTATGGTTCAGAGCCTGCTGTAATTAGCCCTTAGAAGGGTTGAAAGAAACTTCTATCCCTATTCTGTATAGCGCTGTGTGTAGAGCGTACACAGCAGTATCGGAGACAGGAGCTGCACCTGCGGTGACTGACACCCAGACGCAGAGGGCAGATGCCCGTATTTATAATGCAGGGACATGTGACATGGACATCCTATCACACATGCCGTTGCTTCTCTGGCTAAAAGTCCACTTAGCTGTGTGTGTGTCTGGGATTGGCTGACATGCTGGCCCACCCCACAAGACGCGCGCGCTTAGGGAGGGAAGGAAGAACAGAAAAAAAATAAAAATGGCGATAGCCATTATCCCAGCAGCAGTGATCTGAATGCGCTGTTCCCGCAGACTATACGCTGAAATTTCATAATAGTGTGAGTCACAGAGTGACTTACAGTATTACAGCGGAAAGCCAGCTAGTAATTAGCTTGGATTTTTGCTGCTAGAACCTTTCTCGAATGTAACTAGAACTATCGACCTTTAGCAAAAAGCTCGAGTTCTAGTTCGATCTAGAACAGCCCCCAAAATCACTCGAACCGCGAACTGGAGAACCACGAACCATGAACCGCGCTCAACTCTAGATAGAACCCCATGTTCAGATGAATTAGAAACCATATGGAATCCCTGTGGCCAGCAGAGAACGGATCTTCAAGCAGGTGAAGCAAATGCTGAGTCTTGAAGTCATCAAGTAATCTAAGAGTAGTTGGTCCAGCCCAATTGACCTAGTGCGGAAACCCTATAATGAATGGAGATGCTGCAATGACAATCGGAAGGTGAATGAGGTCTCCAAGTTTGACCCATATCTAATGCCATGTATGGAAGTGCTGATTGAGAGTCTTGGGCCAACACAGTGTATTACCCCTTTGGACCTAACAAAAGGATATTTGTAAATTTACATGTCTCAGGATGCCAAGATGACAGACTTCTCTACACCTGATGGGTGCTTCCAATACACCAGGATGTTCTTTGGGTTGCATGAAGGCCCAGCCACCTTTCAGAAGTTCATGGACCAGATCCTGGCTCCACAGAACAGTTATGCAGTGGCCTAACTGGATAACATTATCATCTTCAGCCTGCATTGGTGAAGTCATCTAAAAAAGGTCCAGGCACTGTTCGATGCTCTAAGGAAGGAAGGATTTTTTATAAACTCAAAGAAGAAGTTTGCCATGGGGAAAGAAGAGGCCAAATAACTGCGATATGTACTAGATAGAGGTGAGATCAAGCCTTAAATCCATAAAGTGGACACATTGCAGAATTGTCCAACACCACTCTCAAAGAAGCAGGTTAGGGCCTCTCCTGGAATAATGGGGTACTACAAAAGGTTCATCCCAAGCTTTGCCATGATTGCAGCACCTCTGACAGACCCTTAAGGATAAAACGTCAGCTATGGCCAAGTGGACTTCAAAGGCAGAGATGGCTTTTAAGAGTTTAAGATATTTCTATATAAAATGCCAGTCTTGGTGGCACCAGACTTCAAAATGGAATTTGTGGTCCAGACTAGAGATGAGCGAACCGGTCCCGGTTCAGCTCGAGGCCGGTTCGCCGAACGGGGGTCCCGTTCGAGTTCGGCTCGACGAACGTTCGACGAACCGAACTCGAACTGCATAGGAAACAATGGCAGGCAATCACAAACACAGAAAAACACCTAGAAAACACCCTCAAAGGTGTCCAAAAGGTGACAAACAACTCACAACACATGGGAAAGTGACAAGGACATATACTCATGTGAAAACAAAAGAGCTGGACAAGGAAAAAGGAGGACACACAGATATATGAGTATATGCAAGGAAACATCGATTCCATTATTGTGCAACTTGAGCCCTGCTCATTTTAGGCTTCCAATCTTGATAAATTGCCTGAGCTCGCCACGTACGCCTTGGGGATCTTGTCGTGTCCTGCAGCCAGCGTTCATTTTGGTAGCCAACAGTTTGCAGATGATGAAAGTCAACCTCCAAGCCATGTCATGCCCTTCTAGAAGCATGTAAAACACAGCGAGGGGACTCCAACCACAGTCTCCCTCGTTTCCACTAACTGGGCCACACACACCCCACTTGACTGGCATCGGTTGAGCCCCCTTTTGAAAAAGAAAAAGATGCTTTGCATGAAGCACTCTCAAAAAAACGCGTGCCTTTCCCGTCCCCTGGCTGACCCAGGGGAAGAAAAGTCCTCTGAGAGCCATGTCCACATTGTCAGTGGACAGACATGTGTGCTTATCTGCCAGCAGACCCCCAGCAGCACTGAAGACAGGTTCCGAGAGAACGCTGGCTGCAGGACACGACAAGATCCCCAAGGCGTACGTGGCGAGCTCAGGCAATTTATCAAGATTGGAAGCCTAAAATGAGCAGGGCTCATAGTTACATAGTTACTATGTAACTATGTAACTATGTAACTATGAGCCCTGCTCATTTTAGGCTTCCAATCTTGATAAATTGCCTGAGCTCTCCACGTACGCCTTGGGGATCTTTTCGTGTCCTGCAGCCAGCGTTCTCTCGGAACCTGTCTTCAGTGCTGCTGGGGGTCTGCTGGCAGATAAGCACACATGTCTGTCCACTGACAATGTGGACATGGCTCTCAGAGGACTTTTCTTCCCCTGGGTCAGCCAGGGGACGGGAAAGGCACGCGTATTTTTGAGAGTGCTTCATGCAAAGCATCTTTTTCTTTTTCAAAAGGGGGCTTAACCAATGCCAGTCAAGTGGGGTGTGTGTGGCCCAGTTAGTGGAAACGAGGGAGACTGTGGTTGGAGTCCCCTCGCTGTGTTTTACATGCTTCTAGAAGGGCATGACATGGCTTGGAGGTTGACTTTCATCATCTGCAAACTGTTGGCTACCAAAATGCTGCCTTTCCAACAACTGTGGTTATAGACAATGAGGAACATACTGATGAAGATGAGACGCAGATACCCGATTGGGATGACAACTGAAATATTCGGTCAGGGCAAGAAGAGGCTCGGTCTGAGGGGGAGGGGAGTGCAAACACAACAATTGATGATGAAGTTCTAGATCCCACCTACTGTCAACCCACAGTCAGACACTCGAGGAGGTCAACAGAGGCGGTGGAGGAGGATGCAACCGACGACGAAGTAACCTTGCGCCTTCCTGGACACAGTCGGAGCACTGGTAGCACGTCTACAACTGCATCCTCAGCCACCACTCTGCCTCTGAGCATTATTTGGGGTGGATCAACAGGTCGCATGGCCTCTAAGCCTTGCCTAGCCTGGTCCTTTTTTGACATAAAGAAAGATCGCCCAAATTATGTGATCTGTAACATTTGGCATGGTTATCTTAGTAGAGGTCAAAACCTCAGCAGTTTGACAACTTCTTCCATGAATCGTCACATGAATAAATATCATATGGCCTGGTGGGAAGCTCACCGTGCTGCAATGCGGCCTAGCGGAGCCAACCATCCACCGCCTGCCCCTTCCAGTGCATCCGCGCGCTCGTCATCTTATAGGACTGTGGGGACAGCTGTCACACCTGTTTTTCCACCCACAACTTTCACCACTGTAACCGCAACAGGCAGTTTGCTTGGTAGGTCGTCAGTTGGTTTGGAAGGGGAAACAAGTGATTGTGTACAGCTCTCTCAAACATCGATAGCACCAACGTTGGATGAAGGCAACATCATGTCTCCGCCTGCACTTTCCTCACAAACCTGCATTTTTCCAGGGACACCCTACTCAACACCGTCTACACACAGCAGCCAGATCTCTGTCCCTCAGATGTGGTCAAATAAAAGGCCACTTCCTGCGACCCATGACAAAGCGAAGAGGTTGACTCTATCCTTCTGTAAGCTGTTGGCTACCGAAATGCTGCCTTTCCGCCTAGTGGACACACAGGATTTTAGAGACCTTATGTCTGTCGCTGTGCCCCAGTAACAGATGCCTAGTCGCCACTACTTCTCTAAGAAAGGTGTGCCCGCGCTACACCAACATGTCGCAGACAACATCACCGCTTCCTTGAGAAACTCTGTGTGTGAACGGGTGCATTTCACCACCGATACTTGGACCAGTAAGCATGGACAGGGACGTTACATGTCGCTGACTGGCCACTGGGTAACTATGGTGATAGATGGTGAAGGGTCTGCTGCACAAGTCTTGGCGTCCCCACGACTTGTGTGTCAATCCTCTGTCTGTCCAAGTTCCGCCACTGCTTCTGCATCCTCCACCTCATCTGGGTCCTCCACCTCCGCCCCAAGCCTGCCTGGTCAGGCCACCAGCGTTCTCACTGCGCAGAACGAATCACGCAACCCTCATTACTATGCTGGCAGCAGAGCGCAACGGCATCAGGCGGTATTTAGCTTGACATGTCTTGGGAATAAGAGTCACAGAGCAGAGGAGTTGTGGTCAGCTCTGCGGTCCGAGTTTAATAAATGGTTGTCTCCACTCAACCTGCAGCCTGGTAAGGCCGTGTGCGACAATGCTGCAAACCTAGGTGCGGCCCTTAGCCTGGGCAAGCTGGCACACGTGCCTTGTATGGCTCACGTGTTTAACCTTGTTGTCCAGCAATTTTAACCCACTATCACGGCCTAGATGAGCTTCTGCACAGGGCATGGTCACTCTCTGCTCACTTCTGCCGTTTAAACGCCGCAGCTGACTTGACTTGCATTGCTCCAGAAGTCTTTCAGCCTGCCGGTTCATCACCTGAAATGCGATGTATCGACACGCTGGAATTCGACTCTTCACATGATACAGAGACAGCACCAACGAGCCCTGGTGCATTACGTCATGACTAGTGATGAGCGAGTACTAAAAAGCTCGGGTGCTCGAAGCTCGGGCCGAGCCTCCCAAGATACTCGTGTACTCGGGCCGAGCAACGAGCCCAATGTTATCCTATGGGAGACCCGAGTATTTTTGTGAAATGACCCCCCGGCAGCATGGAGAAACCCTAAAAATGGCACAAAAGTCTCAGAAGAGTGCTCAAATGACATGGCAACAGTATGGGGAAGACCCCTTGAAGCATTTAGCACTGAAAAGTCACAGCTGTGAACAATTTTGTCCGCGTTTTACGCCATTTTTACGGACTCACCAGAAAACCTTCCAAAATGACCCCAAAATGATTTTTCATGGCGGAAATGTTAAGGGCACATACCCAATAGTGAGATAGAGCTGGTGTATGTTACTTTTTGAGATTAATACATGAAAGATTTTACGTGAAAACATGGTGTGGCACTCCGATGTCCCTGAGAAGAGACGTACATGAAGGCCTCTTGAGTCTAATGTGCCCATTTTGAGGAAGTGAGTCTTTGTAGTATTTTTCTTTGCCAGGGCAGTCCAAAATTGTGAGGTTCAACAATGCCCCTGCATACAGACGTGCATGAGGGCCTCAAAACATTAAGTGTCCATTGTCAGGAAGTGGGTGTATTATAGTATAGCCCTTAGGCAGGGCAGCCAAAAATTGGGAGGCTCCACGTTGTCCCTGGATAGAGACGTGCATGAGGGCCTGTAAACCTGAAGTGCCCATTGGAAGGAAGTGGGTGTATTATAGTATAGCCCTTAGGCAGGGCAGCCAAAAATTGGGAGGCTCCACGTTGTCCCTGGATAGAGACGTGCATGAGGGCCTGTAAACCTGAAGTGCCCATTGGAAGGAAGTGGGTGTATTGTAGTATAGCCCTTAGGCAGGGCAGCCAAAAATTGGGAGGCTCCACGTTGTCCCTGGATAGAGACGTGCATGAGGGCCTGTAAACCTGAAGTGCCCATTGGAAGGAAGTGGGTGTATTATAGTATAGCCCTTAGGCAGGGCAGCCAAAAATTGGGAGGCTCCACGTTGTCCCTGGATAGAGACGTGCATGAGGGCCTGTAAACCTGAAGTGCCCATTGGAAGGAAGTGGGTGTATTATAGTATAGCCCTTAGGCAGGGCAGCCAAAAATTGGGAGGCTCCACGTTGTCCCTGGATAGAGACGTGCATGAGGGCCTGTAAACCTGAAGTGCCCATTGTAAGGAAGTGGGTGTATTATAGTATAGCCCTTAGGCAGGGCAGCCAAAAATTGGGAGGCTCCACATTGTCCCTGGATAGAGACGTGCATGATGGCCTGTAAACCTGAAGTGCCCATTGTAAGGAAGTGGGTCTATTGTAGTATAGCCCTTAGGCAGGGCAGCCAAAAATTGGGAGGCTCCACGTTGTCCCTGGATAGAGACCTGTTAGGTTCTTAGTGCCTCCGTGCTTGCATTTAAAAACCGCACGTGTGTGCCTGTTGGTGGCAGCTTTCCGCTGCATTTGTGTGAGTTTTGCAAAAACTTGGATATAACGCACAAGTCTAGTGAATACACATCAGCACAGCATTGCAAAATGCGCAAGGGCGTTTTCAACGAACAAGGAAGTGGACGTGATGGTGGTGCAGGCAGAGACCGAGGTTGTGTGCAAGCTCTAATTTCGCCACAACAAAGGGCCACATCTAGTCGCTCGCACGTCCTGTCCCAAATTCTTGGGGACCGCAGCAGTACACCGCTCTTGAACCAAGACCAGTGTCAACAGGTTGTTAGTTGGATAGCGGATAATGCTTCCAGTCAGATTGGCACCACCACAAACACTCTGTCTTCCACACGGTCAAGTGTCAGTAGCCGTGATACTGCACCGCACATTTCAGAACCTGATCCTCCTTCCTACCACCAGGCCGAGTACACGTCCACGGACATTACTGATCCCACACTTGGACACTCGGAAGAGCTGTTCGTTCACGTTTCCATTCACAAATTCTGGCCTCTCGCCAGCTCCTGTTGAAGTGGGCCATGACGAGATTGTATGTACAGATGCCCAAATATTTGAGCAGCCACGTTCTCACGAAGTTAGCAACGTGTCTCAACAAGGGGTGGACGATGATGAGACACAATTGTCAGGAAGTCAGGAGGAGGAGCAGGGTGCGGAAGAGGAAGACGACGTGGTGGATGATCCAGTAACTGACCCAACCTGGCAGGAGGATATGCAGAGCGAGGACAGCAGTGCACAGGGGGAGGGAGGCGTAGCATCCCAACAGGCAGTAAGAAGCAGAGTGGTGGCCCCAGGCAGACGTCAGGCAACTGTTCCCCGGAACAACACGACACAAGGTGCCTGTACAAATGTTAGGTCTTCCAGAGTCTGGCTGTAATACTATTGTATGTATTGAGGATTTCGATTGCGTTAGGGCAATGACAACCAGAGACGAGTTCTTGGTGCAAGACGTTTATAATATGCAACCAGCAAATATGTACATAAACGGAACAAAAACACAGTAGAACATAAATACAGGAAATACCTTCCAGGGACGGAGCGAAAGGGAATTCCCGGGACCGCGCACCGGACTCCCCCAGGGAGACCACCAAGAGCGAACCCCTATACAGGGACTGTCTGGCAATCACCCCAGAAGCCCTAAATGCGCAGCAGCCGGGACACAAAAGGGCAATAGGTAAGTCCAAAAATGTCCGTACGTGATGTGAGTCCAGAGTGGTATTAAACGGAAGGAACCGGGCAGAAGTGCCGACCAAAGACGGCAAACGGAGTCCGGGCACAGCTAGATGATACCAGATGAAGTCCAGAGTCGGTGTCGGTTGTTTTCCAAGAGGATCCGAATAACAATCAGGAACCAAAAGCAGCAGGGCAGGAGCACACAGGAAGCAGTATACTCAGGCACTGGACTAAGCTTTAGGGGCGGCTTTTAAACAGATGGACAGGAAGTAGGGCAACAGAACAGAAAACTCCATGTTAACAAAGGGCAAGCTCTTTCAAAAGAAAACTGGAAAACCCGGAACTCTGACACTGGCAGTTTTTTAAGTTGGCTCCAGATGATTCTAAAAAGGCCATTTGCAACACCTGCCATGCCAGCATCAGCAGGGGTACCAAAACTAGCAGCCTGACCACCAGCAGCATGATCAGGCACATGTCAGCCAAGCACCCGACTTTGTGGGAAGTACAACAGAGTCCAGAAGCAGTGCTTGCTGATGTCACTGCTACGTCTTCGCTGGTTGTGCATGCGAGCCAATCCCCTGTCCATGCTGCCTGCGAACAAGCCTCCTCCACTCCTGCACCTGCAGTTGCCTACGCAGAAAGAACACCATCATCAAGCACGTCCTGGTCCCAGCGCAGCGTTCAGTTATCCATTCAGCAAACCTTTGAACGCAGGCGCAAATACACTGCCAACACCCCACATGCCACAGTTCTAAATGCTAACTTTTCGCGACTGCTTGCGCTGGAAATGTTGCCTTCTAGGCTGGTTGAGACAGAAGCATTCCGCGACCTGATGGTGGCAGCTGTCCCACGTTACTCGGTCCACAGCCGCCACTATTTCTCCCGGTGTGCCGTCCCCGCATTGCATAACCACGTGTCACAAAACATCACACGTGCCCTGAACAACGCTGTTTCAGCCAAAGTCCACCTAACCACAGACACGTGGACAAGTGCATGTGGGCAAGGCCGCTACATCTCGTTGACGTCACACTGGGTTAATATTGTGCAAGCTGGGACCCAGTCTGAGCGAGGGACGGAACACGTCCTTCACACACCAAGTTTTGCAGGCCCTACCTCAGTCAGGGTTTCACACACACTCTACAGCTCCGGAATGTCATGCTCCTCAGCCTCCTCCTCCTCCTGCGCATCCTGATCCACTTTACCCTCCACACCAGTCCCAAGCTGGAAGTGTCGCGGGCGGAGGAGGGGATGGTGCGCTCTCCCACTGCTCGGGTCCGGCTGACGCTGCTCTATGGCTGCTGCTGCTCGTTGGCTCGAGCGATGGCCAGATCCCGGGGACTCGAGCGGCGCTACTCGCCCGTGAGTGAAAAGGGGTGGTTTGGGTTTTGGGGATATTGTCCGTGACGCCACCCACGGTTGTGGTGATTGTGTGGACACCACCGCTGCTCTGGACGGGGATCCCGGGAGCCTGTGACAGGGAGCAGCTTTGTTGTTATTTCTCCCCTCCGTGGGTAGGTGGGTTGGTTGTCCCGGGGCCTGGTGATGGGGTAGACATGGATGACAGGCGGGTTGCGGGGCCTGATGAGGTGCAGGGTCGCAGGGGCAGCGCTGTGCCGCACGGCATGGAGGTACTCACTCAGCCCAATGATGATGACACAGTTCACGGTTAAACAAGTGGCTGAATGGACGGGTCACTCGGACGGCTGCGGTTGTTCCTCCCTGCAGGTTAGTGATGACTGTCTCTCCCTGCACCTAAGTTAAGTGTTGGTAGTGATGGTTTCCCAACGGTAACCCGCTCCCCGACCTGGATATGGGCCGGAGGAGCCCCTTTTGCCCACAGGCGCTGGCCCTGGGAGACGGTTGCCCTTGGCGGTGGCTGTGTCTCCCCTTCACGGTTGAACGGTTGCCTTCTATCTGGACTTGGCTGTTTGGAAACCCTGAGGTTCCCTTCACTAACGGATTTGGCAAATTCACGGCGACACCAAGCCTTGCCGGGATCCGAAAGTCCTCTGCCAATGGTGCTGGCTTCTCTTTGTATACCGGTCCGGTACGGCCGGGTCACCACCCGTCCACGGTCCTTACGGCAGACTCCAATCGGCCTCCACTGCAGACGGTCACCACATCCTGCCAACCTTGCTGTCCTGTCCGGGCCACACACCCGGACCAACTTCAGGCTCTTTGCTGTCACTTTTCTCCTCTCTACTACTTTCCTCCTTCCACTTCCTTAGCTTAACTCTCACTGCCTGTGTTTTCCCTCCTCCTCGGTGGGTGGAGACCAACCGCCTGGCTCCACACCCTGGTGTGGACAACAGCCCCTGGGGAAGGCAACAAGGATTTTGTGTTTTGACTATGATATGCCTGCAGGGAGTGTGGGGTGTTTAAGTGTTGTGCTCTGTGGCCCCTGGCTTGTCCAGGGCGACACAGAAGCACTGCAGCACTGCCTCGGCGAAGCGGCAACAGGCAGTGCTGAAGCTAATCTGCATAGGTGACAACAAACCCCACAATGCAGAAGAGGTGTGGACAGCTCTGAAACAGAAGGCAGATCACTGGCTCACAACTCTGAACCTAAAGCCAGGAAAGGTCGTGTGTGACAATGGCCGGAACCTGGTGGCGGCTTTGAGGGGAGGCCAGCTGACACATGTTCCATGCGTGGCCCATGTGCTCAACCTCGTGGTTCAGCGGTTTCTAAAGTCATACTCAGAGCTGTCTGATCTGCTGGTAAAAGTTCGCCGCCTGTCTGCACATTTTCGAAAGTCACCTACTGCTTCAGCCGGCCTTGCCGGCTTAAGACGCCGTTTGCATCTTCCGGCACACAGACTGGTGTGTGATGTCCCCACGCGTTGGAATTCAACTCTGCACAAGTTGGTCAGGATATGTGAGCAGAAGAGGGCAGTTGTTGAGTACCTGCATCACCTAAGCCGTCGGGAAATGGGTCAAACTCCACACATAACACCTGAGGAGTGGAGATGGATGTCCGACCTATGCACCATCCGCCAAAACTTTGAGGACTCCACCAAGATGGTGAGCGGCGATGACGACATTATTAGCGTCACCATACCGCTTCTCTGCCTTCTAAAATGGTCTCTGCTCAAAAAACAACCATGATGCATTGCAGGCGGAGCGCGATGAGTTTGAGCAAGAAACAGTAGTGGGTGTGGGTGATGATAACACACAGCCCAGCCTCGTCTCATCACAACGTGCAGTGGAGGACTATGACGAGGAGGAGGATGAAGACATGGAGCAACTCTCTGGCCAATTTGAGGATATGACATGCAGTCATATCCTCGGTTCAGCGTGGCTGGCCAGAGGACAGGGTAGATGATGAGGAGGAGGAGGAGGAGGACAGCATGTTCAGTCATCGTGTTGGTCAGGATACTGAAGTGATGGCTGTTAAGAGTCTGGCACACATGGCTGACTTTATGGTAAGCTGCCTGTCTCGTGACCCTCGCGTTAAGAACATCTTGGCCGACAATCATTACTGGTTGGTAACACTGTTAGACCCACGCTACAAGGAGAACTTTTTGTCTCTTATTCCCGTGGAGGAGAGGTCAACCAAAATGCAGCAGTTCCGGAAGGCCATAGTCACGGAAGTAGGCAAAGCATTCCCCTCACAAAATGCTAGCGGCATAGGTCAGGAATCAGTGGACAACCGAGGCGTACAGCCGAGAGAGGCACAAGTCCAATCCGCCAGAGGTAGGGGAACAGTCTTTAAGATGTGGGACAGTTTTCTCAGCCCCTCACGTACCACAGCCCCTGAGGTGCGGGGTAGTGCCACAAGAAATCCTAAGTTTGCCCAGATGCTGAAGGAGTACCTTGCAGATCGAACAACTGTACTCCGACATTCCTCTGTGCCTTACAATTATTGGGTATCCAAGCTGGACACGTGACATGAATTGGCTCTCTACGCCTTGGAAGTCCTGGCCTGCCCTGCTGCTAGCGTTTTGTCAGAGCGTGTTTTTAGTGCCGCAGGTGGAATCATTACAGATAAACGCACCCGCCTGTCAACTGAAAATGCTGACAGGCTGACTCTGATCAAGATGAACAAGGGTTGGATTGGGCCAGACTTCACCACACCACCAGCAAATGAGAGCGGAATTTAAAGTTTGCCATGTACCTCCACTCACCCATGGGTACACACTTCTGGACTTTGGATAATCGCTGGACTGCTCCTCCTTCTCCTCAGGCGCCACCATGATGATGACCGTTACAAATTGCAATACTTAGGCCTTTGTTTCAGGTATACCCCCAGTGGTAAATTTTTTCGCCCATTCTTTGCAGAATGGACATTACAACGACAGGAGACCCGCTCCTTTGCAATGGGAACAATGTTTTGAGGCCCTCATGCACGTCTCTACCCAGGGACAACGTGGAGCCTCCCAATTTTTGGCTGCCCTGCCTAAGGGCTATACTACAATAGACCCACTTCCTTCCAATGGGCACTTCAGATTTACAGGCCCTCATGCACGTCTCTACCCAGGGACAACGTGGAGCCTCCCAATTTTTGGCTGCCCTGCCTAAGGGCTATACTACAATAGACCCACTTCCTTCCAATGGGCACTTCAGGTTTACAGGCCCTCATGCACGTCTCTATCCAGGGACAACGTGGAGCCTCCCAATTTTTGGCTGCCCTGCCTAAGGGCTATACTACAATAGACCCACTTCCTTACAATGGGCACTTCATGTTTACAGGCCATCATGCACGTCTCTATCCAGGGACAATATGGAGCCTGACGCTGCCACCGACTGCCACACACATGCTGTTTTTAAATGCAAGCACGGACGCAATAAGAACCTAACTGGTTTTTAGGAGCGACAATTACTGAGAAGTCTGACACTATCAGACACTGCTGACTGACGTGTATTATACACTAGACTTGTGCGTTATATAATAGTTTGTGCAAAACGCGCACCTGTCCCCTGCCACCGACTGCCACACACGTGCTGTTTTTAAATGCAACCACGGACGCAATAAGAACCTAACTGGTTTTTAGGAGCGACAATTACTGAGAAGTCTGACACTATCAGACACTGCTGACTGACGTGTATTATACACTAGACTTGTGCGTTATATAATAGTTTGTGCAAAACGCGCACCTGTCCCCTGCCACCGACTGCCACACACGTGCTGTTTTTAAATGCAACCACGGACGCAATAAGAACCTAACTGGTTTTTAGGAGCGACAATTACTGAGAAGTCTGACACTATCAGACACTGCTGACTGACGTGTATTATACACTAGACTTGTGCGTTATATAAAAGTTGGTGCAAAACGCGCACCTGTCCCCTGCCACCGACTGCCACACACGTGCTGTTTTTAAATGCAACCACGGACGCAATAAGAACCTAACTGGTTTTTAGGAGCGACAATTACTGAGAAGTCTGACACTATCAGACACTGCTGACTGACGTGTATTATACACTAGACTTGTGCGTTATATAATAGTTTGTGCAAAACGCGCACCTGTCCCCTGCCACCGACTGCCACACACGTGCTGTTTTTAAATGCAACCACGGACGCAATAAGAACCTAACTGGTTTTTAGGAGCGACAATTACTGAGAAGTCTGACACTATCAGACACTGCTGACTGACGTGTATTATACACTAGACTTGTGCGTTATATAATAGTTTGTGCAAAACGCGCACCTGTCCCCTGCCACCGACTGCCACACACGTGCTGTTTTTAAATGCAACCACGGACGCAATAAGAACCTAACTGGTTTTTAGGAGCGACAATTACTGAGAAGTCTGACACTATCAGACACTACTGACTGACGTGTATTATACACTAGACTTGTGCGTTATATAATAGTTTGTGCAAAACGCGCACCTGTACCCTGCCACCGACTGCCACACACGTGCTGTTTTTAAATGCAAGCACGGACGCAATAAGAACCTAACTGGTTTTTAGGAGCGACAATTACTGAGAAGTCTGACACTATCAGACACTGCTGACTGACGTGTATTATACACTAGACTTGTGCGTTATATAATAGTTTGTGCAAAACGCGCACCTGTACGCTGCCACTGACTGCCACACACGTGCTGTTTTTAAATGCAAGCACGGACGCAATAAGAACCTAACTGGTTTTTAGGAGCGACAATTACTGAGAAGTCTGACACTATCTGGACTGTTTTACACTGTGTACACCAGCCCCAGATATGATGAAGGCTGGTATACGGTCACCACTACCCTGCCTGCCTGCCTGTATACTGCTACAATAGTCCTGACAAGGACTCTTCTGGTCACTAGCCTGTATTCCGACCTGGCTATACCCTGCCTGTATATAGCAACAATAGTCCTGAGAAGGACTCTGCTACTGTACTCCGACCTGGCTATACCCTGCCTGCCTGTATACAACTAGAATAGTCCTGAGAAGGACTTCTGGTCACACTGTTTGCAGACCTGCTCCGGAACTAACTATAAAGGGCCGCAAAGCTTTCCCTGAATCAGCGACACTCTCCCTGCACTGACTGTCTGGATAGTTGTGAGCAGAGCACAGCGCGCCGGCCGATATAAAGGCTCGGTCACGCTGTGCAGGCCGGCCAATCACTGCAATTCCACAACTAACAGGGCTGTGGCATTGCAGTGGTCTGCCAGCCAATCCCTGCATGAGGGCTGGCTCTCAAAAGAGCGCCAACATGCAGAAATGAAGACCACGAGTACAGCACGAGTATCGCGAGATTACTCGGTCCCCGCCGAGCAGCCCGAGTACAGCGATACTCGTGCGAGTACCGAGTAGTGACAAGCATGCTCGCTCATCACTAGTCATGACGTATAGCCTAGGCCAATGAGATGCAGAGGTGGGGCAGATTACACTACTAGAGTGGTCTCAGATCAAGGACCTATGCACCTTTCTGCACAGTTTCGACATGGTGACGAATATGTTTAGCGCTGACAATGCCATTATCAGCATGACGATTCCAGTCATTTACATGCTGGAGCACACGCTAAACACTATTCGGAGTCAGGGGGTGGGACAACAGGAAGGGGATGAACTACAGGAGGATTCATATGCGCAAGACACAACAACATCACCAAGGTCCAGACGTTCATCATTACCAAGGCGACAGGCATGGGACCATGGGGGACAGGGATCAACAAGGGCGCATGGTAGCAGGCGAGATGTTGAGGAAGGTGCAGGAGGACATGAAGATATGGAGGACGAACTGTCCATGGACATGGAAGACTCAGCAGATGAGGGGGACCTTGGTCAAATTTCAGTTGAAAGAGGTTGGGGGGAGATGTCAGAGGAAGAAAGAACGGTTAGCACCTCTATGCCACAAACACAGCGTGGACTTGGTCCGCATGGCTGCGCAAGACACATGAGTGCCTTCTTGTTGCACTACCTCCAACATGACCCTCGTATTGTCAAAATTAGAAGTGATGATGACTACTGGCTTGCCACACTATTAGATCCCCGGTACAAGTCCAAATTTTGTGACATAATTCCAGCCATAGAAAGGGACGCACTTATGCAGGAGTATCAGCAGAAGCGGTTACTCGATCTTAGATCCGCTCTTCCACCAAACAACCGTGCAGGTGCAGGGAGTGAATCTCCCAGTTTTAACTTGACAAACATGGGACGGTCTCGTCATCTTCAACAGTCTACACGTACCAGTAGGACCGTATCTGGTGCTGGTAACAGCAATTTAATGGAATCTTTTCATAATTTTTTTAGACCCTCCTTTGCAAGGCCACCAGAGACAACAAGTCTGACACATAGTCAACGGCTGGAGAGGATGATACAGGAGTATCTACAAATGAACATCGATGCCATGACTTTGCAAATGGAGCCTTGCTCATTTTGGGCTTCAAATCTAGAAAAATGGCCAGAGCTATCCAGTTACGCCTTGGAGATTTTGTCGTGTCCAGCTGCCAGCGTTGTCTCTGAACATGTCTTCAGTGCTGCTGGGTGTGTGCTGACAGATAAGCGCACGCGTCTGTCCAGTGACAATGTGGACAGACTGACCTTCATCAAAATTAACAAGTCATGGATCCAGAATGAATTTACAACCCCTGTGTCATCCTGGGGAGAGTAAATGCTTGTGGATTTTGATTGTGCTTGATGCAAATCTAGCTGTGAAGTGTACAACTATGGCACAACTGCTGCCACTGAATGGGTGGGTGTGTGTGGGGCACAATTTTTGGAAAAAAGGGAGGCTCCGCTTGGAGTAACCCTTGCTTACATTGTTTTTAAAAGGAGCCAAGATGACCAAGTCATGGTTCAGCAAAGACTTTATCTACCTACCCCGGTGTCATGCTGGGGATGGTTAATTATGCCGTATTTTTGAATGTGCTTGATGCAAATCAAAACATCCTGTTTGCAACTAGGGCACAAGTGCTGCCACTGATGGGGTGTCTGTGTGCCCAATTTTTGGAAAAAAGGGAGACTCCGCTTGGAGTAACCCTTGCTTGCTGTGGTTTTTAAAAATGATACAAGATGAACAGATCTGAAGGCAAGATGAAGGCAACATCATGTCTCCGCCTGCACTTTCCTCACAAACCTGCATTTTTCCAGGGACACCCTACTCAACACCGTCTACAGACAGCAGCCAGATCTCTGTCCCTCAGATGTGGTCAAACAAAAAGGCCACTTCCTGCGACCCATGACAAAGCTAAGTGGTTGACTCTATCCCTCTGTAAGCTGTTGGCTACCGAAATCTTGCCTTTCCGCCTAGTGGACACACAGGATTTTAGAGACCTTATGTCTGTCGCTGTGCCCCAGTACCAGATGCCCAATCACCACTGCTTCTCCAAGAAAAGCATGCCCGCGCTACACCAGCATGTCGCACAAAACATCACCACTTCCTTGAGAACATCTGTGTGCGACAGGCTGCATTTCAACACAGATACTTGGACCAGTAAGCATAGACAGGGTCATTACATGTCACTGACTGGGCACTGGCAAACTATGGTGAGAGATGGAGAAGGGTCTGCAGTACAAGTCTTGCCGTCCCCACGAGTTGTTTCAATCCTTCTTCTGTATGTAGAAGTTAATACACTGCTTCTGCCTCTTCAACCTCGTGTGGGTCCTCCACCTTGGCGCAAACCCTGTGTGGTCAGGCCACACTTCCTTGCAACTGCGCACAAGGACTACCACACACCTCCTTACTATGCTGGCAGCAGAGCTCAATGCCATCAGGCGGTCAAAGGTTTACTTTGAAATGTATGGGAAATGTGAGTCACACCGCTATTCCAGAGAATAGTAGTCAGGCAGGGTCAAAACATTAATTGAGGAACAGGAACAGAATGGGACGGCCAGGAAAGAATCAGAAAACAAGCAGAGGTGAAATGCGGATCGGCCAACAAGGTACATAAACAGCAAGCAGGAAAAGTAGTCAGGTAACAAGCACACAAAATCATAAAACTGAACTGGGGGTAAAATTAACCAGAGGTTCATAGCTATGGCTGGCAGTGGTCTGCAGACAGGATGGGCATAAAAAAAAAGAGTGTGGTGTCTTCCCATTGGTTGTAGCTGAATGATGGTATTTCATCTGTGAGATACCCACCAGCTACATTTAGCCAGAGATTCTGCATCTGTCAAGGTAATGCAGCCCAGTGGGTGAGCATAACCTGCGTCCACCTGCGCCGCTGGCATCGACTACTCTCCCATCATCAGCACTGTTCATGAAAGGAACACGTTGTCACCTGGCGACCGGAGTACAAATTGACGGAGCGGACTCCGTTGGTGACTTAACAGCCGTGTGCGGCAATGATGCAAACCTGGCTGCGGGCCATCCTCAGGGCAATGTGACACACGTGCCTTGTATGGCTCACGTGTTGAACCGAATTCTCCAGCAATTTTTAAAACACCATCACGGCCTACATGGCCTTGTGCAGCGGGCACGCTCGCTATGTGCTCACTTCCATCGTGCGCACACAGCAGCTCAACATCTTTCATCACTCCGGAAGTCTTAGGGTCTGGCAGTTAAACGCCGGAAATGCGATGTTCCGACACGCAGGAATTGGAATCTGCACATGTTGCAGCGTGTGTGGCAGCACCGCAGAGCCCTGCAGAAATACGGTATGACATATAGCCTGGGATAACTTGATCAAGAGGTGGTGCAGATCACGCTGCTGGAGTGGTGTCAGATCAAGGACCTATGCACCCTGCTACACAGTTTAGAAATGTCGACGAAGATGTTTAGCACTGGCAATGTCATTCTCAGCGTGACAATTCTGGTCATCTACATGATGGAGCACACTGTAATTATTATTCGGAGTCAGGTGTTGGGACAAGAGGAAGGGGAGGAAGTACAGGAGGAGTCATATGCGGAAGGGATAACAAGATCTACGAGGTCCAGATGGTCAGCGGCACCTATGCGGCATTCATGGTGAGGGAGAGGGATTAACAAGGGCGCATAGTATCAGCAAAAAGTGTTGATGAAAGTGCAGGAGCCCATGAAGAAATGGAGGACGAACTGGCGATGGGCATGGAAGACTCAGCAGATGAGTGAGAGCTTGCTCACATTTCGGTTGTGCGAGGTTGTGGGGAGAGGGCAGAGGAAGGATGCACGATTCTCACCTCTCTGCCACCAACACACCAAGGACTTGGTCCTCCTGGATGCACAAGACACATGAGCGCCTTCTTGCTGCACTACCTACATGACCCTCGGATTGTATGAATTTGAAGTAATCCTGAATACTGGGTTGCCACACTGTTAGATCCCCAGTACAAGACAAAATTTGGCGAACTAATTCCTGCCAAAGAAATGGACGCACGTATACAGGAGTATCTGCAGAATGGGGTACGCAATCTTAGATCTACTTTTCCACTAAACACCAGTGCTGCACAGAGTGAATCTCAACGCTTTGTCATGGATAGGAGGAAATGGTCTTTTCCTTGTCCACATAGGAGGGACCGAGGGATGGCTGCTGTGCTGAGATGGCGTTGAGTACGGTGTCCCTGCACAGTTGCACTTTTGGTCATATCCCAAAATGAGTTGAAAAAGGACAGATGCTGTTGGAAAGGGGAACAGGTGTGTTGGAAAGGGGAAAAAAGTTTTGGTCCGTGGATTTGGAGGTTAAGCAACTGTAACATTTGCTGAAGAAACACCATCTGTTACAGTGGGACTGGCAGATTTGGATAAAGTGGTATATAATCTGTGACCGCTATATAACGAAAATTAATAAGAAAAGAAAGAGAAAGGTATATATCCCCATCAGCAGTCAGTGTCCACCGTGCTCCCAGTTGGAAAAGGAGAGGTTGGCAACTGGAAGGTTTGGTGGAGGATACAGAGCTGTGTGGCTATGAAACTAATAGTAGCCTGAACCGAGTTAGACGCCATTCGGATCTGGAGACTGTGAGCCCTGTTAGCGTCACAGGGTCCACATGCCCGCCCAGCCCAGGAACTCCCTGTTAACAACACAGGGGCCATTGAGTACGCTGACCGTGTGCGTAGGGGCACACCTGTGGACAGCAGGCGCATCAGCAGCAGCAGGCCTGTTAATGCCACTGGGCTGCACAAGCAGGACTGGTAGGACAGGAGCTGGTCTTAACCGTTCTGCGTTACCAACTGTGGTGGTGGCCTGCATCCACCACCCTATCCCTGCCTACCTCTGGCCTAAAGCCGCAATGGGTTCAACACATGGAGGTGTGCTCTTTCGGAGCATAATAGAAGACTGCGCACCTCCTTGTTGGCTCCAGCCCCTTTTATAACCTGGGTCCGCCCCAAACCAGGGTGAACCACAATGCACCTCCTGGAGACAAAAGCAGAGTGACACGTCATGAGTGGCATAACTAGCGTCCTATTTGGAACCGCAACTTCAATGATGACCTCATGGCTGCCATGACCCAAACACCTCACCAGTCATCGTCTGACCATCAATAATGCGGTGACAAGTCATAGGTGTGGGCCTCTGCAAGCCATTTGGGAGGACACCTGATGCCCTGTGGTCTATATGTGCCCCCCACATCAGGGCCATGGCCAAAGAGTTCATTACCGGACCTAGTCTCTGATGCAGTAAGTGCCTGAGCATGCTCAGTAGCATGAAATACAGTCTCTGAAAAAAGACTATCAGCTTTAGCATGGTGTCTAGGCACAAAACAGGACTTAGACCCGGCACGGAATGCAAGCACCTGTGCAAAGAGGCTTTTCACACTTAGTGTGGGAGCATGCGCTGTATCCCGAAAAGAAGACTTAGCGTCAGGAATAACACATTCAGGCTGAGCATACTCACTAGGCGAAACACTGTAATTATGCTGCAGCTGGGGTACATCGGCACACGCATGCGCACTAGCTGCCTCTCCACACTTAGACGTGGAGGGGAAATTGCTCTTGGAGATGCTGTCTATGAACAGAAGGAAAAGCTAAAGGAAGCCTGACTTTCTATCCCTCCGAATTATGAAATGCAGCAATGAATTCCATGAGTTTGCTATAACATTAGCGTAGCAAAATGTGCATGAGGGTGTCATGTAGAGGTGCTATAAATAGCTTGTCACCAGTGGGGCACTAATGGAATACAACAGCCAGTTCTATGATGCCACTAAATGGCAGTATTTTTTGCTATCATTATAGCTTATTAAAAACAGAGCAGGAGGGTGTCATGCAGAGGTGCTGCACATAGATTTGTAGTAGTGTGAATAGACAAAAGTACAATAGTCACGTTTAGGACGCCACTAGGTACACTGACTGTTTGCTAGTATAATGGCTTAGTTTAAAAAAGTTGGAGTGTGCAATGCAGGCAGACGTGCTCTGCAAATGTCTTTGCACTAGTGGGACTATAGCAAAGTCCAATAGCCACGTTTAGGATGCCACTAGGTGCACTGAGTGTTTGCTAGTATAATGGCTGAGTTAAAAAAAGGTGGAGTGTGCAATGCAGGCAGACGTGCTGCAAATATGTTTACAATAGTGTGAATAGACAAAAGTACAATAGCCACGTTTAGGATGCCACTAGGTACACTGAGTGTTTGCTAGTATAATGGCTTAGTTTAAAAAAGTTGGAGTCTGCAATGCAGGCAGACGTGCTCTGCAAATGTCTTTGCACTAGTGGGACTATAGCAAAGTCCAATAGCCACGTATAGGATGCCACTAGGTACACTGAGTGTTTGCTAGTATAATGGCTTAGTTATAATGAGTTGGAGTGTGCAGAGGACAGGAGGGTACAGTGCCAGGATTGTGGGGCTCTGGGTAGAGGAATGGAAGCCTGCCTTTCTATTCCCTCCTAATGGTGAAATGCAGGGAGGAAATCCCTGACCTTGGCTACACAGACGCTGTTGCTGTTTGCAGGACCTGTCACCTATGGCTCTCTGACCCTGCCGGTTTGAGCCCTTAAAAGGACTGCTAGAATGTGCTCTCCCTAAGCTGTCTAACGCTGTGTATGCAGCGCATACAGCTGTATCGGCGATAGGACTCAGGAGGACGGAGCTGCGACAGTGATGTCTGACACCAAAGACGCAGAAGAGATAATGGCGTCCTGGACGAAAATGTCCGTTTTTATAATGCAGGGACATGTGACATGGACATCCTATCACACATGCCGTTGCTTCTCTGGCTAAAAGTCCACTTAGCTGTGTGTGTGTCTGGGATTGGCTGACATGCTGGCCCACCCCACAAGACGCGCGCGCTTAGGGAAGGAAGACAAGAAAAAAAAAAAATGGCGATCGCCATTATACAAACAGCAGTGATCTGAAGGCGCTGTTCCCGCACAGTATACACTGAAATGTCATAATAGTGTGATTCACAGAGTGACTTACACTATTACAGCAGAAACCAAGCTAGGATTTAGCTGGTTTTTTGCTGCTAGAACCGTTCTCGAACGTTTCTAGAACTATCGAGCTTTTGCAAAAAAGCTCGAGTTCTAGTTCGATCTAGAACATGCCCCAAAATCCCTCGAGCCTAGAACTGGAGAACCACGAACCGCGCTCAACTCTAGTCCAGACACACACTTCAGACATCAATTTAGGAATGGTCCTGTCTCAGGTCGTCATTGGAGAAGAGCACTCAATACTCTACCTGAGTAGAAAGCGGTCAGCCCCTGAAAAGAACTATTCTATAGTAGAAAAGGAGTGCTTGGTCATTAAGTGGGTGGTTGTCATGCTATGGTACCTTTTAGGCCAAAAGTTTAGATTTGTTTCAGACTGGGCACCCCTTAGATGGATGAGGTAAAAAAAAGGGAAGGATGCCCATGTTAACTGTTGGTTTTTAGCTCTTCAAGATTTTAGCTTCTATGTAAAATATAGACCCAGGAAGCTGTGTGGTAATGTAGAATCTCTAACAAAACTCCATTGTACGGTAGTTGAAGTTGCCAAGCACCACTGGTTTGCACACAGGGGAGAGGAATATGAGATGGCTGCTGGACAAGTAGTCAATGGGAGGTATGTATCACAGAGGTGGTTATCTTCTGTGATGTAAGAGTGGATGCAAGCTCTAGTGCAGCTAATGCTAAGAGTTATTAGGGCGTGTCAGGGCCAGGTTTTATAAGCAGGTGGGCGGGACTGGCTTCACACATACCCTACTCTTGTGAACAGTACAGAATATAAAACGCAGAACAGTAACCTTTTAAGGTGTCTGTCAATGGCGGTTGCTACACACCTATTGGTAAATCAGTATCAAAGCAACTTATTTTATCCTGAGAGGGAAATCCCACAGAAAAATTGACTGTTTATATTTTATTTTAGAACCTTAATGCCAGAGGAAGGCTATCTTTGCGTTTTCTTGTGGAGTGGTTTATGCACGTGGGAATAAACCAGCTATACTTTTTAAATTAAATAGTCCATGAGATACTGCAACCAGCACCCAAGTGAGTCAAAATGCTAGAATGTATACATACATTCTGTACAAACATAATTATAGGAAATTTAGATTGTAAGGCCCAATGGGAACAATGGTCATGATCTCTGTAAAGCGCTGGGGAATTAAAAGCCCTATATAAAAAAGTTCAAACAAATAAAAAAAAACACACAGCATTGCAGCTACAGTGGGCTAATAAGGATCTGCTTATTAATTTAATTTTATAAGTGTAAGTGCTGGCAGTATTCTTTATATTCTGCAGTTTTTTTCTCTGTTAATTAGCAGAATTCAGTTTATATTTTTTCATGTAAAAATCTAATAACTTAACTGTAGCAATAAACATTGCTAGTCATTAAACAGCTCAGATAAGAATTAGCGAGCTTTCCAATTGTTAGGAGTACAATGATGGTATGCAACTCACAGCTAATTCTTGGGTCTAAACTGAAGAAAAATCTATTTTTCTTCCCTGCAATTGATTTTAATTATTACTCTGCACAAGATCATATCAGCAGGAGGGTCAGAGATTACATTAAAATCAACCAACAGCCTGGAATCTAATGAGGCACAGCTGCAGGATAAGAAAAGTATATATAATTAAGTTTTATAAACTTGCTTTTAAAAGTAGCAAGAAGATTAGCTGAAAAGATTATTCCTTAGAAAACCGAATGATCTGGTAAAGCTTCAGCCAAAAACAAGACTAAGAAAAAGCTATATTATGCTAGCAGGTGGTATAAAAAGGTGTAGATCATCATAATTTTAAAACACTACCATTTAATTGATGACCTGATGAGTAAAGTTGAGCGCAATTCATGGTTTGTGGTTCTCCAGTTCGCGGTTCGAGTGATTTTGTGGGGTGTTCTAGATCGAACTAGAACTCGAGCTTTTTGCTAAAAGTTCGTTAGCTCGAGTTACGTTCGAGAACGGTTCTATCAGCAAAAAGCCAAGCTAATTACTAGATGGCTTTTCACTGTAATAGTGTAAGTCACTCTGTGACTCACACTATTATGAAATTTCAGCGTATAGTGTGCGGGGACTGCGCGTTCAGATCACTGCTGCTGGGATAATGGCGATCACCATTTTTTTTTTTCTTTTCTTCCTTCCCTAAGCACGCGTGTAGTGGGGCGGGCCAGCATGTCAGCCAATCCCAAGCACACACACAGCTAAGTGGACTTTTAGCCAGACAAGCAAGGGTATGTGTCATAGGCTGTCCATGTCACATGTCCTTGCATTATAAATACGGGCATTTTCCCGTCTGTACGCCATTATCTGCCTTCTGCGTCTGGGTGACAGTCACCGCTGACGCAGCTCATGATGCCGATCCTGCTGTGTACGCTCTACACACAGCGCTCTACAGATTAGGGATAGAAGTTTAATTCAGCCCTTTTCAGGGCTCATTTCATCCGGCTCAGAACCATAGGTTTAAGACAGGTCCGTGGAAACAGTTTTTAACAGCTACAGATAACAGCATCTGTGTAGCTAAGCTCAGGGACTTCCTTGCTGCATTTCACCATTAGGAGGGATAGAAAGTGAGGCTTGCTTTCCTCTACACTGACCCACAACCCGGCCACTGTACCCTCCTGCCCTTTTTAGCAAAGCCATTTTTAATTGCAGAGTGCAGCAAGTTAGTGCCATCCAAAGAGTGGCTGCTGTCCTCCATTATTGTGGCACTTGTGCCAAGCAAGTCCCAAACACCTCTGCATGCTCCCCTCCTGCACATTTTTGCAAGCCATTTTAATTGAAAAGAGTGCTGCCTGTTAGTGGCATCCAAAAATTGGCTCTTGGACTCCATTAGTGTCCCACTGGTGCCAAGCAATTTCCAGCACCTCTGCATTGCACCCTCAAGCTCATTTTTACTAAGGCATTATAATAGCAAACATTGAGGAAACTTAGTGGCATCCTAAAAGTGGCTGTTAGACTTCATTAGTGCCCCACTAGTGCCAAGCAATTTCCAGCACCTCTGCATTGCACCCTCAAGCTCATTTTTACTAAGCCATTATAATGGCAAACTGTGCTGCCAGTTTAAGGGCCATAGTTGCATTGTCAGGGATAGTCTTTGTTGTTTCTTCTGCGGTCAATAAAACTAGACCACCTCTGCAATCTACACCACCTCTCAAATTTTACTACTACAGTGGACAAGTTTTAAGTGGACAATCTTGTCGCAATCAAAATGAGTGGCAAAATGACAGATGCTGGTGGAAAGAGGAACAGGCGTGTTGGAAAGGAAAAAAAAGTTTGTGTCCGTGGGGAAGGTGGCAAAGCTCCATTAACATCTGCTGAAGATAGACCATCTTCCAGCAAAAGTAAGATGTCTACTACTTTCCGTGGACAATCCGATGTGCTCCCTTTTTTACGGACACGAACAACTGGAACAAATGTAAATGATGCCCAAAAAAAGAACATGCTTGAATGGATCTCAAGTGGTCCAACAAGTGCACTCTCCTCCACCTCAACTACTGCATCCAAAAAACACCAGTCCTCTGAGTTGTCATCCCAATCACACTTGCTTTCTCCCAGCTCTGAAGTCTCCATCCGCCCTGCACAGTATGGTGGAACAGAGATGGCCGAGTCTGCAGAGCTGTTCAGTCACACTATAGCCTGGGAATCAGAAGTCTGCTCCCAAGCTACAGTGAGTACAGACCAGGAAATGGTCTGCAGTGATGCCCAGAACCTTTGTGACTCAGATTCAGGCCGTGATGACCAAGTTTCTGAGCATAATGTTGACCCTTATTCACAAACTGAAACACCTGTTGTAATAGACAATGAGGAACATACTGATGACGATGAGACGCAGATACCAGATTGGGATGACAACTTAAATATTAGTTCAGGGCAGGAAGAGGCTCAGTCTGAGGGTGAGGGGAGTGCAAACACAACGCTTGATGAGGAAGTTCTAGATCCCACCTACTGTCAACCCACAGGCAGGCACTCGAGGAGGTCAACAGAGGAGGTAGAGGAGGAGGATGCAACTGACGATGAAGTTACCTTGCGCCTTCCTGGACAGAGGAGGAGTACTGGTAGCACGTCTACAACTGCATACTCAGCCACCACTCTGCCTCTGAGCACTAGTCGGGGTGGCTCAGCAGGTCGCATGTCCTCTAAGCCTTGCCTAGCCTGGTCCTTTTTTGACCTTGCAAAGGATCGCCCAAATCATGTGATCTGTAAAATTTGTCAGGAATCTGTTAGTAGAGGCAAAAACCTCAGCAGTTTGACAACTTCTTCCATGAATCGTCACATGAATAAATATCATATGTTCCAGTGGGAAACTCACCGTGCTGCAATGCGGCCTAGCGGAGCGGACCATTCACCGCTTGCCCCTTCCAGTGCATTGGCGCGCTCTTTATCTTCTAGGACTGTGGGGACAGCTGTCACACCTGGTTTTCCACGCACAACTTCCACCACTGTAACCGCAAAAGGCAGTTTGCTTGGTAGGTCGTCAGTTGGTTTGGAAGGGGAAAAAAGTGCGTGTGTACAGCTCTCTCAGACATCGATAGCACCAACGTTGGATGAAGGCAACATCATGTCTACGCCTGCACTTTCCTCACAAACCTGCATTTTTCCAGGGACACCCTACTCACCATCGTCTACACACAGCAGCCAGATCTCTGTCCCTCAAATGTCAACAAATAAAAGGCCATTTCCTGAGACCCATTACAAAGCTTAGAGGTTGACTTTATCCCTCTGTAAGCTCTTGGCTACCAAAATGCTGCCTTTCCGCCTGGTAGACACACAGACATAAGGTCTCTAAAATCCTGTCACTGTGCCCCAGTACCAGATGCACTGTCGCCACTACTTCTCTAAGAAAGGTGTGCCTGCGTTACACCAGAATGTCGCACACATCATCACTGCTTCCTTGAGAAACTGTGTGTGAACGGGTGCATTTCACCACTGATACCTGGACCAGTAAGCATGGACAGGGACGTTACATGTCGCTGACTGAGCACTGGGTAACTATGGTGATAGATGGTGAAGGGTCTGCTGGACAAGTCTTGCCATCCCCATGACTTGTGTGTCAATCCTCTGTCTGTCCAACTTCCTCCCCTGCTCCTGCCTCCTCCACCTCATATGGGTCCTCCACCTCCGCCCCAAGCCTGCCTGGTCAGGCCACCAGCGTTCTAACTGCACAGAAGGAATCACGCACCCCTCATTACTATGCTGGCAGCAGAGCGCAACGGCATCAGGCAGTCTTTGTCTTGAAATGTCTTGGAACTAAGAGTCACACAGCGGCTGAGTTGTGGGCAGCTCTGGAGAATGAGTTTGGTAAATGGTTGTCTCCACTCAACCTGCAGCCTGGTAAGGCCGTGTGCGACAATGCTGCAAACCTGGGTGCGGCCCTTCACCTGGGCAAGGTGACACACGTGCCTTGTATGGCTCACGTGTTGAATCTTGTTGTCCAACAATTTTTAACACACTATCCCGGCCTAGATGGGCTTCTGTACAGGGCATGGTCACTCTCTGCTCAGTTCTGCCGTTCAACCACCGCAGCTGATCGACTTGCATCACTCCAGAAGTCATTCGGCCTGCCGGTTTATCGCCTGATATGCGATGTGGCAACATGCTGGAATTCGACTCTCCACATGTAACAGCGACTGTGGCAGCACCGCCGACCCCTTGTGAAATATGTTATGACGTATAGCCTGGGCCAACGAGATGCAGTGGTGGGGCAGATTCACCCTGATGGAGTGGTCTCAAATCAAGGACCTATGCACCCTTCTGCACAGTTTCGACATGGCGATGAATATGTTTAGCGCTGACAATGCCATTATAAGCATGACAATTCCAGTCATTTACATGCTGGAGCACACGCTAAACACTATTCGGAGTCAGGGGGTGGGACAACAGGAAGGGGAGGAAGTACAGGAGGATTCATATACGCAAGGGACAACAACATCACCAAGGTCCAGACGTTCATCACCAAGGCGGCAGGCATGGGACCATGGGGGACAGGGATCAACAAAGGCGCATGGTAGCAGGCGAAATGTTGAGGAAGGTGCAGGAGAATATAAAGAAAAGGAGGACGAACTGTCCATGGACATGGAAGACTCAGCGGATGAGGGAGACCTTGGTCAAATTTCAGTTGAAAGAGGTTGGGGGGGAGATGTCAGAGGAAGAAAGAACGGTTAGCACCTCTATGCCACAAACACAGCGTGGACTTGGTCCGCATGGCTCCTTAAGACACATGAGCACCTTCTTGCTGCACTACCTCCAACATGACCCTCGTATTGTCAAAATTAGAAGTGATGATGACTACTGGGTTGCCACACCATTAGATCCCCGGTACAAGTCCAAACTTTGTGACATTATTCCAGCCATAGAAAGGGATGCACGTATGCAGGAATATCAGCAAAAGCTGTTACTCGATCTTAGCTCGACTTTTCCACCAAACACCAGTGGTGCACGGAGTGAATCTCCCAGTTTTAACTTGACAAACATGGGACGATCTTGTCATCTTCAACAGTCTGCCCGTACCAGCAGCACCGTATCTGGTGCTGGTAACAAGCAATTTTATTGAATCTTTTCATAATTTTTTTAGACCCTCCTTTGCAAGGCCACCAGAGACAACAAGTCTGACACATAGTCAACGGCTGGAGAGGATGATACAGGAGTATCTCCAAATGAACATCGATGCCATGACTTTGCAAATGGAGCCTTGCTCATTTTCGGCTTCAAATCTTGAAAAATGGCCAGAGCTCTCCACTTACGCCTTGGAGATTTGGTCGTGTACAGCTGCCAGCATTGTCTTTGAACGTGTCTTCAGTGCTGCTGGTTGTGTGTTGACAGATAAGTGCACGCATCTGTCCAGTGACAATGTGGACAGATTAACGTTCATCAAAATGAACAAGTCATGGATCCACAAGGAATTTACTACCCCTGTGTCATCCTGGGGAGAGTAAATGCTTGTGTATTTTGATTGTGCTTGATGCAAATCTAGCTGTGAAGTGTACAACTGGGGCACAAGTGCTGCCACTGAAGGGGTGGGTGTCTGTGTAACCCAATTTTTGGAAAAAAGGGAGACTCCGCTTGGAGTGACCCTTGCTTGCTGTGTTTCTAAAAATGATCCAAGATTAACAGATCTGGGATCAGCAAAGACTTTGCTACCTACCCCGATGTGATCCTGGGGAGAGTAAATGCTTGTGTATTGTGAATGTGCTTGATGCAAATCTAGCTGTGAAGTGTACAACTGGGGCACAACTGCTGCCACTGAAAGGGTGGGTGTCTGTGTGGCCCAACTTTTGGAAAAAAGGTAGGCTCCGCTTTGAGTCACCTTGCGGTGTTTTACATCATTTTAGAAGGGCATGCCATGCCTATATCTGTATAATGATAAAGAGCCCCGGCACACAGTATGGAAAAGTATGAAAAATAACAATGGTTATTGTAGTATGCTCGTGTTTTATTCAAAAAAGGAAGAAGTTTTCACAACAACTGAGAGTTGCAATACAGTCCTTTCACAACAAACAAGGAGTTGCAATACAGTCCGACGTTTCGGCTCATAAGCGAGCCTTCACCAGGGACATAAAGGTACTAAAATAAATTTTGACAGAAAAAATCACAGGAAACATAATTACAATAACATCATGTTCTGAGTAAAGACATACCAACAATATTCCTGCTAGGTGGCGTGGGTGTAAAAAGTGAGACATTATGTGCGTATATTAAAGTGCTATCTTAATGTACATCCGATTGGGGATTACTAGACAATCGTGAAAAGGGATTGGAAGGGTTTAGGAATGAAAGGGGGCTAAGGGATTCAGGGGGCAAGGAGAGAGAAAGGGAAGAAAGGAAGAATAGGGTAGAAACAGGTGGAGAAGAGGAAAAGAGAAAGAGAGGGAAAAATGAGAAAAAAGAGAGAAAAGGGGAAAAAGGAGAAAGAAAGAGGAAAAGAAGAAAAAGAAGAAAAAGAAGGGAGAGAAGAGGTGAGACATACCCGTACTGATGATGTACAAAATGGGTCCTGTGCACAACACTAGGAGATCAGAGACTGGGGACTAAAGAGGAGAGGGGAATTGTGATCAATTATGAAATAATAGTCTATGGTAATAATTGATTAGGAAGAATATAGCTTACATTATATAGATGGAGAGTCCTCATGGCTCCAAGTGAGAGGAGTTTAATGGCTGGATGAAGGTAAGGGCTTTAAGAAGGTAATAGAAGTGTTAGGGAGGCACTATAGAATATGAAAGGAACTATAAGGTATAAGCCTGATCACGAACCAATGAGAATCGACGTACTATATAAATGGGCCAAGGCTCATATATAGTAGAGATGCAAGGTATGCTAGGAGCACTATGTGGTGCTACTATGAAAGATATAAACATGTGGTGAGATCAGTAGTAGATAGATATGGGTAATAGGATGAGTAAAAATGATTACAGCATACCACACTATGTAGAAGGGTTACTTCAGGAGTAAAGCATTGGTCTATATTCCGTGACCAGGCAGTGGGGGTGGCTGCCCCATAGGTTATCAGAAGAAGGGGGCTGCAATGTAACATGACAATATCATGGCAGTATAACAGTGTGAAACGGAATGATCATCGTAAAATATAGCATAAAGACATGTGGTCACATACCTATAAATGGCAATGAAACGGTGTAATAACCAAAAAAAAGCCTGAATGCCTTGAAGAAAGTATACAAAATATATATGAAACGTCGCACTGTATTGCAACTCCTTGTTGTTGTGAAAGGACTGTATTGCAACTCTCAGTTGTTGTGAAAACTTCTTCCTTTTTTGAATAAAACACAAGCATACTACAAAAACCATTGACTGCCTATTCTTTTTTCCATACTGTGTGCCGGGGTTCTTTATCATTATACGGACTATTTTTCTCCAGAGCACCAGGTCTTGAAACAGTTGAGCCCAGCTTACCCCTACTTATTGTCTGATTTTTTGGCCAGTGCTCCTACTTCGATCTACAATTTTCTGATAGGACGCTCTCCACATTCTCATAACGATGAAGCTACATCCGCTATTCTCTCCAAAGTAACCGCTTGAAACCAATTTCTCTCAATTCCAACTGAAGAGATCAGAAGCAAGGATTACGAGAAAGAATTATGCATACATACTGCTCTAGAGCTACATTATATTACCTTGGCGGAGTACCACAAGGTCAAAAGAATTCCACGTGGACTACATATTCTCTTTCAACCAACATTATTTTCAGAGAACACCTCCTATTGCGACAAATACGAGAGTATTTTGAATAAATGCTCCATGGACCTCATATTACTGACCATTGAATATTTTGATAAAGGAGATCGAGGACATCGGTGCTAATATCACCACTATCGAACAACAGTTCCAGAACACCCTATCATCTACTGAATATAATAATATCAAAACCAAGACAGAAGCAATAATCTCGGAATTTAGGAAAACTCTACAAACACGTAAACGTACGAAATTTCAGCGAGATCAAGAGGATTACCAGAAAAACCAAGTCTACATATGGCATTCCTCAGGCTACAGTCAACCACGACGCACCCCATATCAAGGACATTATTCTTCATCCAACAGCTCCGACAGCGAACACAATCAACCCCATTCCTTTCATTTTTTAGGCCCACGACAACCTCCAAAAAGGAAGACGCGGTGGGGCAAGAGACTTCGGACCACGAACCATTACGATCCGATCACAGGTAGGACCAATTTGGTCTACAATATCTCCTCCTATAATCTCTCCCTCAGCGAGTCGGCCGTACTGCAGAAAGGACTATCATTCTGCGCTACCCAGTCTTTCGACTCCTTCAAACTAGATCAGGAAACTAGGAGATTTTTCCGGAATCTCCGCCTTAAAGTGCATTTTAATGCTTCCCAAGATTGTCATGTTGAACCTGATAATTCTGGGTCCGCCGATATTTTTAAGCTTAACACCCTAGGCTTACGTAATCTCAGTAGTTTCTGCCCCCCAAAGAACTATCACCCAGTGGAAATGTATATTTCCTTAGTTACAACCGAGATTAATCATACCCTTAATGACATACATCAAGGTAAATTTCATCTTAAACACAATTGCACTCCTGATGAGTCGCGTGCCATCACTAATCTGAAAAATAACCCACATATCATCAAACCAGCTGACAAGGGTGGGGCAATTGTGGTCTTAGATAAACCTATTACCTTTCGGAGATTCACAATCAGCTTCACGATACTGCTACCTACACACCTATCAGCAGAGATCCCACATCCCAAATACGGCAGACCATTTCCACTACCATCGATTACCATCTACAGACTGGCGCCATTGATAAAAAACTAGCTGAGTTTTTGCAGAAAACCAATCCCATTACACCAGTCTTTTATGTACTCCCAAAAATACATAAAAATCTCACGCGACCACCAGGCCGCCCCATTGTGGCTTCCACAGACTCAATCCTCTCTCCCCTGGCCATTACCCTTGACAGAATTTTGTCCCCTTTGGTTCCAAGCATCACTTCCTATCTGAAAGATACCACTGATTTTTTAACCAATGTTCGATCCCTGGGCCCCATACCGGCTGACTGCCTACTAGCCACACTCGACGTCAACAGCCTCTATACCAGCATAGATCATCATATTGGTATAGAGGCTGTCAATTGGTTCCTCGAACATTACAGTAATCTCTTCGATCATCAACACACTTTTTGTCAGGACTTCTTGCACATAGTCCTTGAACAAAACTTCTTTCTTTTTGGAGATCAGTTCTATGTTCAACGGAGAGGTACGGCGATGGGGTCTAATATGGCACCCCCATATGCCAATATTTTTATGGCCTGGTTTGAGGAACACCATATCTATAATTCTCCACTCTTTTGGACACATGTCGTAACGTGGAAAAGGTATATAGACAAAGTGTTCGTCATATGGCAAGGCAGAGCCGAAACTTTGAACAATTTCTTAACCTTTCTAAATTGTTGTATACCTAAATGTGACCTTCACCCTCCATCAGGATCCTACTTCAATCCATTTCTTGGACACTACCGTGACTTTGGATGACACAGGTACCATTTCCACTGATCTTTACACAAAAGACACTGATAAAAACAGCCTTCTACACTACACTAGCTGTCAACCTAGGCATGTAAAGAACTCTCTACCACTCTCACAACACCACAGAATTACCCGCATTGTGACTGATCCCAATACTCGCATGGCCCGTCATGATGAGATGAGTCGCAAATTCCAAGAGAGAGGCTATCGCTTACACATCTCCCGACAATCTCTGTTACCCACACGGAATCTACATATAACTAAGGAGGTCTCTAGAATTCCATTTGTCTCAACCTACCATCCCTTCAACACACCCATCAGAGAAACCATACGTAAATATTGGCCTCTATTATCTCAATCTTATCCCTCCATTCCTGCCTTTAGTCAACCACCACTCTTTTGCCATAAAAGATCTCAAAACCTAAGGGACCATCTAGTAAGAGCCGACATTGGATCAGCCACATTTCCTCCTACTCAACTTACTTTAACATCACAACGCAAGGGTACCTTCCCCTGCTTAAATTGTACCCAATGCTCGAACATTACTAAGGGTGCCTCCTTCACGACCCAACATATCAGAGACCGCATTAGTGAACATAAATCCACAATTCGCTGCAAACAAAACTTTTACCCATACCTTTCCACTTCATTTCTCATAACCATTCCATATCCCAGCTACGGTTCCAAGTTATAGAACACGTTCCCCCCCATCAGAAGAGGGGGTGATAGGATCACTAGACTCAAGGTACGAGAAGTCTATTGGATCCATACACTTAAAACCCTGGAGCCTCTAGGTCTCAACAGGGAATATGAGGTTATATGTTAGGTCATTTATTACATTTATTATTTTATTTTATTATATCTACTTACTGCTTGTATTACTTGTTGCATCATATTCAATATTTGTTCATAATAAATGTACTGTCCACTGGAAACCTTTCGGTCCAAGTGATACTCCTCCGCACTATTATGGTTCCGTCAGTTTATATCACATGATTATATTATCTATCTCTCCTTATCAGAGATATACCCGTCTTTATGTATAATATATATATATATATATATATATATATATATATATATATATATATATATATATATATATATATGTTATATTAACATGTTTGTACTACTTACCTCTGAATATCGGATTACTTATCCTCGTTTACATAAAGATAACCCATGGAATAATAATTGTATGTCACTATAATGACTTTAATAACGTCTTTTTTTCTTCCCTAGATAACCTAGAACCCCTCTTCACTGGTCCTATAGCGTGCACACACCTCCTCTCACTTGCAGCATGCTCCACTACTGCCTATTAACGTCACCCTGGACTTCACGTTAATGAATAGGAAGGCACCACGTGACTGCATGATCCTATCATCATCACAACGCACTGCGCATGCCTACATTGCGCATCGCTCGCCTGCGTTCCTAAGCCCGGAGGGCAGAGCGAGTACAGCGCAATGCGCATGCGCCTACACGTCACCACCTCCCAGCATCCCCAGACCCGGATATGACAACAGACGCTATTCAATACACTACCCATATAAACCGGGTCCTTTCATCCTGTCCCTGGGCTCCCAGAAATTGAAATCACAGGCTACGTTAGGTAAGGTTCCCTATCTGCTTTCTCACGTTGCCATAGATTTTACAACGCTCTCTTAGTTTCATACAGTTAGGTCCAGAAATATTTGGACAGTGACACAAGTTTTGTTATTTTAGCTGTTTCCAAAAACATGTTCAGAAATACAATTATATATATATATAATATGGGCTGAAAGTTCACACTCCCAGCTGCAATATGAAAGTTTTCACATCCAAATCGGAGAAAGGGTTTAGGAATCATAGCTCTGTAATGCATAGCCTCCTCTTTTTCAAGGGACCAAAAGTAATTGGACAAGGGACTCTAAGGGCTGCAATTAACTCTGAAGGAGTCTCCCTCATTAACCTGTAATCAATGAAGTAGTTAAAAGGTCTGGGGTTGATTACAGGTGTGTGGTTTTGCATTTGGAAGCTGTTGCTGTGACCAGACAACATACGGTCTAAGGAACTCTCAATTGAGGTGAAGCAGAACATCATGAGGCTGAAAAAAAAAAAAATCCATCAGAGAGATAGCAGACATGCTTGGAGTAGCAAAATCAACAGTCGGGTACATTCTGAGAAAAAAGGAATTGACTGGTGAGCTTGGGAACTCAAAAAGGCCTGGGCGTCCACGGATGACAACAGTGGTGGATGATCGCCGCATACTTTCTTTGGTGAAGAAGAACCCATTCACAACATCAACTGAAGTCCAGAACACTCTCAGTGAAGTAGGTCTATCTGTCTCTAAGTCAACAGTAAAGAGAAGACTCCATGAAAGTAAATACAAAAGGATTCACATCTAGATGCAAACCATTCATCAATTCCAAAAATAGACAGGCCAGAGTTAAATTTGCTGAAAAACACCTCATGAAGCCAGCTCAGTTCTGGAAAAGTATTCTATGGACAGATGAGACCAAGATCAACCTGTACCAGAATGATGGGAAGAAAAAAGTTTGGAGAAGAAAGGGAACGGCACATGATCCAAGGCACACCACATCCTTTGTAAAACATGGTGGAGGCAACGTGATGACATGGGCATGCATGGCTTTCAATGGCACTGGGTCCCTTGTGTTTATTAATGACATAACAGCAGACAAGAGTAGTCGGATGAATTCTGAAGTGTACCGGGATATACTTTCAGCCCAGATTCAGCCAAATGCCGCAAAGTTGATCGGACGGCGCTTCATAGTACAGATGGACAATGACCCCAAGCATACAGCCAAAGCTACCCAGGAGTTCATGAGTGCAAAAAAGTGGAACATTCTGCAATGGCCAAGTCAATCACCAGATCTTAACCCAATTGAGCATGCATTTCACTTGCTCAAATCCAGACTTAAGACGGAAAGACCCACAAACAAGCAAGACCTGAAGGCTGCGGTTGTAAAGGCCTGGAAAAGCATTAAGAAGGAGGAAACCCAGCGTTTGGTGATGTCCATGGGTTCCAGACTTAAGGCAGTGATTGCCTCCAAAGGATTCGCAACAAAATATTGAAAATAAAAATATTTTGTTTGGGTTTGGTTTATTTGTCCAATTACTTTTGACCTCCTAAAATGTGGAGTGTTTGTAAAGAAATGTGAACAATTCCTACAATTTCTATCAGATATTTTTGTTCAAACCTTCAAATTAAACGTTACAATCTACACTTGAATTCTGTTGTAGAGGGTTCATTTCAAATCCAATGTGGTGGCATGCACAGCCCAACTTTCGAAAATTGTGTCACTGTCCAAATATTTCTGGACCTAACTGTAAATATTTGTATACTTTCTTCAAGGCATTCAGCCTTGGTTATTACACCGTTTCATTGCCATTTATAGGTATGTGACCACATGTCTTTATGCTATATTTTACCATGATCATTCCGTTTCACACTGTTATACTGCCATGATATTGTCATGTTACATTGCAGCCCCCTTCTTCTGATAACCTATGGGGCAGCCACCCCCACTGCCTGGTCACGGAATATAGACCAATGCTTTACTCCTAAAGTAACCCTTCTACATAGTGTGGTACGTTGTATTCATTTTTACTCATCCTATTACCCATATCTATCTACTACTGATCTCACCACGTTTATATCTTTCATAGTAGCACCACATAGTGCTCCTAGCATACCTTGCATCTCTACTATATATGAGCCTTGGCCCAATTATATAGTACGTCGATTCTCATTGGTACGTGATCAGGCTTATACCTTATAGTTCCTTTCATATTCTATAGTGCCTCCCTAACACTTCTATTACCTTCTTAAAGCCCTTACCTTCATCCAGCCATTAAACTCCTCTCACTTGGAGCCATGAGGACTCTCCATCTATTGAATGTAAGCTATATTCTTCCTAATCAATTATTACCATAGACTAGTATTTCATAATTGATCCCAATTCCCCTCTCCTATTTAGTCCCTAGTCTCATCTCCTAGTGTTGTGCACAGGACCCATTTTGTACATCATCAGTACGGGTATGTCTCTCCTCTTCTCTCCCTTCTTTTTCTTCTTTTTCTTCTTTTCCTCTTTCTTTCTCCTTTTTCCCCGTTTCTCTCTTTTTTCTCATTTTTCCGTCTTTCTCTTTTCCTCTTCTCCACCTGTTTCTACCCTATTCTTCCTTTCTTCCCTTACTCTCTCCTTGCCCCCGGAATCCCTTAGCCCCCTTTCATTCCTAAACCCTTCCAATCCCTTTTCACGATTGTCTAGTAATCCCCAATCGGATGTACATTAAGATAGCACTTTAATATACGCATATAATGTCTCACTTTTTACACCCACGCCACCTAGCAGGAATATTGTTGGTATGTCTTTACTCAGAACATGATGTTATTGTAATTACGTTTCCTGTGATTTTTCCTGTCAAAATTTATTTTAGTACCTTTATGTCCCTGGTGAAGACTCGCTTATGAGCCGAAACGTCGGACTGTATTGCAACTCCTTGTTGTTGTGAAAGTACTGTATTACAACTCTCAGTTGTTGTGAAAACTTCTTCCTTTTTTGAATAAAACACGAGCATACTACAAAAACCATTGACTGACTATCCTCTTTTCCATACTGTGTGCCGGGGTTCTTTATCATTATATGGACTATTTTTCTCCCGAGCACCAGGTCTTGAAGCAGTTGAACCCAGCTTACCCCTACTTAATGCCTATATCTGTGTCTCCTTCTCTTTTTTTTTTGTCCAGCTCTTCTGTTTTCGCATGAGTATTTTTCCTTGTCACTTTCCCATGTGTTTGTGTTGTGTTTTGAGTTGTTTGTCACCTTTTGGACACCTTTGAGGGTGTTTTCTAGGTGTTTTTATGTGTTTGTGATTGCCTCCCATTGTTTCCTATGGGTTTGAGTGGTTCGCCGAACCGGTTCGCCTTACCGAACTCAAACTAGACCTCTGTTCGACGAACCAAGCTCGATCCGAACCGCGACCGGTTCGCTCATCTCTACTGATGAGTCAAAAAGCCAGTTTGCCTTGTACAACACATAGAATGCTGTTAAAGCATTGTGTAATACATATACAATCTATCATCTGAAAATGCCCAATTTTTTAAAATCAGATTTTTGAGATAAATGTAGTTAAAAAAAAAGTTAGTTTTCCCCCATATCACAATTTTATGAAAAATACAAAATTAGAAATATTAGACTACTGGCTTCTTGAGCGATTTTAGCCTCTAATTTCCTGTCATTTCCGAAACAGTTTTCACCAGGCTCATAATCATAACAGGAAGGATTAGACTGACAGGTATTCACTATACACAGCTAGTTAGATAGGAGCCACTAGTCACAATAGGTTATGTCCAATCTCCTCTTCCCTTCATAATGATCTTTATACACTATCATTAGCTGTTTTAATGCAACATATCTTAGTCCCTATATTGCTAATGTACATGTAGCCTTCCTGAAACAAAATGATTGAATTCCAGAGTAATAGATGTAACATTTGCATGACACTTTCAATGTCAGAAGGCTGAAAATCTTGTTTGCATGCAGCAGCTGAAACTTACAAATGTATTGCTATATACAGGTGACATATGGGAAATGTTTATGTGGAAGGATATCAACTTATCATTTTTGAGAAACTAAAATATTCAATAGTAAACTTTATTTAATGGCTGCAACATGAAATGGAAGAATGATTTCTCCTACATAATTAATGCACAAGTTCCTGTGAATCTAAACCGTATTCTAATTAGAGATGAGCGAACCGGTCGCGGTTCGGCTCGAGGTTGGTTCGCCGAACGGACCTCCCGTTCGAGTTCGGTTCGTCGAACGTTCGACGAACCGAACTCGAACTGCATAGGAAACAATGGCAGGCAATCACAAACACTGAAAAACACCTAGAAAACACCCTCAAAGGTGTCCAAAAGGTCACAAACAACTCACAACACATGGGAAAGTGACAAGGACATATACTCATGCGAAAACAAAAGAGCTGGACAAGGAAAAAGAGTAGGACACACAGATATATGAGTATATGCAAGGAAACATCGATTCCATTATTGTGCAACTTGAGCCCTGCTCATTTTAGGCTTCCAATGTTGATAAATTGCCTGAGCTCGCCACGTACGTCTTGGGGATCTTGTCGTGTCCTGCAGCCAGCGTTCTCTCGGAACCTGTCTTCAGTGCTGCTGTGGGTCTGCTGGCAGATAAGCACACGTGTCTGTCCACTGACAATGTGGACATGGCTCTCAGAGGACTTTTCTTCCCCTGGGTCAGCCAGGGGACGGGAAAGGCACGCGTATTTTTGAGAGTGCTTCATGCAAAGCATCTTTTTCTTTTTCAAAAGGGGGCTCAACCGATGCCAGTCAAGTGGGGTGTGTGTGGCCCAGTTAGTGGCAACGAGGGAGACTGTGGTTGGAGTCCCCTCGCTGTGTTTCTAAAAGAACCAAGATGAACAAGTCATGGCTCTCAGAGGACTTTTCTTCCCCTGGGTCAGCCAGGGGACGGGAAAGGCACGCGTATTTTTGAGAGTGCTTCATGCAAAGCATCTTTTTCTTTTTCAAAAGGGGGCTCAACCGATGCCAGTCAAGTGGGGTGTGTGTGGCCCAGTTAGTGGCAACGAGGGAGACTGTGGTTGGAGTCCCCTCGCTGTGTTTCTAAAAGAACCAAGATGAACAAGTCATGGCTCTCAGAGGACTTTTCTTCCCCTGGGTCAGCCAGGGGACGGGAAAGGCACGCGTATTTTTGAGAGTGCTTCATGCAAAGCATCTTTTTCTTTTTCAAAAGGGGGCTCAACCGATGCCAGTCAAGTGGGGTGTGTGTGGCCCAGTTAGTGGCAACGAGGGAGACTGTGGTTGGAGTCCCCTCGCTGTGTTTCTAAAAGAACCAAGATGAACAAGTCATGGCTCTCAGAGGACTTTTCTTCCCCTGGGTCAGCCAGGGGACGGGAAAGGCACGCGTATTTTTGAGAGTGCTTCATGCAAAGCATCTTTTTCTTTTTCAAAAGGGGGCTCAACCGATGCCAGTCAAGTGGGGTGTGTGTGGCCCAGTTAGTGGCAACGAGGGAGACTGTGGTTGGAGTCCCCTCGCTGTGTTTCTAAAAGAACCAAGATGAACAAGTCATGGCTCTCAGAGGACTTTTCTTCCCCTGGGTCAGCCAGGGGACGGGAAAGGCACGCGTATTTTTGAGAGTGCTTCATGCAAAGCATCTTTTTCTTTTTCAAAAGGGGGCTCAACCGATGCCAGTCAAGTGGGGTGTGTGTGGCCCAGTTAGTGGCAACGAGGGAGACTGTGGTTGGAGTCCCCTCGCTGTGTTTCTAAAAGAACCAAGATGAACAAGTCATGGCTCTCAGAGGACTTTTCTTCCCCTGGGTCAGCCAGGGGACGGGAAAGGCACGCGTATTTTTGAGAGTGCTTCATGCAAAGCATCTTTTTCTTTTTCAAAAGGGGGCTCAACCGATGCCAGTCAAGTGGGGTGTGTGTGGCCCAGTTAGTGGCAACGAGGGAGACTGTGGTTGGAGTCCCCTCGCTGTGTTTCTAAAAGAACCAAGATGAACAAGTCATGGCTCTCAGAGGACTTTTCTTCCCCTGGGTCAGCCAGGGGACGGGAAAGGCACGCGTATTTTTGAGAGTGCTTCATGCAAAGCATCTTTTTCTTTTTCAAAAGGGGGCTCAACCGATGCCAGTCAAGTGGGGTGTGTGTGGCCCAGTTAGTGGCAACGAGGGAGACTGTGGTTGGAGTCCCCTCGCTGTGTTTCTAAAAGAACCAAGATGAACAAGTCATGGCTCTCAGAGGACTTTTCTTCCCCTGGGTCAGCCAGGGGACGGGAAAGGCACGCGTATTTTTGAGAGTGCTTCATGCAAAGCATCTTTCTTTTTCAAAAGGGGGCTCAACCGATGCCAGTCAAGTGGGGTGTGTGTGGCCCAGTTAGTGGCAACGAGGGAGACTGTGGTTGGAGTCCCCTCGCTGTGTTTTACATGCTTTTAGAAGGGCATGACATGGCTTGGAGGTTGACTTTCATCATATGCAAACTGTTGGCTACCAAAATGCTGCCTTTCCAACAACTGTGGTTATAGACCATGAGGAACATACTGATGAAGATGAGACGCAGATACCCGATTGGGATGACAACTTAAATATTCGGTCAGGGCAAGAAGAAACTCGGTCTGAGGGGGAGGGGAGTGCAAACACAACAATTGATGATGAAGTTCTAGATCCCACCTACTGTCAACCCACAGTCAGACACTCGAGGAGGTCAATAGAGGCGGTGGAGGAGGATGCAACCGACGTCGAAGTAACCTGGCGCCTTCCTGGACACAGTCGGAGCACTGGTAGCACGTCTACAACTGCATCCTCAGCCACCACTCTGCCTCTGAGCATTATTCGGGGTGGATCAACAGGTCGCATGGCCTCTAAGCCTTGCCTAGCCTGGTCCTTTTTTGACATAAAAAAAGATCGGCCAAATTATGTGATCTGTAACATTTGCCATGGTTATCTTAGTAGAGGTCAAAACCTCAGCAGTTTGACAACTTCTTCCATGAATCGTCACATGAATAAATATCATATGGCCTGGTGGGAAGCTCACCGTGCTGCAATGCGGCCTAGTGGAGCCAACCATCCACCGCCTGCCCCTTCCAGGGCATCTGCGCGCTCGTCATCTTCTAGGACTGTGGGGACAGCTGTCACACCTGTTTTTCCACCCACAACTTCCACCACTGTAACCGCAACAGGCAGTTTGCTTGGTAGGTCGTCAGTTGGTTTGGAAGGGGAAACAAGTGAGTGTATACAGCTCTCTCAGACATCGATAGCACCAACTTTGGATGAAGGCAACATCATGTCTCCGCCTGCACTTTCCTCACAAAGCTGCATTTTTCCAGGGACACCCTACTCAACACCGTCTACACACAGCAGCCAGATCTCTGTCCCTCAGATGTGGTCAAAAAGGCCACTTCCTGCGACCCATGACAAAGCGAAGTGGTTGACTCTATCCCTCTGTAAGCTGTTGGCTACAGAAATGCTGCCTTTCCGCCTAGTGGACACACAGGATTTTAGAGACCTTATATCTGTCGCTGTGCCCCAGTACCAGATGCCTAGTCGCCACTACTTCTCTAAGAAAGGTGTGCCCGCGCTACACCAGCATGTCGCACACAACATCACCGCTTCCTTGAGAAACTCTGTGTGTGAACTGGTGCATTTCACCACCGATACTTGGACCAGTAAGCATGGACAGGGACGTTACATGTCGCTGACTGGGCACTGGGTAACTATGGTGATAGATGGTGAAGGGTCTGCTGCACAAGTCTTGCCATCCCCACGACTTGTGTGTCAATTCTATGTCTGTCCAAGTTCCGCCACAGCTTCTGCATCCTCCACCTCATCTGTGTCCTCCACCTCCGCCCCAAGCCTGCCTGGTCAGGCCACCAGCGTTCTCACTGCGCAGAAGGAATCACGCACCCCTCATTACTATGCTGGCAGCAGAGCGCAACGGCATCAGGCGGTCTTTAGCTTGACATGTCTTGGGAATAAGAGTCACACAGCTGAGGAGTTGTGGTCAGCTCTGCGGTCCGAGTTTAATAAATGGTTGTCTCCACTCAACCTGCAGCCTGGTAAGGCCGTGTGCGACAATGCTGCAAACCTGGGTGCGGCCCTTCGCCTGGGCAAGGTGACACACGTACCTTGTATGGCTCACGTGTTGAACCTTGTCGTCCAGCAATTTTTAACACACTATCCCGGCCTAGATGGCCTTCTGAACAGGGCACGAAAACTGTCAGCTCACTTCCGCCGTTCAAGCGCCGCAGCAGAGCGACTTGCATCGCTCCAGAAGTCTTTCGGCCTGCCGGTTCATCGCCTGAAATGCGATGTGGCGACACGCTGGAATTCAACTCTCCACATGTTACAGCGACTGTGGCAGCACCGGCGAGCCCTGGTGCAATACGTCATGATGTATAGCCTGGGCCAACGAGATGCAGAAGTGGGGCAGATCACCCTGATGGAGTGATCTCAGATCAAGGACCTATGCACCCTTCTGCACAGTTTCGACATGGCGACGAATATGTTTAGCGCTGACAATGCCATTATCAGCATGACGATTACAGTCATTTACATGTTGGAGCACACGCTAAACACTATTCGTAGTCAGGGGGTGGGACAACAGGAAGGGGAGGAACTACAGGAGGATTCATATGCGCAAGACACAACAACATCACCAAGGTCCAGACGTTCATCATCACCAACGCGGCAGGCATGGGACCATGGGGGACAGGGATCAACAAGGGCGCATGGTAGCAGGCGACATGTTGAGGAAGGTGCAGGAGGACATGAAGATATGGAGGACGAACTGTCCATGGACATGGAAGACTCAGCTGATGAGGGGGACCTTGGTCAAATTTCAGTTGAAAGAGGTTGGGGGGAGATGACAGAGGAAGAAAGAACGGTTAGCACCTCTATGCCACAAACACAGCGTGGACTTGGTCCGCATGGCTGCGCAAGACACATGAGTGCCTTCTTGTTGCACTACCTCCAACATGACCCTCGTATTGTCAAAATTAGAAGTGATGATGACTACTGGCTTGCCACACTATTAGATCCCCGGGACAAGTCCAAATTTTGTGACATAATTCCACCCATAGAAAGGGACGCACGTATGCAGGAGTATCAGCATAAGCTGTTACTCGATCTTAGCTCGGCTTTTCCACCAAACAACCGTGCAGGTGAAGGGAGTGATTCTCCCAGTTGTAACTTGACAAACATGGGACGGCCTCGTCATCTTCAACAGTCTACCCGTACCAGTAGGACCGTATCTGGTGCTGGTAACAGCAATTTTATGGAATCTTTTCATAATTTTTTTAGACCCTCCTTTGCAAGGCCACCAGAGACAACAAGTCTGACACATAGTCAACGGATGGAGAGGATGATACAGGAGTATCTCCAAATGAACATCGATGCAATGACTTTGCAAATGGAGCCTTGCTCCTTTTGGGCTTCAAATCTAGAAAAATTGACAGAGCTCTCCAGTTACGCCTTGAAGATTTTGTCGTGTCCAGCTGCCAGCGTTGTCTCTGAACGTGTCTTCAGTGCTGCTGGGTGTGTGCTGACAGATAAGCGCACGCGTCTGTCCAGTGACAATGTGGACAGACTGACGTTCATCAAAATGAACAAGTCATGGATCCAGAAGGAATTTACTACCCCTGTGTCATCCTGGGGAGAGTAAATGCTTGTGGATTTGGAATGTGCTTGATGCAAATCAAAACATCCTGTTTGCAACTAGGGCACAAGTGCTGCCACTGATGGGGTGTCTGTGTGCCCAATTTTGGGAAAAAAGGTAGACTCCGCTTGGAGTAACCCTTGCTTGCTGTGTTTTTTAAAAATGATACAAGATGAACAGATCTGAAGGCAAGATGAAGGCAACATCATGTCTCCGCCTGCACTTTTCTCACAAACCTGCATTTTTCCAGGGACACCCTACTCAACACCATCTACAGACAGCAGCCAGATCTCTGTCCCTCAGATGTGGTCAAATAAAAGGCCACTTACTGCGACCCATGACAAAGCTAAGTGGTTGACTCTATCCCTCTGTAAGCTGTTGGCTACCGAAATGCTGCCTTTACGCGTAGTGGACACACAGGATTTTACAGACCTTATGTCTGTCGCTGTGCCCCAGTACCAGATGCCCAATCACCACTGCTTCTCCAAGAAAAGCATGCCCGCGCTACACCAGCATGTTGCACACAACATCATCACCACTTCCTTGAGAAAATCTGTGTGCGACAGGGTGCATTTCAACACAGATACTTGGACCAGTAAGCATAGACAGGGTCATTACATGTCACTGACTGGGCACTGGCAAACTATGGTGAGAGATGGAGAAGGGTCTGCTGTACAAGTCTTGCCGTCCCCACGAGTTGTTTCAATCCTTGTTCTGTATGTAGAAGTTAATACACTGCTTCTGCCTCTTCAACCTCGTGTGGGTCCTCTACCTTGGCGCAAACCCTGTGTGGTCAGGCCACCCTTCCTTGCAACTGCGCACAAGGACTACCACACACCTCCTTACTATGCTGGCAGCAGAGCTCAATGCCATCAGGCGGTCAAAGTTTTACTTTGAAATGTATGGGAAATGTGAGTCACACCGCTATTCCAGAGAATAGTAGTCAGGCAGGGTCAAAACATTAATTGAGGAACAGGAACAGAATGGGACGGCCAGGACTTAATCAGAAAACAAGCAGAGGTGAAATGCGTATCGGCAAACAAGGTACATAAACAGCAAGCAGGAAAAGTAGTCAAGTAACAAGCACACAAAATCATAAAACTGAACTGGGGGTAAAATTAACCAGAGGTTCATAGCTATGTCTGGCAGTGGTCTGCAGACAGGATGGGCATAAAAAAGGGTGTGGTGTCTTCCCATTGGTTGTAGCTGAATGATGGTATTTCATCTGTGAGATACCCACCAGCTACATTCAGCCAGAGATTCTGCATCTGTCAAGGTAATGCAGCCCAGTGGGTGAGCATAACCTGCGTCCACCTGCGCCGCTGGCATCGACTACTCTCCCATCATCAGCACTATTCCTGAAAGGAACACGTTGTCACCTGGCAACCGGAGTACAAATTGACGGAGCGTACTCCGTTGGTGACTTAACAGCCGTGTGCGGCAATGATGCAAACCTGGCTGTGGGCCATCGTCAGGGCAATGTGACACACGTGCCTTGTATGGCTCACGTGTTGAACCGAATTCTTCAGCAATTTTTAAAACACCATCACGGCCTACATGGACTTGTGCAGCGGGCACGCTCACTATGTGCTCACTTCCATCGTGCGCACACAGCAGCTCAACAACTTTCATCACTCCGGAAGTCTTAGGGTCTGGCAGTTAAATGCCGGAAATGCGATGTTCCGACACGCAGGAATTGGAATCTGCACATGTTGCAGCGTGTGTGGCAGCACCGCAGAGCCCTGCTGAAATACGGTAAGACATATAGCCTGGGATAACTTGATCCAGAGGTGGTGCAGATCACGCTGCTGGAGTGGTGTCAGATCAAGGACCTATGCACCCTGCTACACAGTTTTGAAATGTCGACGAAGATGTTTAGCACTGGCAATGTCATTCTCAGGGTGACAATTCTGGTCATCTACATGATGGAGCACACTGTAATTATTATTCAGAGTCAGGTGTTGGGACAAGAGGAAGGGGAGGAAGTACAGGAGGAGTCATATGCGGAAGGGATAACAAGATCTACGAGGTCCAGATGGTCAGCGGCACCTATGCGGCAGTCATGGTGAGGGAGAGGGATTAACAAGGGCGCATAGTATCAGCAAAAAGTGTTGATGAAAGTGCAGGAGCCCATGAAGAAATGGAGGACGAACTGGCGATCGGCATGGAAGACTCAGCAGATGAGTGAGAGCTTGCTCACATTTCGGTTGTGCGAGGTTGTGGGTAGAGGACAGAGGAAGTATGCACGATTCTCACCTCTCTGCCACCAACACACCAAGGACTTGGTCCTCCTGGATGCACAAGACACATGAGCGGATTCTTGCTGCACTACCTACAACATGACCCTCGGATTGTACGAATTCAAAGTAATCCAGAATACTGGGTTGCCACACTGTTAGATCCCCGGTACAAGACAAAATTTGCCGAACTAATTCCTGCCATAGAAATAGACGCACGTATACAGGAGTATCTGCAGAATGTGGTACGCAATCTTAGATCTACTTTTCCACTGAACACCAGTGCTGCACAGAGTGAATCTCAACGCTTTGTCATGGATAGGAGGAAATGGTCTTTTACTTGTCCACATCGGAGGGACCGAGGGATGGCTGCTGTGCTGAGATGCCGTTGAGTACGGTGTCCCTGCACAGTTGCACTTTTGGTCATATCCCAAAATGAGTTGGAAAAGGACAGATGCTGTTGGAAAGGGGAACAGGTGTGTTGGAAAGGGGAAAAAAATTTTGGTCCGTGGATTTGGTGGTTAAGCAACTGTAACATTTGCTGAAGAAACAACATCTGTTACAGTGGGACTGGCAGATTTGGATAAAGTGGTATATAATCTGTGACCGCTATATAACGAAAATTAATAAGAAAAGAAAGAGAAAGGTATATATCCCCATCAGCAGTCAGTGTCCACCGTGCTCCCAGTTGGAAAAGGAGAGGTTGGCAACTGGAAGGTTTGGTGGAGGATACAGAGCTGTGTGGCTATGAAACTAATAGTAGCCTGAACCGAGTTAGACGCCATTCGGATCTGGAGACTGTGAGCCCTGTTAGCGTCACAGGGTCCACATGCCCACCCAGCCCAGGAACTCCCTGTTAACAACACAGGGGCCATTGAGTACGCTGACCGTGTGCGTAGGGGCCACACCTGTGGACAGCAGGCGCATCAGCAGCAGCAGGCCTGTTAATGCCACTGGGCTGCACAAGCAAGACTGTTAGGACAGGAGCTGGTCTTAACCGTTCTGCGTTACCAACTGTGGTGGTGGCCTGCATCCACCACCCTATCCCTGCCTACCTCTGGCCTAAAGCCGCAATGGGTTCAACACATGGAGGTGTGCTCTTTCGGAGCATAATAGAAGACTGTGCACCTCCTTGTTGGCTCCAGCCCCTTTGATAACCTGGGTCCGCCCCAAACCATGGTGAACCACAATGCACCTCCTATAAACAAAAGTAGAGTGACACGTCATGAGTGGCATAACTAGCGTCCTATTTGGAAACGCAACTTCAATGATGACCTCATGGCTGCCATGACCCAAACACCTCACCAGTCATCATCTGACCATCAATAATGCGATGACAAGTCATAGGTGTGGGCCTCTGCAAGCCATTTGGGAGGACACCTGATGCCCTGTGGTCTATATGGGACCCCCACATCAGGGCCAGGGCCAAAGAGTTCATTACCGGACCTAGTCTCTGATGCAGGAAGTGCCTGAGCATGCTCAGTAGCATGAAATACAGTCTCTGAAAAAAGACTATCAGCTTTAGCATGGTGTCTAGGCACAAAACAGGACTTAGACCCGGCACGGAATGCAAGCACCTGTGCAAAGAGGCTTTTCACACTTAGTGTGGGAGCATGCGCTGTATCCCGAAATGAAAACTTAGCGTCAGGAATGGCACAGTCAGGCTGAGCATACTCACTAGGCGAAACACTGTAATTATGCTGCAGCTGGGGTACATCGGCACACGCATGCGCACTTGCTGCCTCTCCACACTTAGACGTGGAGGGGAAATTTGTCTTGGAGATGCTGTCTATGAACAGAAGGAAAAGCTAAAGGAAGCCTGACTTTCTATCCCTCCGAATTATGAAATGCAGCAATGAATTCCATGAGTTTGCTATAACATTAGCGTAGCAAAATGTGCATGAGGGTGTGATGTAGAGGTGCTAGAAATAGCTTGTCACCAGTGGGGCACTAATGGAATACAACAGCCAGTTCTATGATGCCACAAAATGGCAGTATTTTGTGCTATCATTATAGCTTATTAAAAACAGAGCACGAGGTTGTCATGCAGAGGTGCTGCACATAGATTTGCAGTAGTGTGAATAGACAAAAGTACAATAGCCACGTTTAGGATACAACTAGGTACAGTGAGTGTTTGCTAGTATAATGGCTGAGTTTAAAAAAGTTAGAGTGCAATGCAGGCAGACGTGCTGCAAATAACGTTCCAATACTGTGAATTGACAAAAGTACAATAGCCACGTATAGGATGCCACTAGGTACACTGAGTGTTTGCTAGTATAATGGCTTAGTAACAATGAGTTGTAGTGTGCAATGCAGGCAGACGTGCTCTGCAAATGTCTTTGCACTAGTGGGACTATAGCAAAGTCCAATAGCCACGTTTAGGATGCCACTAGGTACACTGAGTGTTTGCTAGTATAATGGCTTAGTAACAATGAGTTGTAGTGTGCAATGCAGGCAGACGTGCTCTGCAAATGTCTTTGCACTAGTGGGACTATAGCAAAGTCCAATAGCCACCTTTAGGATGCCACTAGGTACACTGAGTGTTTGCTAGTAAAATTGCTTAGTTTAAAAAAGTTGGAGTGTGCAATGCAGGCAGACGTGCTCTGCAAATGTCTTTGCACTAGTGGGACTATAGCAAAGTCCAATAGCCACGTATAGGATGCCACTAGGTACACTGAGTGTTTGCTAGTAAAATTTCTTAGTTTAAAAAAGTTGGAGTGTGCAATGCAGGCAGATGTGCTCTGCTAATGTCTTTGCACTAGTGGGACTATAGCAAAGTCCAATAGCCACCTTTAGGATGCCACTAGGTACACTGACTGTTTGCTAGTATAATGGCTTAGTTTAAAAAAGTTGTAGCGTGCAATGCAGGCAGACGTGCTCTGCAAATGTCTTTGCACTAGTGGGACTATAGCAAAGTCCAATAGCCACGTATAGGATGCCACTAGGTACACTGAGTGTTTGCTAGTAAAATTGCTTAGTTTAAAAAAGTTGGAGTGTGCAATGCAGGCAGATGTGCTCTGCTAATGTCTTTGCACTAGTGGGACTATAGCAAAGTCCAATAGCCACGTATAGGATGCCACTAGGTACACTGAGTGTTTGCTAGTAAAATTTCTTAGTTTAAAAAAGTTGGAGTGTGCAATGCAGGCAGATGTGCTCTGCAAATGTCTTTGCACTAGTGGGACTATAGCAAAGTCCAATAGCCACGTATAGGATGCCACTAGGTACACTGAGTGTTTGCTAGTATAATGGCTTAGTAACAATGAGTTGTAGTGTGCAATGCAGGCAGACGTGCTCTGCAAATGTCTTTGCACTAGTGGGACTATAGCAAAGTCCAATAGCCACCTTTAGGATGCCACTAGGTACACTGAGTGTTTGCTAGTAAAATTGCTTAGTTTAAAAAAGTTGTAGTGTGCAATGCAGGCAGACGTGCTCTGCAAATGTCTTTGCACTAGTGGGACTATAGCAAAGTCCAATAGCCACAGATAGGATGCCACTAGGTACACTGAGTGTTTGCTAGTATAATGGCTTAGTTAGAATGAGTTGGAGTGTGCAGAGGACAAGAGGGTACAGTGGCAGGATTGTGGTGCTCTGGGTAGAGGAATGGAAGCCTGCCTTTCTATTCCCTCCTAATGGTGAAATGCAGGGAGGAAATCCCTGACCTGGGCTACACAGATGCTGTCGCTGTTTTCAGGACCTGTCACCTATGGCTCTCTGACCCTGCCGCTTTGAGCCCTTAAAAGGACTGCTAGAAAGTGCTCTCCCTAAGCTGTCCAACGCTGTGTATGCAGCGCATACAGCTGTATCGGCTATAGGACTCAGGAGGACGGAGCTGCGACACTGATGTCTGACACCAAAGACGCAGAAGGCAGATAATGGCGTTCGTGAAGAAAATGTCCGGTTTTATAATGCAGGGACATGTGACATGCAGATCCTATCACACATGCCGTTGCTTCTCTGGCTCAAAGTCCACTTAGCTGTGTGTGTGTCTGTGATTGGCTGACATGCTGGCCCGCCCCACAAGACGCGCGCGCTTAGGGAAGGAAGACAAGAAAAAAAAAAAAAATGGCGATCGCCATTATAGAAACAGCAGTGATCTGAAGGCGCTGTTCACGCACACTATACACTGAAATGTGATAATAGTTTGATTCACAGAGTGACTTACACTATTACAGCAGAAACCAAGCTATGATTTAGCTGTTTTTTGGCTGCTAGAACCGTTCTCGAACGTTTCTAGAACTATCGAGCTTTTGCAAAAAGCTCGAGTTCTAGTTCGATCTAGAACATGCCCCAAAATCACTCGAGCCTAGAACTGGAGAACCACGAACCACGAACCGCGCTCAACTCTAATTCTAATCATTTTTTGGGTAATTCCCCAAGTAGGTCAACAAAAAAGGATCTGTTTATACAGAGGTGTATGTTCACTGCATTAACACACTTTATTTTATATATAAATGTAACGGATGTTAGCACGGTTAACATAAATTACATAGCCTCTTATGTATCTTTATATGTGAAGGTCATCAGATGTCCAGATGGTGAGATTAGTGAAATATAAACACGCCTCCATGTTTAGCAGGCACTGTTGGGTCAACCTTGAGGATCACATTTGTTGCAGGCTACTACATTTTATCTTTATTGTGAGGCCAAATTCATCCATTTCTCCTGATCAGCATCGATCATTACTTCCCCATGTTCAAAAATGCCAGCTACAATGCCATAGTACTCCTGTGCATTGTGGAGAGCAACAACAAAGGCCCCTTCCTTCACAGAAGCAACAAAAACTGATGAACATTATGAAGCTCCAGACGTGTTCATTTTTTTTATGGTATTTTGAAAAATGGCCAGTTAATTTTCAATAAGCTGATGTCACATATTTCAAAAATATATCTCCACTCATCCACAGGTAATGCTTATCATGGAATTGTGGCACAGCAGCAACATTTCTGCTTATCTACAAGTCTTTCCTGTGTTTTCTAACTTCATCCACAGTTTCTTTGAACATAAAATCACAGAGATTGTGTTGGATATAGTCAAGGGCTGGCAAATTTTATCCTTGGGGGCAATCACACAGCAGTGGTTAACCCCTTCAGCCCCGGGGCACTTTCCGTTTTTGCGTTTTTGTTTTTTGCTCCCCTACTTCCGAGAGCCGTAACTTTTTTATTTTTCCGTCAATCTTGCCATATGAGGGCTTGTTTTTTGCGGGACAAGTTGTACTTTTAAATGAATTCATAAGTTGTACCATATGGTGTACTGAAAAGCAGCAAAAAAATTCCAAGTGTGGAAAAATTGCAAAAAACGTGTGATGGCACAATGGTTTTTGGGATCTTTTATTCACGGTGTTCACTATATGGTAAAACTGATGTGTGGGTATGATGCCTAAAGTCGGTGTGAGTTTGTAGACACCAAACATGTATAGGTTTACTTTTATCTAAGGGGTTAAAAAAAAATTCACAAGCTTGTCCAATAAAAGTGGCGTACGTTTTGCGCCATTTTCAGATACCCGTAGAGTTTTCATTTTTTGGGATCTATGGGTCAGTGATGGCTTTTTTTTTTGCGTCTCGAGCTGTTTCTCATGGTAGCATCTTTGCGCAGATGCTACGTTTTGATCGCCTGTTATTGCATTTTGCGTAAAACTTGCGGCGACCAAAAAACGTAATTTTGTCGTTTGGAATTTTTTTGCAACTATGCCGTTTACCAATCAGATTAATTGATTTTATATTTTGATAGATTGGGCATTTCTGAACGCGGCGATACCAAATATGTGTATATTTATTTTTTTTTTTAACCCTTTAATTTTCAATGGGGGGAAAGGGGGGTGATTTGAACTTTTAGGTTTTTTGTTTTTGTTTTAATTTTTTAAAACTTTTTTTTTACTTTTTTTATTTTATTTTACTAGTCCCCCTAGGGGGCTATAGCGATCAGCAATCCGATCGCTGATCGCCATCTGCTGATCACAGCTATACCGCTGTAAACAGCAGAAATAGTCACTTTCTTTTTTCCTCTGCTCCGTGCCGAGGAAAAAGGAAAGTGAAACTTCGTAGCAGCAGGCGTCATCACATGACCCTGTGCTACGATGGCAACCACCGAACGTCACGTGATCACCCACGTGACTTCCGATGGGGGCGGCGGTAAGTAGAAAACATGGCCGCGCGCATATAGATCTCGCTGCCAGACTTTGGCAGCGAGATCTAAGGGGTTAATGTTCCGGGTGGAATGCGATTCCACTCGGAACATGTAGGCACACGTCAGCTGTTGAAAACAGCTGATATGTGTGCCGATCCACGCCACCTGCCTGCGGCAGGGGGCGGGGCTTACCGGGACACGATCCATGACTGAAAGATCCATCCATGGTCGTGAAGGGGTTTATAAAGTAGTAGCCTAAGGGGTTATCCCATGAAGAAAATACATTTTAATCAATAGATCTTGGAATAATAATAATTTTCACAATTAGATGGGTTTTTTTAAATGTTCCTGTGCTAAGATAATCTTTTACATTTATTTTGAATTAGAAATAGTGCTGACTACTGGATTGCCACTCTGTTACATGGTACAAGAGTACATTTAGCAAGATGCTTCCCCTCTGGAAAGGTACGTGCGGATGCAGGAATATCAAAACAAGCTTGTAGACCATCTTAACAGTAGTTTTCCACAAAACAGCAGTGAGACACACAGCATGAATCACAGTTCTAGAATTCCAACCACAGGAACGTTGCATTGTTAACACAGGAACATAAGCAGCAGTTCAAGTAGCAGAAGCAATTTCTGTGAGGTTTGGCACACATTTTTTTTTTTTTAGACCATTGCATACACTAGCAGAACAGAGTAGACTTCTGACACAGTGTAGGACTGGAGAGGATGGTGAAGGAGTATCTAGAACTCAATATTGATGACACCCTTTTGCATTTTGGATTTCAAAAATTGAAGAGTGGCCTAAGCTTCCAGTCACACCATGGAATTTTTGGCCTACCCAGCAGCCAGCATTCTCTCAGAACATGTCTTTAGCTCTGCTGGCAGTGTATTGACGAATAATCGCATTTGGCTGTCCCCTGAAAGCATAAAATCGCCTAATTTTCATAAAGATGAGCAAGTTGTGATGTCCAATGACTTTGCTACACCAGTCCCAGAGTGTGGAGACTAGGTGATGGTGTAGTGCCAAGGTTCTGAGGCCTACACCTGTCTGTCATCTTGCTGTCTCTGGTGAAGGTAGAAATGCTGGTTCAGGCCTTGTTCCAGGGTCGGTCCCACTCAGCCATGTTGCTTTGTTGGACTATTTGTAGTTTTTGCAAAATGTTGCCACTTTTCCTGTTGCCCAACTTTAATATTTTGAAAAATGGAGACTCCAAGTACGGTCTCCAAATTTTCTTTTGTCTGTAGTGCCAGGGTTCTGGAAGCAAGAGGCCTACACCTGTCAGTCATGCATTTCTTGATTTTTAAAATGAAAATGCCAGACCACATCCTGTGGGTTGCATAGATGCTTGGACCATACCTCCCCGCTGTGCAAACACACTATAGGTAAATGGGGGAGGGCAATTGAACCCACTGTCCTGCTGTCTTCCTGAAAGGTTTTTAAAACTCAAAACTCCAAGATAGGTCTCCAAGTTGTATCTTGTCTGTACTGGCAAGGTTATGGAAGCTCTACATCTGTCTCTTACATCTCTATATTTTTTATGTCAATAGTCTAGGATGCTAATGACTATATTAAAACAGTGGGGTTGCACTGTACAACACATTGATGCAGTTTTGGAAGCTTTTTGATCCCCCTAAAGGTATTTTCTCTGCCTGAGGTTTGGCCTTTTATTGAGTCCAATGAGGTTCGAAAAGGCTTGCAGTTTGGTTTGGCAAACAGTTAGGCGAATGTACTGTTTGTTCGGTAAGTCTCTGCAAACCGAATTATGAAAGGTTTGCTCATCTCTAGTAACATTTCTATTGCTAGAAAAAAAAAAATCTTAACAGGTAGTTCGGTACAACATATAAAACATAATGGTCATTTTAATTTTTATTTTATTGATCAATAGTACAAATGATTAACTTTGTAATATATCTTACTAAAATTTGATCCTTTCTCCTACGGGACTGATCATTCAATTTAAAAGTTCTCAATTTCTATATAAAATCTGTATTCAGTAAATACAGTTTTTTATATTACTGAGATAAGGGATGACAGAAGAAGAAATGGCCAGGGAGGAACTGAAGGCAAAGCTCTTCCTTTTCCCACTCATCTTGGTTTCGTATAGAATCTTAGAAAACAAAAAAAAAAAACAACTGCCATCTCTTATCTCGGTAATATAAAAATCTGTATTTCCCTGAATACAGATTTCACCCTGCAAATGAGTCCAGGGGAAGAGAGAAGCAAATTTGTCTGTTAAACTACAATATAATACACAGTACCTTATTTTCATGTGTACAGTACTAATGATTTATTAAATAAATATTAAAACCGACTGCCACGCTTTAAATTCTGGAAAATATAATGCCATCATAATTTTCATACAATATTACCAAGCAATATGGAAAAAGTGTTAATTTGCCGCTTATATCCTTTGAATCGATGTTTCACTTATGGATGACCCAGCTGGATAAAGCAACAGTGTTTTCCTTACCTTGTATCATCCCACATGTAGTCAACTTCTGGAATGAAACTGGCTCCATTAGCCATGTAACATGTTCCATTAGTTTCCAGAGGGAGTATTTTTTTGCTTTGTTCAAATTCCAGATGAGCCAAAAGATTCTTTCAAACTGGGAAAGATAGCCGTGATTTCGGAGTTCATATCCTTTAAGCTGAGCCTACTGTAAAAGTGTTAAGGCGACGTCGTTAGGAAGGTAAGTACGTGTGACGGGGGTTAATGACATTGTGCGCCACGGGCAATGAATTGTCCGTGCCGCACAACCGACGGGGGCGGGTGCGATCGCTTATATGATTGCATGATATATTGGAGCGTGTGACGGGGCCTTTAGTTTTGTGTGTGGGACCCATTACTTTTGACTCCTTAGCCCACATAAAAATAGAATGACACACAGAAAAAGCAAGTAAAAACTGGAATAGGGTTTACTTATTTTGAGGCAGCTAGTCTAGTGGTTACAGTATTATTTAGGGCCCAATTATATGTATGGAGACACAGTTTGGTGGTTAGAAAAAGAAAATAAAGGCACCAAGCATCATGGTTGTATACCATAGTTGAGGCACAGGACTGAACAGTTATACTTTACATAGTTATTAGGACGCGAACAAGTCCATTGCATTCAACCAAAGGATGGGAAATGCTATAAGAAATAGGGTTTAAATATATTCATAATTCCCCTTAAAGAGCAACTTTTTCCTTCTAATCCAGAGAGATAGGGGACATATACACCAGTAAGGGGTCCAGGATGGGGTACAGGTTTCGGGGACATTACCACCATAACAGTGTCAACAGCAGACCCCCCCCCCCCCCATAACAGTGCCTCATGACCAGTTCTGGATGATTAGAGAACTTCTATTCTGACCAGGAGTGGACACGAGGTACTACTAAAGTGCTGGATAGTAAGAGTAAAGGCCAGAGCAGAAGCGTATTGGTAAATTAATCTTATTGACAGTAGTATTAACATGCCATATATGTTACACATAAGACAAGAAACTTTGTATGATACAGATGAAATGTACCAGAAGTTCTTTCATCTGTGTTATTTAAGAAATCGCAGTAAAGAATTTTTATCTTTTTGCAACAAATTCTGTTTTTCTTGATTTTCCACTGTGTTTTCAAGTTCCCCATACCATCAAACCATGTGTAGCCTGAATAGGGGTCGAGGGGTCGACTATAGTTCCCAGATAGCTTACACCCACTCAGGGGTACCGTAACTGGGTCCTTACTACGACAGATGACTTACAGGTATATATTGGTTCACTGCTTCTAAGTGTAAGCAAATCCTCTATTTATTTATTGCTAACAGGTATAAATCAAGAAAATGGTGAGCAATTGAAAATGAAGTATATTAGAAATTTGTACGTCATTTCATCAAATAAAATATTTCGGCAATAAAGAAAAAAAAACACCCTTATTTTCCATCAATACTATTTTTATGAAATTTCCCATTTTTAACCCCTTTTTTATTATCGCATTGCAGGAGCCATAACGTATGTTTTTTGATAACAGTCATATGAGGGTTTGTTTTGGAGGGGATTATTGTTGGGTTCATATAAATTTAAAAAAGTTTTATTAACTCTTTAATAGAGTTGAGCGCGGTTCGCGGTTCGCCAGTTCTAGGCTCGAGTGATTTTGGGGCCTGTTCTAGATCGAACTAGAACTCGAGCTTTTTGCAAAAGCTCGATAGTTCTAGAAACGTTCGAGAACGGTTCTAGCAGCAAAAAAACAGCTAATTCCTAGCTTGGTTTCCGCTGTAATAGTGTAAGTCACTCTGTGAATCACACTATTATGACATTTCAGTGTATAGTGTGCGTGAACAGCGCCTTCAGATCACTGCTGTTTCTATAATGGCGATCGCCATTTTTTTTTTTACCTTGTCTTCCTTCCCTAAGCGCGCGCGTGTAGTGGGGCGGGCCAGCATGTCAGCCAATCCCAGACACACACACAGCTAAGTGGACTTTTAGCCAGAGAAGCAACGGCATGTGTGATATGATGTCCATGTCACATGTCCCTGCATTATAAAACCGGACATTTTCCTCCAGGACGCCATTATCTCTTCTGTGTCTTTGGTGTCAGACATCACTGTCGCAGCTCCGTCCTCCTGAGTCCTATCGCCGATACAGCTGTATGCGCTCCATACACAGCGCTGGACAGCATAGGGATAGCACTTTCTATCAGTCCTTTTAAGGGCTCAAACCGGTAGGGTCAGAGCCATAGGTGACAGGTCCTGAAAACAGCGACAGCGTCTGTGTAGCAAAGGTCAGGGATTTCCTCCCTGCATTTCCCTATTAGGAGGGAATAGAAAGGCAGGCTTCCTTTCCTCTACCCAGAGCCCCACAATTCTGGCACTGTACCCTCCTGTCCTCTGCACACTCCAACTCATTATAACTAAGCCATTATACTAGCAAACACTCAGTGTACCTAGTGGCATCCTAAACGTGGCTATTGGACTTTGCTATAGTCCCACTAGTGCAAAGACATTTGCAGCACCTCTGCCTGCATTGCACACTACAACTCATTATAACTAAGCCATTATACTAGCAAACACTCAGTGTACCTAGTAGCATCCTAAACGTGGCTATTGGACTTTGCTATAGTCCCACTAGTGCAAAGACATTTGCAGCACCTCTGCCTGCATTGCACACTCCAATTCATTATAACTAAGCCATTATACTAGCAAACACTCAGTGTACCTAGTGGCATCCTAAACGTGGCTATTGGACTTTGCTATAGTCCCACTAGTGCAAAGACATTTGCAGCACCTCTGCCTGCATTGCACACTCCAATTCATAACTAAGCCATTATACTAGCAATTTTTGCTGCCAGTTTAAGGGCCGTAGTTGCATTGTCAGGGATATTTATTCTTTATTATTCTGCTGTTAATAAAGCTAGACCACCACTGCAATCTACACCACCTCTCAATTTTTACTACCACATTTTCAGTCCACAATCTTGTCGCAATCAACATGAGTGGCAAAATGACAGATGCTGGTGGAAAGGGGAAGAGGCGTGGTGGAAAAGGCAAAAAAGGTTTTGTCCGTGGGGAAGGTTGCAAAGCTCCATTATCATCTGCTGAAGATAGACCATCTACCAGCAAAAGTAAGATGTCTACTACTTACCGTGGACAATCCGATGTGCTCCCTTTTTTACGGACACGAACAACAGGAACAAAGGTAGATGATGGCCAAAAAAGGAAAATGCTTGAATGGATCTCAAGTGGTCCAACAAGTGCCCTCTCAGCCACTTCAAGTACCGCATCCAAAAAACACCAGTCCTCTGAGTTGTCATCCCAATCAAACTTGCTTTCTCCCAGCTCTGAAGTCTCCATCAGCCCTGCACAGTATGGTGGAACTGAGATGGCTGAGTCTGCAGAGCTGTTCAGTCACACTATAGCCTGGGAATCAGAGGTCTGCTCCCAAGCTACAGTGAGTACAGAACAGGAAATGGTCTGCAGTGATGCCCAGAACCTTTGTGACTCTGATTCAGGCCGTGAGGACCAAGTTTCGGAGCATAATGTTGACCCTTTGTCACAAACTGTAACACCTGTGGTTATAGACAATGAGGAACATACTGATGAAGATGAGACTCCGATACCCGATTGGGATGACAACTTAAATATTCGGTTAGGGCAAGAAGAGGCTCGGTCTGAGGGGGAGAGGAGTGCAAACACAACAATTGATGATGAAGTTCTAGATCCCACCTACTGTCAACCCACAGTCAGGCACTCGAGGAGGTCAACAGAGGTGGTGGAGGAGGATGCAACTGATGACAAAGTTACCTTGCGCCTTCCTGGACAGAGTCGGAGTACTGGTAGCACGTCTACAACTGCATCCTCAGCCACCACTCTGCCTCTGAGCATTATTCGGGGTGGATCAACAGGTCACATGGCCTCTAAGCCTTGCCTAGCCTGGTCCTTTTTTAACATAGAAAAAGATCGCCCAAATTATGTGATCTGTAAAATTTGTCATGGTTCTCTTAGTAGAGGTCAAAACCTCAGCAGTTTGACAACTTCTTCCATGAATCGTCACATGAATAAATATCATATGGCCCGGTGGGAAGCTCACCGTGCTGCAATGCGGCCTAGCGGAGCGAACCATCCACCGCCTGCCCCTTCCAGTGCATCCGCTCGTCATCTTCTAGGACTGTGGGGACAGCTGTCACACCTGTTTTTCCACCCACAACTTCCACCACTGTAACCGCAACAGGCAGTTTGCTTGGTAGGTCGTCAGTTGTTTTGGAAGGGGAAACAAGTGAGTGTGTACAGCTCTGTCAGACATCGATAGCACCAACTTTGGATGAAGGCAACATCATGTCTCCGCCTGCACTTTCCTCACAAACCTGCATGTTTCCAGGGACACCCTACTCAACACCGTCTACACACAGCAGCCAGATCGCTGTCCCTCAGATGTGGACAAATAAAAGGCCATTTCCTGCGACCCATGACAAAGCTAAGAGGTTGACTCTATCCCTCTGTAACCTGTTGGCTACAGAAATGCTGCCTTTCCGCCTAGTGGACACACAGGATTTTAGAGACCTTATGTCTGTCGCTGTGCCCCAGTACCAGATGCCTAGTCGCCACTACTTCTCTAAGAAAGGTGTGCCCGCGCTACACCAGCATGTCGCACACAACATCACCGATTCCTTGAGAAACTCTGTGTGTGAACGGGTGCATTTCACCACCGATACTTGGACCAGTAAGCATGGACAGGGACGTTACATGTCGCTGACTGGGCACTGGGTAACTATGGTGATAGATGGTGAAGGGTCTGCTGCACAAGTCTTGCCGTCCCCACGACTTGTGTGTCAATCCTCTGTCTGTCCAAGTTCCGCCACTGCTTCTGCATCCTCCACCTCATCTGGGTCCTCCACCTCCGCCCAAAGCCTGCCTGGTCAGGCCACCAGCGTTCTCACTGCGCAGAAGGAATCACGCACCCCTGGCAGCAGAGCGCAACGGCATCAGGCTGTCTTTAGCTTGACATGTCTTGGGAATAAAAGAGTCACACAGCTGAGGAGTTGTGGTCAGCTCTGCGGTCCGAGTTTAATAAATGGTTGTCTCCACTCAACCTGCAGCCTGGTAAGGCCGTGTGCGACAATGCTGCAAACCTGGGTGCGGCCCTTCGCCTGGGCAAGGTGACACACGTACCTTGTATGGCTCACGTGTTGAACCTTGTCGTGCAGCAATTTTTAACACACTATCCCGGCCTAGATGGCCTTCTGAACAGGGCACGAAAACTGTCTGCTCACTTCCGCCATTCAAGCGCCGCAGCTGAGCGACTTGCATCGCTCCAGAAGTCTTTCGGCCTGCCGGTTCATCGCCTGAAATGTGATGTGGCGACACGCTGGAATTCAACTCTCCACATGTTACAGCAACTGTGGCAGCACCGCCGTGCCCCGGTGAAATACGTCATGACGTATAGCCTGGGCCAACGAGATGCAGAGGTGGGGCAGATCACCCTGACGGAGTGGTCTCAGATCAAGGACCTATGCACCCTTCTGCACAGTTTCGACATGGCGACGAATATGTTTAGCGCTGACAATGCAATTTTCAGCATGACGATTCCAGTCATTTACATGCTGGAGCACACGCTAAACACTATTCGGAGTCAGGGGGTGGGAGAACAGGAAGGGGATGAACTACAGGAGGATTCATTAGCACAAGACACAACAACATCACCAAGGTCCAGACGTTCATCATCACCAAGGCGCCAGGCATGGGAGCATGGGGGACAGGGATCAACAAGGGCGCATGGTAGCAGGCGAGATGTTGAGGAAGGTGCAGGAGGACATGAAGAAATGGAGGACGAACTGTCCATGGACATGGAAGACTCAGCAGATGAGGGAGACCTTGGTCAAATTTCAGTTGAAAGAGGTTGGGGGGAGATGTCAGAGGAAGAAAGAACGGTTAGCACCTCTATGCCACAAACACAGCGTGGACTTGGTCCGCATGGCTGCGCAAGACACATGAGTGCCTTCTTGTTGCACTACCTCCAACATGACCCTCTATTGTCAAAATTAGAAGTGATGATGACTACTGCCTTGCCACACTATTAGATCCCCGGTACAAGTCCAAATTTTGTGACATATTTCCAGCCATAGAAAGGGACGCACGTATGCAGGAGTATCAGCAGAAGCTGTTACTCGATCTTAGATCCGCTTTTCCACCAAACAACCGTGCAGGTGCAGGGAGTGAATCTCCCAGTTGTAACTTGACAAACATGGGACGGTCTCGTCATCTTCAACAGTCTACACGTACCAGTAGGACCGTATCTGGTGCTGGTAACAGCAATTTTATGGAATCTTTTCATAATTTTTTTAGACCCTCCTTTGCAAGGCCACCAGAGACAACAAGTCTGACACATAGTCAACGGCTGGAGAGGATGATACAGGAGTATCTCCAAATGAACATCGATGCCATGACTTTGCAAATGGAGCCTTGCTCCTTTTGGGCTTCAAATCTAGAAAAATGGCCAGAGCTATCCAGTTACGCCTTGGAGATTTTGTAGTGTCCAGCTGCCAGCGTTGTCTCTGAACGTGTCTTCAGTGCTGCTGGGTGTGTGCTGACAGATAAGCGCACGCGTCTGTCCAGTGACAATGTGGACAGACTGACGTTCATCTAAATGAACAAGTCATGGATCCAGAAGGAATTTACTACCCCTGTGTCATCCTGGGGAGAGTAAATGCTTGTGGATTTGGAATGTGCTTGATGCAAATTTAGCTGTGAAGTGTACAACTAGGGCACAAGTGCTGCCACTGAATGGGTGGGTGTGTGTGGGGCACAATTTTTGGAAAAAAGGGAGGCTCCGCTTGGAGTAACCCTTGCTTCCATTGTTTTTAAAAGGAGCCAAGGTGAACAAGTCATGGTTCAGCAAAGACTTTATCTACCTACCCCGGTGTCATGCTGGGGACGGTTAATTATGGCGTATTTTTGAATGTGCTTGATGCAAATCAAAACATCCTGTTTGCAACTAGGGCACAAGTGCTGCCACTGATGGGGTGTCTGTGTGGCCCAATTTTTTTGAAAAAAGGGAGACTCCGCTTGGAGTAACCCTTGCTTACATTGTTTTTCAAAGAAGCCAAGATGAACAAGTCATGGTTCAGCAAAGACTTTGCTACCTACCCCGGTGTCATCCTGGGGACGGATAAGAATGGCGTATTTTGGAATGTGTTTGATGCAAATCTAGCTGTGAAGTGTACAACTGGGGCACAAGTGCTGCCACTGAAGGGGTGGGTGTGTGTGGGGCACAATTTTTGGAAAAAAGGGAGACTTCGCTTGGAGTAACCCTTGCTTACATTGTTTTTAAAAGAAGCCAAGATGAACAAGTCATGGTTCAGCAAAGACTTTGCTACCTACCCCGGTGTCATCCTGGGGACGGATAAGAATGGCGTATTTTTGAATGTGCTTGATGCAAATCTAGCCGTGAAGTGTACAACTGGGGCACAAGTGCTGCCACTGAAGGGGTGGGTGTGTGTGGGGCACAATTTTTGGAAAAAAGGGAGGCTCCGCTTGGAGTAACCCTTGCTTGATGTGTTTTTAAAAGAAGCCAAGATGAACAGAGCTGGGATCAGGAAAGACTTTGCTACCTACCCCGGTGTCATCCTGGGGACGGATAAGAATGGCGTATTTTGGAATGTGCTTGATGCAAATCTAGCTGTGAAGTGTACAACTAGGGCACAAGTGCTGCCACTGAATGGGTGGGTGTGTGTGGGGCACAATTTTTGGAAAAAAAGGGAGACTTTGCTTGGAGTCACCTTGCGGTGTTTTACATGATTTTAGAAGGGCATGCCATGCCTATATCTGTGTCTCATCCTGTCTCAACGCTGTTTTGTTTTCACATGAGAATTTGTCCTTGTCACTTTCCCATGTGTTTGTGTTGTTTGTCACCTTTTGGACACCTTTGAGGGTGTTTTCTAGGTGTTTTTCTGTGTTTGTGATTGCCTGCCATTGTTTCCTATGCAGTTCGAGTTCGGTTCGTCGAACGTTCGACGAGCCGAACTCGAACGGGACCTCCGTTAGGCGAACCGACCTCGAGCCGAACCGGGACCGGTTCACTCATCTCTACTCTTTAATTGGAAGGAATACTTATAAAAAAAAAAAATTACTACAATTTTTTTGCAATTTAAATACTATATGGTTTAACAAATTACATAAGTAAGGTATTAACTGTATTCCCTGAGCCAGTACGATTATAGCTATATGTTTATTCTATTGGCAAAAAATGTAGTACAGAACTTTTTTCTTTGTCCTTTACTGTTTTCATTGGTATGTTTAGGTTTATGTTATTGTGCTATAAGTGAACATTATTATTTGTGAAATGTATTTTATGACAGTTTTTCTATAATTAATACACTTAAAAAAAAACATGTAAGGGTCCCTATATATAAGGATTTATTATTTGCAAGACAAGCTTCAGCTTTCATTGGTGCAATTTTGTGATACATGTAACTTTAATGATAACTTTTTATTTACTCTTTGGAATGCAAAACAAGCAAAAAACAGCAATTCTGTACTTTAATGTTGTTATTCTGACACCATTCTCTGGTATAGCTGTCATGTCATTTTTCTTCTGTTGATGTAGTTATAATTTTAATATACATATATTCACACACACACACACACACACACACACACATATATACACACACATATACACATCATATATATTAGAGATATATATATATATATATATATATATATATGAGAATAGATATCTATATTATATATCTGTATCTATATCTATATATCTATATATTCACGAGCACACAGACATACACACAAATATATACACAGCAGATGAACTTAGTGTTGAACACATCATCAATTTTCTAAATAAAATATATTTCTAAAGGCGCTATTGTTATGAATACAAACTTTATAACAAAATCAGTGTTTAAGTTTGAAGTTCGGTTGCCTTTATGTATGCAAACCAATAGAGCAGGCATTGCTGTGCGCAGGTCCTGAGCAGAAGGAAGCAACTTTTTTTTCCAGGATAGCCTCGTGTGCAGCTTGATTCATATGTCTTTTGCAAAGTTTAATCTACTCAATTTCTAGAGTAAGTTAATTTTCTCTGATGAGTCTAATTTTCAGCTTTGCCCAACACCTGGTCATCTAATGGTTTGACGGAGACCTGAAGAGGCGTAGAAGCCATATTGTCTTGAACCCACTATGAAATTTGGTGGAGGATTGGTGATGATCTGGAGATGCTTCAGCACGGCTGAAATTGGGCAGATCAAACTTTGCAAAGGATAAATGAATCAAGCAGCATACAAGGTTATCCTGGAAAAACAGTTGCTTCCTTCTGCTTAGGCAATGTTCCCAACTCTGAGGACTGTTTTCTCCAACAGGATAATGCACCATGCCACACAGCTAGGTCAATCAATGTGTGGATGAAGGACTACCACATCAAAACCCTGTCATGGCCAGCCCAATCTCCAGACCTGAACCCCATTGAAAACCTCTGGAATGTAATCAAGAGGAAAATGGATAGTCCCAAGCCATCAAACAAAGAAAAACTGCTTAAATTTTTGTACCAGGAGTGGCATAAGGTCACCCAAAAACTGTGTGAAAGACTGGTGGAAAGCATGCTAAGACACATGAAAGCTGTAATTAAAAATCATGGTTATTCCACAAAATATTGATTTCTGAACTCTTCCTGAGTAGAGTTGAGTGCGGTTTGTGGTTCATGGTTCTCCAGTTCGCGGTTCGAGTGATTTTGGGGGCTGTTCTAGATCGAACTAGAACTCGAGCTTTTTGCTAAAAGCTCGATAGCTCGAGTTACATTCGAGAATGGTTCTAGCAGCAAAAAGCCAAGCTAATTAGTAGCTGGCTTTTTGCTGTAATAGTGTAAGTCACTCTGTGACTCACACTGTTATGAAATTTCAGCGTATAGTGTGCGGGGACTGGGCGTTCAGATCACTGCTGCTGGGATAATGGCGATCGCCATTTTTTTTTTTTTTCTTGTCTTCCTTCCCTAAGAGCGCGTGTAGTGGGGCGGGCCAGCATGTCAGCCAATCCCACACACACACACAGCTAAGTGGACTTTTTGCCAGACAAGCAAGGGCATGTGTGATAGTCTGTCCATGTCACATGTCCCTGCATTATAAAAACGGGTATCTGCCCGTCTGGACGCCATTATCTGCCTTCTGCGTCTGGGTATCAGTCACCGCTGGCGCAGCTCCTGTCGCCAATCCTTCTGTGTACGCTCTAGACGCAGAGCTATACAGAATAGGGATAGAAGTTTCTTTCAGCCCTTGTAAGGGCTAATTACAGCAGGCTCAGAGCCATAGGTGACAGTCCGGTACGTGGAAACAGTTTTTAACAGCTACAGATAACAGCATCTGTGTAGCTAAGGTCAGGGACTTCCTTGCTGCATTTCACCTTTAAGAGGGATAGAAAGTGAGGCTTCCTTTCCTCTACATTGACACACAACCCGGCCACTGTACCCTCCTGCCCTTTTTAGCAAAGCCATTTTAATTGCAGAGTGCTGCCAGTTAGTGCCATCCTAAAAGTGGCTGTTTGACTTCATTAGCGTCCCACTGGTGCAAAGCTATTTGCAGCACCTCTGCATTACACACTCAAGCTCATTGTTACTAAGCCATTATAATAGCAAACACTGAGGAAACTTAATGGCATCCAAAAAGTGGCTGTTGTACTCAATTTGTGCCCCAATGGTGCCAAGCTATTTCTAGCACCTCTGCATTACATCCTCCTACACATTTTTGCAAAGCCATTTTAATTTTAAAAGAGTGCTACCACTTAGTGGCATCCAAAAAGTGGCTGTTGTACTCCATTTGTGCCCCACTGGTGCCAAGCTATTTCTAGCACCTCTGCATTACACCCTCCTGCTCATTTAGCTATGCTATTTTTATAGCAAACTCATGGAATTCCTTGCTGCATTTCATCATTAGGAGGAATAGAAAGATAGAAAGTGAGGCTTCCTTTACTGTCCTGGTACCCACAGAACACAGCCACTGTACCCACCTGCCCACTTTTGCCACTATTTTATTTCCCCAAATAGCTGACTCTTTTTCTGAAATCATAAAATTGTTTGGAATACTAAGTTATTGTTCCTTTGCTGCCAAGCAAGGTGCAACACATGTGCATTCTACACTTCTTTCCATTTGTGTAACACAATAATTAACTGCAGGTAGTCCAGCCAATCTTTGACGAAGGTGCAGGCATGGATATAATGTTTCCTTCATCCAATGGTGGCTCTCTTGATGTCTGACAGCTCAACAATACCATCTGTTTCCACTTCCAAAACAAGTGACGACCGGCCAATCACACTCCCGCTTACGGGTAAATGGGTGGAAGTTCAGTGTGAAAAAGCATGTGTGACTGCTGTCCTCACAGTCACAGAGGATGAAGAGCACGCAGATGCACGTGATGGGGCAGGCGGTGGTTGCACAGCACTGCTAGGCCGCATTGTAGCACAGTGAAATTCCCTTTGCGACTTATGCTTCATTTTAAGTCTTGTATTTGGTTTGATCCCCAGTATTCAGCAAAACCACGCAACATGAAAAGCACTGTATGCAGTTGGGTTCATAAATGATTGCTTCACTTTCCCAAAACAAACAATAAGAACCATGCATTAGATTGAAATAATAGAACAATCTATTCAGTTGCCTACTGCTTGCTAAGCCCTCTGCGTAGCAGCAGTAAGTGTGTGTGTGTGTGAAGACAACTTACTAGTGGCGCATCACAATATCTTCCCAGTTATCTACATAGACAAAACACATCACCCACCCTCAATACCCTTGTTAGCTGAAGCCTCACAGATAAGGCAGATGATAACAATGTGAATGCAAACCACACAGCTCTGCAACACAGTCATGTAAATCTTGAAAAGCAACATTCAATGCAAACATGTGTCGCTGTCCCTCTATGATTTAAACTGTACGTGACAATTTGACAGTGCAGAGGCAGCAAGCGTGATTGTCTATATAGTCGTCCTACCCAGAACAGGTATGTGTTTTCATAATAAAACAAAGTGTTGCATGCACGTATTACTGTCTGGGCACAGCCTACCGTACACGGGTACTGTGATGTCCATTTGCCATAAATACAGACTTTACGCTGCTATCATGGTTAACGGTATAGACAGCACCGGAAGAATTTTGGTCTGTGGCACAGGATGCTGCTCACTGGCGTTACGGTACTCCTCACCAAACTCCAAAATGACTCCCCTCACAATTGAATGAAGTGTTTCCGCGGTTGCTCCTTGCTGTAACACACACCTTTATTTTTCCTTCTGTTCATAGACAGCATCTCCAAGTCCACACCCGAAGATCGTTTTGCTATTGCTATAGTGAACAAACAGACAAAAGCAGCTCCAAAAAAACTGCAGCCCCTTGTGTGTAGTCTGCAACAATGCATACAATGAACGGCAAATAAGCATGTTGCATTGACAGTGGCTAAAGCCGAGCAATACATCCTCACGCTATCAATTCATATCCATGTGACACTTCATGGTGGTAGTACTCAAAGTTTAAATTTTTTGCCTTCTACTTAGAGATTGTTACAGATTACATGACTTGTGTGATCCTTTGCTATGTCCAAAAAATTCCCAGGCTAGGCAAGGCTTACAGCCCATGTGAAATGCATAGCCAACATGACTTATGCTCATAGGCAGAGTTCTGGCCGAGAATTCAGTTGTTCACTTGCTTCCAGTACTTTCTCTTTGTCCATGAAGACACAACGTAAACTCGTCGTCAGTAGCATCGTCCTCCACATCTCTTGCTGACGTCATGGATTGGCTCACTTTGGTTTGACAGTAAGTGGTGTCTCCAACCTCATCATCACCCTTTGTGTTTTCATTCCCCACATCCTGAGTCCTCCGTGACAACCTCTTCCTGCCTGACCCAATAGCAAAGTTGACGTTACAATTAGGTATCTGAGTCTTGTCATCATGTTACCCATTATCTCCACCAGGATGATGTACGGTTTGGAAATGAGGGTGTACATTATGATCAGCACCTTCTTCATCGGGGCCTGGATCCAACTCACAAACCTTCTGGCCATCTGTGCAGATCATTTCCCCTGTCTCCTATAACTCGCTGCCTCAACACATCAGATTATCTGCTACACCCGCAAGCTTCAAAACGGAACCTGAAAAATCATCTGTTCATTAATTACTATAACCATTAAATGACACCACCACGGTGTGAAGCTTCTGCCCAACCTACACCCCACCTACTGTCTACTCCACAAAATACTTTACAATGTAATCCCGCAAGGGCTGAGTCCTCTGCCCTCTGTAGCAGTCTGTCTATTGTTACTTGTATATGTATTCTGTATGTAACCCCCCTTGTCATGTACAGCACCATGGAATCAATGGTGCTCTATAAATAAATATTAATAATAATAATAATAATAATAATAGTAATAATAAATAATAACAACTTCTTTGTCTGTACTCACTGGAGCTTTAGAGCAGACCTCTGATTCCCAGGATACAGTGTGACTGAACGGCTCTGCAGACTCAACCATCTCTGTTACCCCTTATTCAGCAGTGCTGGGAGACACTTGAGAGCAGTTATGAAGCAAGTGTGATTGGGTTTACACCACTGTGGAATGTAGTATTTGTGATATTGAACTTCTGGTGGAGGAGAGCCCACTTTAATGCGCACTTCACATCCATTGAAGCAGCTGCTGTTTGGGTGCCTCCTCTACTTTTGTTAACGATAGTCGTGTCCGTGAAAAAAGATCATAGATTATCTACGGGAAGAAGTACACCTGTTATTTTAGCTGTTATTTGTTGTTACGAATTGGTGCCGCCGTAAACGCAAGCAACCTGCTGCGGTTCCAGTTGCGCCAGCTGCCATTTAGGGCTGTGCCTCGGGTTGTCCAGCTAATTGCTTTCTCCACCACGTGTAAGTGTGGAGAGGTGGCCAGTGTGCATGCGTGTGCCGATTTACCCCAGCCACATCCTAACTCCAGTGTTTTGCCTACTGAGTATGCTCAGCCTGACTGTGTCATTCCTGAGGCAAAGTCTTAATTTCGGGTTACTGCGCATGCTCGTTTGCACTGTGCCTGAGTCATTCTGCGACCTGCGGCTCAACACACTTACACAGGGCCCTGGGGCTTGACTCACTCTTGTGAGGGCACTAAAACTAACTGCACCCAACATCAGCCCCAGGTGTCCCCTTACACTGCAGTGGCGGTCCCCACTAACCGCAATACCGAGAGTGACGTCACGAGAATACATATAAAGAAGGAACCTACGTGTGACCAAACTCTTCCTCCACGTGAAGTCCTGTAGGTAATGCACCAACAACACCTGTGGGGCTCCACACTTACTGAGAAAAGCCTCTTTGCACAGGTACCACAGGTACTTGCACTCCGTGCCGGGTCTAAGTCCTGTGTTGTGCCTAGACAGCATGCTGAAGTGGATAGTCTTTTTTTCAGAAACTGTATTTCATGCTACTGAGCATGCTCAGACACTTACTGCATTAGAGGCTAGGTCCGGTAATGAACTCTTTGGCCCTGCCCCTGATCTGGAGGGCCCATATAGACCACAGGGTATCAGGTGTCCTGACAATTTGGCCAGGCCACTCCCAACAGGCTTGCAGAGGCCCGCCCCTATGACTTGTTGGTCAGACAATGACTGTTGAGGTTCTTTGGTTGTGGCAGCCATGAGGTCATCATTCAAGTGGCAGTTCAAAATAGGACGCTAGTTATGCCACTCATGACGTGTCACTCTGCTTTTGTCTCCAGGAGGTGCATTGTGGTCCACCCTGGTTTGGGGCAGACCCATGTTATAAAAGGGGCTGGCGCCAACAAGAAGGTGCCCAGTCTTCTATTATGCTATGAAACAGCACACCCCCATGTGTTGAACACATTGCGGCTTTAGCCCAGAGGTAGGCAGGGATAGGTCATCGATGCAGGCCGCCACCACAGTTGGTAACGCAGAACATTTAAAAACAGCTCCTGTTCTACCAGTCCTGCTAGTGCAACCCAGTGGCATAAAAATGCCTGCTGCTGATGCGCCTGCTGTCCACAGGTGTGTCCCCTACGCACACGGACAGCGTACCCAATGGCTCCTGTGTTGTTAACAGGGAGTTCCGGGGATGGGTGGTCGTGTGGACCCTGTCATGCTAACAGGGCTCCCAGTCTCCAGATCCGAGTGGCGTCTAACTTGGTTCAGGCTACTATTTGTTTGAGAGTCAACCTGCTCTGTATCCTCCACCTAACCTTCCAGTTGACAACCTCTCCTTTTCCATCTGTGTGCACGGTGGACACCGAATGGCGATTGGGATATATACCTTTCTCTTTCTTTTCTTCTTAATATTTTTATATAGCGGTAACATAGTATATACCACCTTATCCAAATCTGCCAGTCCCACCATACCAGATGTTGTTTCTTCAGCAAATGTTAATGTTGCTTAGCCACCAAACCCACGGACACAAACTTTTTTACCCTTTCCAACACACCTGTTCCCCTTTCCACAAGCATCTGTCCTTTTTCAACTCAGTTGGTATATGACCAAAAATGAAACTCTGCAGGGACACCGTACTCAACGCCATCTCAGCACAGCAGCCAGCCCTCGGTCCCTCAGATGTGGACAAGTAAGACCATTTCCTCCTATCGATAAAAAAGCGTTGAGATTCACTCTGTGCACCACTGGTGTTTAGTGGAAAAACAGATGTAAGATTGCGTAACACCTTCTGCTGATACTCCTGCATACGTGCGTCCCTTTCTATGGCAGGAGTTATTTCGCAAAAATTTGTGTTCTACAGGGGATCTAACAGTGTGGCAACCCAGTAGTCAGCATGACTTGGAATTCGTACAATCCAAGGGTCATCTTGTAGGTAGTGCAGTAAGAAGGCGCTCATGTGTCTTGTGCATCCAGGAGGACCAAGTGCTTGGTGTGTTGGTGGCGGAAAGGTAAGAATCGTGCCTCCTTCCTCTGCCTTCTCCCCCCAACCTCGCACAACCGAAATGTGAGCAAGCTCTCACTAATCTGCTGAGTCTTCCATGCCCATCGCCAGTTCGTCCTCCATTTCTTCCTGGGCTCCTGCACCTTCCGCAACAGTTTTGCTGATACTATGCACCCTTGATAATCCCTCTCCCCCACCGTACCATGACTGCCGCCAAGGTGCCGCTGACCATCTGGACCTTGTAGATCTTGTTATCCCTTCCGCATATGACTCCTCTAGTACTTCCTCCCCTTCCTCTTGGACCAACACCTGACTCCGAATAATGCTTACAGTGTGCTCCATCATGTAGATGACCAAAATTGTCACGCTAAAGGTGGTCATCGCCAGTGTTAAACATCTGCGTCGACATTTGTAAACTGTGTAGAACAATGCATAGGTCCTTGATCTGACACCACTCCAGCAGCATGATCTTCACCACCTCTAGATCAAGTTAGCCCAGGGTATACATCATAACATATTTCAGCAGGGCTCTGCGGTGCTGTCACAGACGCTGCAACATGTGCAGATTCAAATTCCTGCGTGTCGTAACATCGCATTTCTGATGTTTAACCGCCAGACCTTAAGACTTCAGGAGCGATGAAAGTTGTTGAGCTACTGGGTGCAAACGATAGAAGTGAGCACATAGCGAGCGTGCCCGCTGTACAAGGCCATGTAGGCCGGGATGTTGTTTTAAAAATTGCTGGAGAATCAGATTAAACACGTGAGCCATACAAGTCACGTGTGTCACAATGCCCTGACGAAGGCATGCTGCCATACTTGCATCATTGCCACACACGGCTGTATAGTCACCACCGGAGTACGCTACGTCAATTTGTACTCCTGTTGCAAGGTGACAACGTGTTCCTTTCGTGCATAGTGCTGATGATGGCAGAGGAGTCGACGCCAGTGGCGCAGGTGGACGCAAGTTATGCTCACCCACTGGGCTGCGTTACCTTGACATATGCAGAACCAATGGCTGAATGGATGTGGTGGGTATCTCACAGATGAAGTACCATCATTCAGCTACAACCAATGGGTAGACACAACACCCTTTTTAGGCCCCTCCTGTCTAAAGACCACTGCCAGACATAGCTATGAACCTCTGGTTACTGTTACCCCGAGTTCAGTTTTATGAGTTTGTGGGCTTGTTAACTGACTACTTTTCCTGCTTGCTGTTTAGGTACCTCGTTGGCCGATTTGCATTTCACCTCTGCTTGTTTTCTGATTAAGTCCTGTCCCTCCCATTCTGTTCCTCTTCCTCAATTAATGTTTTGACGCTGCATGACTACTATTCTCTAGAACTGCAGCCTTCCACAGGTATTGATCAACTTGGGCCCTGTGTCATTCAAAATCACTGTATAGGGGTTAAAGAGTTTCAGGGTTCTGCGTGTCCAGCTTGGTGAGTGGGTTCCCTCTAGCCTAGCCTTTACAGCACGTCTGAGTGTGTCGATCCAGGCAGGCGTTACACCGTGCCCTCGACAGAAGGACATGTGGGCCGGGATAGTGTTTTAAAAATTGCTGGAGATTCAGATTCAACACGTGAGCCATACAAGGCACATGTGTCACACCATCCCTGAAGAAGGGCCGCAGACTGTTTTGTATCATTGTCGCACCCGGCATTCCCTGGCTGCTGGTTGAGTGGAGACAACCATTGATGAAACTCGGTCTCATTCTACAGAGCTAACCGTCCACAACTTCTCAGTGGTGTCTCACATTTCCCCTACATTTCAAAGTAAACATTTGACCGCCTGATAGCCTTGAGCTCTGCTGCCAGCATAGTAAGGAGGTGTGTGGGATTTCTTAGGCGCAGCTACAAGGAAGGGTGGCCTGACCACACAGGGTTTGGGCTAAGGTGCAGGAACAACATGAGGTTGATGAGGCAGAAGCAGTGGAGGAACTTGTACATACAGAGGAAGGATTGAAACACACAACTCGTGGGGATGGAAAGACTTGTACAGCAGACACTTCTCCATCTATCACCATAGTTACCCAGTGCCCAGTCAGCGACATGTAACACCCCTGTCCATGCTTACTGTTCGAAGTATCTGTGGTGAAATGCACCCTGTCACACACAGAGTTTCTCAAGGAAGCGGTGATGTTGTGTGCGACCTGCTGTAGTAGCGCGGGCACCTCTTTCTTGGAGGAGTGGCGAATGGCTATCGGCTCTTGGGGCACTGCAATGGGCAAAAGGTCTCGAAAATCCTCGGTGACAAAAGGGTGTAAAGGCAGCCTTTCTGTAGCCAACAAGTTTGAGATGCTGAAACTAAACCTCTTAGGCATGTCATGCACTTCGAAAATCATGTAAAAAACATCAAGGGGACTCCAACCACAGTCTCCCTCGTTTCCACTAATTGGGCCACACACACCCCACTTGACTGGCATCACTTGACCCCCATTTTCAAGATTAAAAAGATGCTTTGCATGAAGCACTCTCAAAAATACGCGTGCCTTTCGCCTCCCCTGGATGACACAGGGGAAGAAAAGTCCTCTAAGAGCCATGACTTCCTCATCTTGGTGAACGTTAGTATGTCCACATTGTCAGTGGACAGACGCGTGTGCTTATCTGTCAGCACACCCCCAGCAGCACTGAGGACAGGTTCCGAGAGAACGCTGGCTGCGGGACATGACAAGATCCCCAAGGCGTACGTGGTGAGCTCAGGCAATTTATCCAGATTGGAAGCCTAAAATGAGCAGGGCTCAAGTTGCACAGTAATGGCATCGATGTTCCCTTGCATATACTCATATATCTGTGTCTCCTCCTCTTTTTCCTTGTCCAGCTGTTTTGTTTTTGCATGAGTATATGTCCTCGTCACTTTCCCATGTGTTTGTGTTGTGTTGTGAGTTGTTTGTCACCTTTTGGACACCTTTGAGGGTGTTTTCTAGGTGTTTTTTTGTGTTTGTGATTGCCTCCCATTGTTTCCTATGGGTGTGAGTGGTTCGCCGAACCGAACACGAACCAGACCTCGGTTTGGTGAACCTAGCTTGAGCCGAACCGCGACCGGTTCGCTCATCTCTATTCCTGAGTTAAAACATTATTAGTATTGTTGGTTCTAAATGATTATGAACTTGTTTTCTTTGCACTATTTGAGGTCAGAAAGCAATGCATTTTTTTGTTATTTTGACCAGTTCTCATTTTCAGAAAATAAATACAAGAAAATGATTGCTTGTAAATTTGGAGACTTGTCAGTAGTTTATAGAATAAAAAAAAAAAAAAACATTTTTACTGAAATATACCTATAAAGAGAAAAATCAGAAAAACTGACAATTTTTCAGTGGTCTCTTAATTTTTGCTAGAGATGAATATCATTAATTAGAAAGCAATCCTCTAAGGTGATGAAAAATAATATTAGCTGGTTTAACTGATGGCCTATAAAAGGTTTCTCATTAACAAGGTGTCACACAAGAAACATCTCATATGTGTAAAACCAGTGAGCTGTCTCAAGACGTTTGCAATCTAATTGTTCCAAAACAAACTGATAGCTTTGGTTACAGAATTTCTAAACTAATGAATGTTCCAGTGACCACTTTTGGGACAACAATCTGGAAGTGGAAAGAACATAATTTCACTATAAACCAGCCTTGACCAGATGCTCCCTAAAAGATTTCAGACAAAAGAGTGAAAGGAATTATCAGACTAGTTTTCCCATAGACAAAGACCACCTGTTGTGAGCTACAGAAAGACCTAGAATCAGCAGTTACAATAGTTTTAAAGAAAACAATAAGCAATGTACTCAACCTCTGTGGCCTTTATGTATGCTCACCATGCAAGACTCCATATCTGAACAAAAGCCATTTTCAAGTGACTTTAAAGTTTGCTCAACAACATTTAGATAAGTCTGTGAAATATCCCTCTATTGGGAGGCTTCAAGCAGGATGTTCTCAGACAGAAGTTACCACCACAGATCTAAAGGTACAGTCACACTAAGCGACGCTCCAGCGATCCCACCAGCAACCTGATCTGGCAGGGATCGCTGGAGCGTTGCTACACGGGTTGCTGGTGAACTGTCAAACAGGCAGATCTCACCAGCAACCAGTGACCAGCCACCAGCCAGCAGCGACGCGTGGAAGCGATGCTGTGCTTTGTAACTAAGGTAAATATCGGGTAACCAACCCGATATTTACCTTGGTTACCAGCGCACACCGCTTAGCGCTGGCTCCCTGCACTCCTAGCCAGAGTATACATCGGGTTAATTACCCAATGTATAGTCTGGCTATGTGTGCACGAAGCAGGGAGCCGGCACTGACAGCGTGAGAGCAGTGGACGCTGGTAACGAAGGTAAATATCAAGTAACCTAGGAAAGGGCTTCTTGGGTTAGCCGATATTTACATTGGTTACCAGCGTCCGCAGAAGCCGTCTCCCTGCTCACTGCACATTCAGTTGTTGCTCTCCCGCTGTGAAGCACACATCGTTGTGTGTGACAGCGAGAGAGCAACAACTAAAAAATGGTCCAGGACATTCAGCAACAACCAGCGACCTCACAGCAGGGGCCAGGTTGTTGCTGGATGTCACACACAGCAACATCGCTAGCAACACCGCTGTTGCGTCATAAAAGTCGTGCCTCAGCAGCGATGTTGCTAGAGATGTTGCTTAGTGAGACGTGGCATTTACAGTGTCACAGAGTGTAATCAGCAGCTATATATACCAAGAGACTGAAAGAATCTCAAAAAGGCATGGAGGTGGACATCCATTTAACCTTCCAAAACTGATGATCTCTTAATGGTCAACATTGATCTACGGAAGTGGATGCTGAATGCCTTTAACTCAAGACATATTTAAGGAAGTTCAGAGGCACCAAAATGACACGTTAGACCATTCAAAAAACTGTTACGTCAATGTGCAGCATGCTAGACGACCTGCAAGGGTACCTGACCACAGCACCCTGACACAAGCGTCATATTGCATGGGCCAGAGAACATGTATGCTGGATGAGGAACCAGTGAGCCTCAATGCTGTTTACTGAAGAAAGTATATTCCTGCTTAGCAGAAATAATGGCACCCACTGATGTTGAAAACATCAAAGCAAAAAGAGAGAGCTATGCATCAGCCACTGTTGTCACCAGAAGAGCTTTTGGTGGTGATGGTGTTACAGTGTTGGCAGGTGTGTCTATTCAATGCAGAACTGTCTTTCACTTTGTGAATAGCACAGTGAAAAGCCCCCTACTACTTTAATGACATCATTAATCCAGTTATACCTCTGCATACAAAAACACATACCTTTCACTTAAAGGCTGCCCTTTCAAAAGAATTGGATGCCATGCCTCAGCAGACAATAACTCTACTTGTGAACAGCATGAGACATTGTTGCCAAGTTGTAATTGATGCTCAAGGCCACGTGACACAGTTAATGAGACAATGACTTTTTGGAGGGTATATCTACCACTGTTGGCTTTTGTTTGAATATATTTATTGAGATGAGGAAACCACCATTGCATGATTCTATTCAAATGCCCTACTTTCATGACAAAATATCACTGTAGTGTGAACTTTTAACGTTTTCCATAAATTTCACCTGAAAGTCCACTATCACTAACTTTACGTGAGTAGTGTATATAAAAGTTATCTTGGCTATTTTTGGTTTAACTATTGCAGAAGAAATTACAAGAAATGTGCCTTTGTTTTGTCTCATTATAGTCTGACATCCATTACTTTTTTATTGTTTCATAAATGGAGGTATATGAGGGCTTGTTTTTTTGCTGGGAAAGCTGTAATTTTTACTACTTCCATTTTTTTATACACATAACTTTTTAATAATTTAAATATTTTATTTGTATAAGCATTAAAATTAAATATTGTATCAGGAATTGCTTTGAAATTCAGTGCAGAATTCACTGCTCATTGATAGGTTAACTTACGATTACCCAATTCATATTTTTTCAGGTTTTAAACTGTTTAAGAAAAACAATCTTTTTTTCAAAACAACTTTATTTTTCGGTTTACAGAACTATGTGAAACCTCATAATTTTTGTAACATGCTGAAGTTTTTATAGATACAATTTTTAGATGCATTCAACTTTTTCATTATTTTTTGCGAAGATTAATAAATTGGTAATTGACAGTTTTTTCTTTTTTTTATGCCGTTTTCTGTATGAAAACTGCATTTTTTAATTAGTACAATTGTGATTTTGTGCTTTTATTTTATTTATAAATCTTTTTATAATACTAGTCCTAAAAGAAACTTAGACATATGATCCTTTGTGTTTCAATATTTTTATTACATAACAGTCATAGAATTTAAAACACTCTTATGTAAATATATCCAAAAGTAGATAAGTAATCATAAAAATGTTTAACCATTGAAATTTAAGGGCGAGGAGGATATTGGAAGGGAGGGAGGAAAAATAAGGAAAAAGGCTTTTATTGGGGGAATTTTGGAAATATATAGGGAAAACCACAGGGGGAGGGAAATGGGAGAACATACGATTTTTGTAAATAGTTTAATCCTGTATCAGACCAGTGAATATTGTAGACTTGCAGATGTTGACACCCATAACATTTGCTATTATTTACATTATTATTTGACTCTGTGAAGACATATTTAAATGCAATAACAAGCAAAGAATGAAAAAGAGAAGAGAGAGAAAAATAAAAGATAAAAAAGAAAAAAGGGGGGGGAAGGGGTTCATTCTATTTACGTTGAGGCATTACTGATGTTTGTAGGCCATAGACTCCATCTTTTGTAGTATGAACTGAAAAGATTATTGTATATTGCATACTTTCTCTCATATTCTTGGTGTGTATTCATGAGCTTAATTATTTCCGAGGTGGTGGGGATAACATTACTTCTCCAGTTTACTGTTAAAAGTTGCTTAATAATCAGAAATATATGGATAAATATGGGAACTAAGGCAGTGTCAGTGTCCTCCTAATCTAGAGACAGAAGGGTCATTTGTGGGGAGACTGTAACCTTTGAAGTAGACATGTTTCCAATTTTAGGACACTCCCATAGGATATGCAATAGACTACCCTTATGTCCACATCCTCTCCAACAATCAGGAGAGTTTGATTTATCAAATTTGTTTACACGTACCGGAGTAAGATACCATCTTGATAAAGTTTTATAAAAGGTTTCTTGTAAGATAGTGGAGATGGTGGAGGAGTATGTAGCTTTCAGGCAGCTTTGCCATTTCTCATCAGAGAAACACATCTTTAAATCCTTCTCCCATTTTACCATGTAGGTTTGCTTAGAAAATATATAGTCATCATTTAAGAATCTATATATGGTACTAGTACTCCAGAAGCTTTGTTTCTCTAAGTTGCAGAACAGGATGCTAATAAAGTCCGGGAGGGGGTAGTTAGTGTTTAGGATTTTCCGGAGGGAGGTCCTCAGAGAAATTAGGAACTTAAAATAAAATATGATATACCTGACTCTGACTTTAAGGTCTAAGAATGAGATGAAATCTCTGCCATTGTGTATGTCTTTTATTAGTTTTAGGCCCAAAGTATTCCATGTTTCAGGAATGGTCTCATTTGTCATTAAGGCAAGGAATTTTAGGGGGAAATTACTGATTTGTTCAAATTTGGTTAATTTGGATTTTTGCTTGGTAAAGTTTTTCCAGATTGATATAGTGGATGCAATTGTAGGGGAGTTTGGGAGAGGTAGCTTAGGGTTCAGGATATGAAGTAGGATAAGGGATCGCAGGGAAGAGTAGTTATTGAGGGATAATTCCAAATCGAGCCATGGGAATGTTTAGAATCCAATTTATACTCTGTTTGATATTAGTCTTATAGTAACATATTATGTTGGGTAAGCTGAACCCACCTCTTCTTTTGTGTTTTGTCAGTATATTCTTGGCAATTCTTGGCTTTTTCTTGTCCCAGATGAACTCATTCAAGAAACTTTGTAGTTTGTATAGATAATCCCATTAAATTAAGAGGGGTATCGCTCTAAAGTAGTATAAAATCTTAGGTAATATATTCATTTTGTATGCCATAATTTTTCACAACCAACTTATATTGTTCTTGGGCATTTCTCTAATCTTTCTTTGAGTAATCTTGACAAGGTCCTCCATATTTGTTTCCACTAAAGAATCCAAGTTATTGGTAATTTTGATCCCTAAATAGGCAAATGAGTTTTCTTCCCAAGTAAAAGAGGAAACTTTTTTAATGAGACTAATAGTACTAGTTTTAAGGAAAAAGGGAAGAAGTTTAGATTTATTGTTGTTTAATTTATAATAGGAGGCCTTTGAATAGTCATTCAGAATGTTTTGGGCTTCTATGATAGAGTTTAGGGGGTCTGAGAGGGAAAGAATAATGTCATTCGCAAAAAGTCCAATTTTATGATGGCGGTTACTTGTTTTTATACCTAAAATGTTGGAATTGTTTCTGATTAACTCTGCAAGGGGTTCTATAGCCAGAACAAAAAGGAGGGGAGAAAGGGGGCATCCTTGTCTGGTACCATTTGTAATTGGGAAGGGATTTGATAAGTGATTATTGGTGTATATTTTTACAGTGGGATTAGAATAGAGGGCCAAAATGGTTTTAACTTTTTTTGTCGAATCCAAATTTATATAAAGCCAATTCCAAATATTTCCAATTGATTCAAATCAAAAGCCTTCTCTGCATCCAATGCCAACAGCAGAGAAGGGATTTTTCTATTGTTGATATGGGAGACTAGATTTATTACTCTCCTTGTACCATCAGAAGTTTGTCGGTTTTCCACGAATCCCATCTGGTCATTATTGACAATATCAGGTAGTATTTTTTTTAACCTGTCCTCGATCAACTTGGCATAGATTTTTACATCAGCATTTATCAAGGATATAGGCCTGTAGTTGCTTACGAGGTCTTCATTTCCCTTTGATTTTGGGATTATAATAATTGTAGCTTCTAGCATTTCTTTGGGAAATGTTCCTGTGTCAGCGGCTTTATTAAAAATATTGACCAGAGAGGGGGAGAGGACAAGTGGAAAAGCTTTATAGTAGTCACTGGTAAACCCATCTGGCACCGGGGATTTTTTGGATTTTAAGTTTGATATTGTTTTAATAATTTCTGTATCCATAAATGGGGAGTTAAGAGTGACTAGTTGTTGTTTGGAAATTTTGGGGAGTTGCATTCTATCTAGGAAACTATTAATGGTCGGGTCATCTGGTTGGGAAATTGATGGGTCATTTTGTAGGTTATATAGTTTGATGTAATAGTTGGCGAAAGTTTCAGCAATTTCCTTTGGATGATATGCAAAGGAGCTGTCGGGTTTTGCAATTTTATGGATCCTTTTTTGGATTCTGGCTTGTTTGACTCTTTGCGCCATCAGTCTACTGGGTTTATTGATAGAGGTGTAAAAGTTGAAATGCATATTGTGGGAATATTGTTCAAAATCTTTGAATAGTTCAGATTTTAATTCAGCTCTAAGAGTTAGGATTTCCCTGTGGATTGTTGTGGATGGAGAGACAAGTTTTTGTTTAGCTTCTTCCTTCCGACTGATCATATTTTGTATTGCTGTAACTTTTTCCCTTTGACGTTTTTTATGCTGCGAGGATAATTGGATGAGGCTCCCGTGAATTACCGCTTTATGAGCATTCCATATTACAAAAGGGCACATATTTTCAGTGGAATTTTCATCGAAATATAATTTGACTTTTCAATGTCTTTTTTATATGTTGGGGAGTTTAAGAGGAAAGAGTTACATTTCCATAGAAAATTGTTTGAAGAGAGAGTATTGAGGCATACAACGCATATTATTGGCGAATGATCCGAAAAGGTTTTGGGTAAAATTTCAATTTTTTTTATTTTAGAGATTGTGAATGAGTCCGTTAGTATTAGGTCAATCTGGGAAAATGTGTTGTAGATGTCGGAATAATACGTGAATTCTTTTGATGTAGAGTTTATACACCTAAAGGCATCAAGAAGTTCCTGTCTTTGTAACCAATGTTTCAGACAGTGCTTCTTGTGTCTTGCCTGAGCTGTTGAATCAAGTTCATTGTCTGGGACAAGATTGAAATCACCCAAGAGTATAAGATCGCCTTGCTTGACCTCCTGGACCAACTCAAATAGTTTATCCAGAAAGCCAATTTGGGCGTGGTTGGGAGCATACACTTTAACTATAGTGCAGGGATGATTATTTACTAAACAGGTAATGACAATATACCTACCTTCCTTGTCTTTGTTCTCAGTAAGAAGCTTAAAGGACACTGTATCTTTAACCAATATCATTACTCCTGCTCTTTTTCCAACACTTAGTGAGGAGAGAATGTGTGGAAAGTTTTTATTAACGAATTTTGGATGGTCGCCTCTAGTGAATTTCACCTCTTGTAGGCATGCTATATCTGCTTTAGAGTTTCTTAGTTCTTTCCAGGTCAGATATCGTATTCTAGGGGAGTTTAGACCATGGACGTTATAAGAAATTAATTTAACAGTCATGTTTAGGGATGGAAGTAAGGAAGGGGAGGGAAGGGAAAAGAAAGAAGACATATGATCCTTTGGTTGCATTGATAATGCGCTGAAGTATTTATGCACTACAATGCATTATTTAACCTGTTAGTGTTTCAGGTCCTTCCTCAGCAGGATATGATTGGCTGAAGAATGTGAAAGACAGAGGCCATTATCATGTTTTTTTGCCATAATTATCATCTGCACCCTTACGATCAGGCTGGGAAATGCCGATGTGGCTATAAAACTCCTCCCATGCCGCAGTCACTAATGATAATGGCACCTAAATGGTTAGAAAGCGGATATTGGCACTAGGTACAGTCTCAGTACATGGAGCAGGAGCCTAGAAATGCATAAAAACTGTCTCCTGCTGTGGAATGCATGACAAATCTTGTGTCCATTCCATCCAGACAGAAATGTATACCCGATTGGGTGAAATCCATGAAAATAGAACACTATATTGCTTTGTTTTTGATTTATGAATACAAATGAGCAGACCAGTTGAAATTCGGTTTTAGCAGCTTTGACCGGACTTTGAATAAAGTTCTGTTCTGGACCAGAACTCGACCTGGATCTCATTGGAACTCACTGATTGGAAAGTTCAGCTCTCCACCCACATACAGGCAGCCATAATCATAGTACTTCTGAGGAAGGGAGGGTGTGTTTTTTCATTTTTTTTTTTTTGTACACATTACATCTAATAATGCTGATTTTATGCCCAGTGTAAGTCGCTCACATCGTGCCGAGCACTGAGCATTCCCGAGAGCAGAGATGCTTAATCGAGTGGTTTGCATATGTAAAGCACCCAAACTTCGAACTCAAAGGGATTATTTGCAAAGTCCGTGTTCAGTACAAACACTGAACTTTACTATTTGGCTCTGCTTAGCTCTATTAACCTATAGCTTAGTAAAGGCCACATCTCACTAAGTGACATCGCTAGCGGCATCACTGCTGAGTCACGGTTTTTGTGATGCAACAGCGATCTTGCTAGCGATGTCGCTGTGTGTGACATCCAGCAATGACCTGGCCCATGCTGTGAGGTCGCCGGTCGTTGCTGAATGTCCTTGACCATTTTATTCAAAGGCGATGTCATGCTGGGCAGGATGCATCGCTATGTTTGACATTGTGTTACAGCAGGGTTCCCAAACTCCAGTCCTCAAGGGCCGCCAACAGTGCATGTTTTCAGGATTTCCTTAGCATTGCATGGGTGTTGGAATCATCAACTGTGCAGGTGATTAAATTATCACATGTGCAATACTAAGGAAATCCTGAAAACATGCACTGTTGGCGGCCCTCGAGGACTGGAGATGGGGACCCATGTGTTACAGGGTCCCAATGACAGTAGAGATAGTTTTACAGGTCGCTACTGTGACCTGTATCATTACTGAGTCATTGGTAAGGTCTGACTGTGTGACATCTCACCAGCAACCTCCCAGCGACTTGCCAGAGATCCTTATCAGGTCGCATCGTTTTCGGGATCGCTGGTAAGTCGCTAAATGTGACGGGGGCTTAACAGGACAAGATAACTTACCGCTTTCCTAAATCACCAGTGCATGTGGAGTCTGCAAACACTGTCAGAAATTCAAGGCTTTTCATTTTTGTTAAGCACGACATTCTTGACTGGACAAATCCTAGATACAAATGAAAGTAAATTTGTTAGGTTGTTCCCATTATTCTTGTTTAGCAGTTGTCATAAGTAATTCACTATTATTTGAGAAAAAGCAATTTAAAGCTCATTGCCTAAAATGAATTCCAATAAGAGAACAAAAAAAGAGGTCCGGCCTAATGGGCAAGCATAACTGTAATAATGAAAAGTTGTTCACACACCTAATCCACTAGAAAGATAAAGTATACATGTCTTTGTGAAAATTGTATGCTCTCACTACTGATTTAACAAAGGAACTGCTATTAGGCAGCTGACCTTTGCAAAAAGTAGAAGTTAGATGCATTTCACATTACACTTGTGAGATATATATGGGAGCCCACTGGCATATTGATTCTGACTCTCACGTCTTGTTACATTTAGAAGTCATGGAGCTTTTCATTCTCAATTCTATCTTACAGGCCTATAAGTAATTAAATGTGATAATTAAATTTACTAAAAGGTGAAGACACAACAGTGGTTATTAACACTACAACATGCTGACTTACTCTATATGATTTCCTTTCCAAAATATGATTATATTTCTAAGAGCATGTCCTTGCTGTCCTCTATTTTTTGAGATGCTAATCTTTGTCATGTATTTCATTCGCTAATCAAATATTAATTATATGGAACTGTAGTGCTAAATTAATTAAAGATTCTAAAAGGAGTTCTCTGTTTGATGAAGTAAAATGGAAAATTTTGCATAGCAATAGAAGACATGGTGTAGAGCAGAGGTCTCAAACACACGGCCTGCGGGCCTCATGCAGCCCCTGAGGCTGCTTGTTGCGGCCGCAAACACCTAGACCCCATGATTATTGTGGCCCAGTACATACATGGAGTTGTCGCCATCAGCACTTTCCTTCGGGCGAATATAATTTGTGGCACCGCACAGATAAGAATGCCTCTACACAGCTTTACTAATGGCAGCTGCTGGCAGCCAATCAGAAGCCAACAGTTAACGTAGGTGTATTCTGATTGGCCGGTGCGGCTGCAATTAGTAAAGATGTGAGGAGAGCAGCAGTGCCGCAAATTGCTTTCCAGTAATAAAACGCTGATGGCGGCAACAATATGGGCACATTACTACAAGGGCACAATATGGGCACATTTCCACAGGATGTAGACATTACTAAAAGATGAGGACCAGGATGGAAATAGGACAACAAAATGTTAGCCAAAATACTATATGGTGGTAATTGTAAAACAATATTACTTACAAGAAGGGGATAAAATGTAAGAAAAAAATCAAAATAAAAGAATGATTTTATTTCTCCCATAAAAAGTATTTTTAATTTATAAACTGAAATAAAAACGTGCACAATTCCTAGACAACTGACATAAGAAACATATAGGTGGATGAGAGACAGGAGTAGGGCTTGGGCTCCCATACCCCTGACAGTACAACTTGGAGACCTATCTTGAAGTCTTGAGATTTAAAAACCGTTCAGACAAACAGCAGGACAGTAGCATCAATTGCCCCTCCCCTATTTCCCCATAGTGTCTTTACACAGCAGGGAATTATGGTCCATGTAACAAAAAGGATGTTGCCTGGCATCTTCATTTTAAAAAAAAACAAGAGATGCATAAGTGATAGGCTGAGGAAAGGAAAAGGATGGGCCAGCACCAAAAAAAAAATCAGGAATATTAAAACATCAAAATTTTATTGGACATCTAAAATTACAGGGGATGCAAAATTAAGGGAACACGCATAAGGGCACCTTATGCGTTTCGAATAATAAGTAAAAACAAGGACTTGCTTTTGCTTATTGTTCAAAATGCATAAGGTGCCCTTATGAGTGTTCCCTTAATTTTAGATCCCCTGTAATTTTAGATGTCCAATAAAATTTTGATGTTTTTATATTCCCACTTTTTTGGTGCTGGGCCCATCCTTTTCCTTTCCTCACTCATAAACCAGCCTGGCCTATCTGGAGGACTACGAGCACCTTCAAGTCCTGGAGCACAGTCGCCTATCGTAAGCTGAAGTTTTTTTCTTATTTTCTCATAAGTGATAGGCATAGGTCTCTTGCTCCCAGAACCCTGGCAATACAGACAAAAGACAGTTTGAAGACCCATCTTGGAGTATTAAAGTTAAGAACCTTTCAGGCAGACAGCAGAACAGAGGCATAAATTGCCCCCCCCCCATCTCCCCATAATGGCTTTGCACATCAGAGAGGTATGGTGCATGCATCACACAGGATGTGGCCTGGAATTTAAATTTTTTAAAACAAAAAGTGGGATGAGTAAAGGATTAGGCGTCTGTAACGCCTGCGTGGAGCCACAGACCCAGACTGGCTGTTAAGGGAGGCTAGATTGAAGCCACTCACAAAGCAGGACCCAGAGAACTCTGCAACCCTTTAACCCAGGGTTCCCCAACTCCAGTCCTCGAGGGCCGCCAACAGTGCATGTTTTCAGTATTTCCTTAGCATTGCATGGGTGTTGGAATCATCAACTGTGCAGGTGATTAAATTATCACATGTGCAATACTAAGGAAATCCTGAAAACATGCACTGTTGGCGGCCCTTGAGGACTGGAATTGGGGACCCATGCTTTAACCCCTATACAGGAATTGGGAATTACACAGAGCCCCAGAGACCCCACCTGTGGTAGGCAGCAGTTTGTGGTAGTCAGGCCGGCTCTAAAACCAGTATCTGCAACGCAGGAACAAAATCGGCAGGCAAGGGCGTAATGAGGAAACAAAGCAGAGGTCAAATCCGGGACTGGCAGCAACGACAGACAGGAGGGTAGTCAGAAAACAAGCAGAGGTCAGCATACAGGAATCACTATACAAACAGAAATACAGAACTATCTCTGGAAGTGGTAAGCAGAGAAGAGGAGAAATAACAAGGGCGTGGTGTCTTCCAAGTGTTTGTAGCTGAATGATGGTAACTTTAGCTGGAAGACACACATCACCTACAGTCAGCCAGTGGTACTGCAGATTCCATGGAAACCCAGCCCTGTGGATGAACGGAGCTGGCACCCATCAGCACCGATGGCATTGACTCCTCTCCCATCACCAGCACTATCCACGACAGGAACACGGCGTCGCCTGGTGATTGAAGCAGAAGTCGATGGAGTAGACTCCGGTGGGGCGGTAACAGCATCTTGCTCCCACACCCCTGCCAGTACAGACAAGACACAAGTTGGAGACCCATCTTGGAATCTTGATATTTTAAACCTTTCAGGCAGACAGTAGGACAGTGGCATCAATTGCCCCCCATTTCCCCATAATGTGTTTGCACAGCAGGGAAGTATGATCCATGCAACACACAGAATGTGGGTTGGCACTTTAATTTCAAAAAAATTAAGAGATGCATATGTGACAGGTGTAGGCCTCTTCCTCCCAGAACCCTGGCAATACAGTCAAAATACAAATTTAGAGACCCATCTTGTTGTCTTGAGATTAAAAACTTTTCTTCAGGCAGACAGCAGAACAGTAGCATCAATTGCCCCCCTAATCTCTTCATAGTGTGTTTGCACAGAAGTGATGTATGGTCCATGTAAAACACAGTATGTGGCCTCAGTGTCTCACATGGGTCAAAAACCCCAGGCATGGTCACTTCCGTAAAACCTGATGGGCTATCAGTCAATTTGACTGTAACTGATATACAAGGGGAGGTTCTGCAATCAGAGACCGGTATGAAAATGCTTTTGATGGTGATGCAGGAGGAGGAACAAGCAGCATATATGGTTGATTTGGCAGCCAGTGGTTGGGTAGACTCAGTAGACCGCATTTTAGCGCAGTAAGATACCAACAATAATGCATGTTGGTTTCACATGTGCTGGTTCACACATGTAGTAGTCAAATTATTTGAATTTTTGCCTCTACTGAATCGATATTTACAGTATTGGCAGCTAAAAAAAGTTGGGTCATCCTTCGATGTCTCAAAAAAGGCCCAGGCTAGGCAACTCTTCCTGCGAACTGCAGACAGACTACTGCTGCTGGCCACAGCCAGAGTTGTGGCTGAAAATGCAGTGCTTCTCATTGTTGCATCAGTACGAGTTTGTACAGGAATCACTAATGTAATCTCATTTCCCTCCTTCCCCAACTCCTCCTCATCTGCTGAGCTACACAGCTATATGCCTCTGGGTTCACACCAAGTGAGTTGTACAACTTCATTTTTAAGAGCTATGATGTCCCACTACTTCTCTTCCTGTCCTGACATCTTAGAACAGTATGTGTACACCTCAGGTATATAAATATCATGATCACCACCTCCACCCCCAGGGGTTATGGTCAGTTGACAAGGGTTGGGACCCTTTTCGGACCCTACTTCGTCTGGGCCAGGATCAGACTCACAAAGATTTTGGGCATGGGTGCAGATGCTTTCCTCCTCTTGAGTCTGAGAATCTTTTAGATCTCTGATGCCCATAGTATAGAATGTGTGAACAGCTCTGCAGCCTCGACTACGTGTGACTCCCTACAGTCAATTTTCCAGTTGGAGATTTGTGACGCGGGTGGGAAAAAAGTGTAATTGAGGGTTGCACCTCTGAGGAATGAACTGTGTGTGATGTTGAGGTGCAGGAAGAGGAGGAGAGGCCACTTGAAGCAGTGCTTGCCATTCACTCTAGAACATGCAGCCCTTGTGTCTGGACCTTGTGGATGTTTGCTGCACCGTGATTGGCTGCAGAAACATCCGCAAATATTGATAAGAAAAAAATGATGCAACGGCCATGGCTTCTCCCGAGTCACCACCCCCTCCACTCATTAATTACATACTCCCATTCATCATACAGCACCACAATGCTATACAAAAGCATAACGTGATAGTAGAAAAGCATATTTTTAAAACGCAATCAGTGATCAAACAAAATTGAACATTGCCAACCATTTGGAGAAAGCGCTCAGGTTGCCAAGCCTGAACCAAACAGGCTAAAGCCCGCTTTACATGCTTCAATATATCTCACAATCCGTCGTTGGGGTCAAGTTGTAAGTGACGCACATCCGGCATCGTTAGGGAGGTATCTGCGTGTAATGCCTACGTGCGATCAGGATTGAACGCGAAACCATTGATCGCAAACACATCGTATCTTTGTCTAGAATTTAATGTTTTGTTGCACGAATCTAGTCAATTGAAATGTGTGACATCTCTCATACGATTTTGATGTCTGAGGCTATGTGCGCAGGTGTGCGCTCTGCACCGCAGCTTAAAAAAAGTCTGCTTCAGAGCGCAGCTGAAAAGCTGCATTCTGAAGCGCCTCACAATGTCTGTCATTCACTAATCTCTGTCAGTCGGTCACTATCTCTGTCCCTCTCTCTCTGTCCATGTCAGTCTATCCCTCTTACCCCCTTTCTCATACTCGCCGATCCCCGGCGCGGCGCTGCACAGCATTCACACTGCTCTGGCGGCTTTTACTATTTTGAAAAAGCCGGCCACTCATTAAACAATCTCGTATTCCCTGCTTTCCCCGCCCACCGGCGCCTATGATTGGTTGCAGTGAGACACGCCCCCACACTGAGTGACAGGTGTCTCACTGTACCCAATCACAGCAGCCGGTGGGCATGTCTATACTGTGCAGTGAAAAAAATAATTAAATAATTTAAAAAACCGGCGTGCGGTCCCCCCCCCAATTTTAAAACCAGCCAGATAAAGCCATACGGCTGAAGGCTGGTATTCTCAGGATGGGGAGGTCCACGTTATGGGGAGCCCCCCAGCCTAACAATATCAGCCAGCAGCCGCCCAGAATTGCCGCATACATTAGATGCGACAGTTCTGGGACTGTACCCGGCTCTTTCCGGTTTGCCCTGGTGTGTTGGCAATCGGGGTAATAAGGAGTTATTGGCAGCCCATAGCTGCCAATAACTCCTAGATTAATCATGTCAGGCATCTCCCCGAGATACCTTCCATGATTAATCTGTAAGTGACAGTAAATAAACACACACACACACACACACACCCGAAAAAATCCTTTATTAGAAATAAAAAACACAAACATATACCCTCGTTCACCACTTTAACCCCTTAAGGACGAAGCCAGTTTTGTACTTAATGCCCAGGCCATTTTTTGCAATTTTGACCAGTGTCACTTTATAAGGTTATAACTCTGGAACGCTTCAATGGATTCCGGTGATTCTGAGATTGTTTTTTGTGACATATTGGGCTTCATGCTAGAGGTAAATTTAGGATGATATTTTTTTATTTTATTTGTGAAAAAACCTGAAATTTAAAAAAAAAATTTAAAATTTTGCAATTTTCAAATTTTTCATTTTTATGCCCATAAACCAGAGAGTTATGTCACACAAAATAGTTAATAAATAACATTTCCCACTTGTCTACTTTAGATCAGCGCAATTTTTGAAACAACATTTTTTGAGGTTAGGAAGTTAGAAGGGTTCAAAGTTCATCAGCAATTTCCCATTTTTTCAACAAAATTTACAAAACCATTTTTTTTAGGGACCACATCCCATTTGAAGTGACTTTGAGAGGCCTAGGTGACAGAAAATACCCTAAAGTGACACCATTCTAAAACCTGCACCCCTCAAGGTACTCAAAACCACATTCAAGAAGTTTATTAACCCTTCAGGTGCTTCACAGGAACTAAAGTAATGTGGAATGAAAAAAAATAAAATTTAAACATTTTACCAAAAAATGTTGCTTTAGCACTAATTTTCCTACTTTTTCAAGAGGTAACACCAAAACTTGGACCTCACACTTTGTTACCCACTTTCTTATGAGCGCACTGATACCCCACATGTGGTCAGAAACCTTTGTTTGGGTAAATGGGAGAGCTTGGAACGAAAGGAGCAATATTTGAAGTTTGGTAAGCAAAGTTGGCTGAAACAGATTGCGGGAACCATGTTGCATTTACAGATCCCCTAAGGTACCTAAACAGCAGGAACCCCCCTCAAGTGACCCCATTTTGGAAACTAGACCCCTTAAAGCTTCTATCGAGGGGTATACTGAGCATTTTGGACCCACAGGTACTTCACAGATTTTGAGAACGTTACGTTGTCATATTGAAAATTGTCATTTTTTTCTCAAAAATATTGCTTTAGCATCAATTCTCTCACTTTTTCAAGAGGTAATTCCAAAGATTTGACCCAAATCTTTGTTACCCACTTTTTTATGAGCGCGGTGATACCTCACATGTGGTCTGAAACCTTTGTATGGACAAATGGGAGGGCTTGGAACGAAAGGAGCAATATTTGAATTTTGGAAAGGAAATTTGGCTGAAAAAGATTGCGGGCACCATGTCGCATTTGGAGGACCCCTAAGGTACGTAAACAGCAAAAAACCACCACAAGTGACCCCATATTGGAAACTAGGCCTCTCAAGGAATTTATCTAGATGTTTGGTGAGTACCCTGAACCCCCAGGTGCTTCACAGAAGTTTATAGTGTTGAGCCATGAAAATAAAAAAATAAAATTTTACCACAAAATTGTTACTTCAACCAGGTAGCTTTTTTTTCACAAGGGTAACAGGAAAAAATTCACCATGAAATTTATTGTGCAATTTTTCCTGAGTTTGGTGATATATTATATGTGGTGGAAATCAACTGTTTGGGCACATGATAGGGCTCAGAAGGGAAGGAGTGCCATTTGACTGCAAAATTGGCTGGAATCAATTGCGGACGTCATGTTGCATTAGGAGATCCCCTGAGGTGCCTAAGCAGTGGAGGTGCCCCACAAGTGACCCCATTCTGGAAAATAGACCCCTCAAGGAATTTATCTAGATATATGGTGAGTACCCTGAACCCCCAGATGCTTCACAGAAGTTTATAACGTTGAGCTGTGAAAACAAAAAAATTACATTTTTACCACAAAATTGTTACTTCAACCACATAGCTTTTTTTTAAAAAGAGTAAAAGGAAAAAAAAGCAGCATAAAATTGATTGTGTAATTTCTCCTGAGTATGCTGATACCTTATGTGTGGTGGAAATCAACTTTTTGGGTGCACAGCAGGGCTCGGAAGGGAAAAAGTGCCATTTGACTGAACATTTGGCTGGAATAATTAGTGGACGCTATGTCGCATTTGGAAAGCCCCTAAAGTGCCTAAACAGTGGAGGTCCCCCACAAGTGACCCCATTCTGGAAACAAGACACCTCAAGGCTTTTATTTAGGTGTATATTGAGCATTTTGAATCCACAAATACTTCACAGAATTTGATAACCTTAGGTTGCCATATTGAAAATTTTCATTTTTTTCACAAAAATGTTTCATTAGCATCACATTTCTCACTTTTTCAAGAGGCAACAACAAAACATGGACCCTACAGGTTGTTGTCCAATTTCTTGTGAGTGCAGGGATACCCCATATGTGGCCAAAAACCTCTGTTTGGATTAATGGGAGGGCTTGGAATGGAAGGAGCACCATTTGAATTTTGGAAAAGTTGAAATAAATTGCACGCACCATGTACCATTAGCAGGGCCTCTTGGGTACCTATATATCAGAAACCCCCCACAAGTGACTCCATTTTGGAAACTGGACCCCTCAAGGATTTTATTCAGGAGTATAGTAAACATTTTGTATCCACAGGTAATTCACAAAAATGTTGCTGTAGCAACAAATTTCTCACTGTTAGGCTATGTGGCCATGATCCAGCGACACGGCGTCTAGTACACAGTGCCAGCCTTCCTGCAGAGATGTGAGTGTTTTCCACGGGAGAACGCAGCTGCCCATGCCCACGATTTGGGTTCAGGCTGCTGTGGACTTTAGCTCTATTCTACCTGCACAGAACACTCTTGTCTCCGGAGCATAAATTGACATGATGAGGCTCGGGGAAGCTGCGCCACAGGTCAGTTTATGCTGCGGAGAAAAGCCGCACAATGGGCATGAGATTTCTAAAAATCCTTCCACTGTGCTTCTACTGCACAACGCAGCATTATGGACGCAGGGAAAACACTGCGCCCAAAACGCTGCAAACCCCGATTGTGGGCGCACAGCCTAAAATGCTACAATGGATGAATGGATAGATGTCAAACATATGTAACGTCCCACACCCTGGATATTCTAAGCTGGCGCCCTTTAGTGCCTTTCATGTGGCACTAAAAGGGTGCCTAGCCTTGTATTTAGCCCAAAAAAAAATAATTAAAATAAATGACGTGGGGTCCCCCCTATTTTTGATAGCCAGCTAGGGTAAAGCAGACAGCTGTAGCCTGCAAACCACAGCTGACAGCTTCACCTTGGCTGGTGATCAATTTTAGGGCTCCCCAAGCTGTTTTTTTTTTTTTAATTATTTATAAATAAATAATTAAAAAAAAAAACAAACGTAGGGTCCCCCCAAATTAGATCACCAGCCAAGGTGAAGCTGACAGCTGGGGTCTGGTATTCTCAGGGTGGGAAGAGCCATGGTTATTGGACTCTTCCCAGCCTAAAAATAGCAGGCCGCAACCGCCCCAGAAGTGGCGCATCCATTAGATGCGCCAATCCTGGCACTTCGCCCCAACTCATCCCGCGCCCTGGTGCAGTGGCAAATGGGGTAATAAATGGGGTTGATACCAGATGTGTAATGTCACCTGGCATCAAGCCCAGCAATTAGTTATGTAACAGCGTCTATTTGATACCAGACATAACTAATTGACAATAATAAAAAAAAAAAATTGAAAAAACACTCCCCAAAAACATTCCCTCTTTTGGCCAATTTAAATCGGGTTCCTGTAATCAATTGTGAAAGTCCCGCGGCGATTCTGGACCTTCTAGAATCTGGGGGGCACGTTCAGGGAGCGTATCCCCCATTTTCTAGGAGTGCAGACCCTCCATTTGAGGAGAGTGGGTGCAAAGAATTTGCACCCACCCTCCCCAGGTCACAGCTGCAGAGTGCGAGCAGCAGCAGCAGCGTCTCTAAGTCAGACACAGGAAGCTGAGCTGACAGCCGCGCTCTGCACGTGTGACCGGCATGCACTGTGAAGGAGGAGGGGGCCGCGGGGGATCAGCACTCCAACAGGTACGGGGGACACCGAGGAACACCGGGGGGGTGAATAGGAGGTGACCTGGCAGGTCCTGGGGAGCAGGTTTCTGTCGTATGTGTCATAGCACATGCGACAGAAACCAGAGGAACAGGGTAAATGCGGCCGGCGCGCTACTGTGCGCGCCGGTATGTGCGGCGCCATGTTAGATTATCGGGAGGAAGGGGGGGTGGGGGACACTTTGGCGACACCGGGGGACCGGAGAGGACCGGGGATGAGATTTATCTCCCATCTGACATGTTTGTTTATGCCAGATGGGAGATAAATGATTTTTTACCGGTGCGGTCATTTACTGTAACCTGATCATCGCTATACGGTGTATACCGGTCATCAGGTGAGCGGGGAAAGGGACCGGAAAAACCGGCCAGAATTATGATCTCCAGGGTCTCAGCTACCCCCGGCAGCTGAGACTCCGGAATTTTTCTGACTCTGGGGGGCGCTAGACCGTTTTTTCCGACCGCCATTAAAAAGCGGCGGATCGGAAGAAGTACCCTAATTTGTCGCCGTTAAAAGGCGTATCGGCGGTCGTTAAGGGGTTAATAAGCCTGAAAAAGCCCTCCATGTCTGGCGTAATCCAAGATGGTCCAGCGTCGCTTCCAGCTCTGCTACATGGAGGTGACCGGAGCTGCAGAATACACCGCCACTCCTGTCACCTCCACACGGCAACTGAAGACAGCCGCGCGATCAGCTGAGCTGTCACTGAGGTTACCCGCGGCCACCGCTGTATCCAGTGACAGCGGGTAACCTCAGTGATAGCTCATCTGATCGCACTATTCCCTTCATTAGCTGCGTGGAGCTGACAGGAGCGGCGGTGTATTCTGCAGCTCCGGTCACCTTCATGCAGCAGAGCTGGAAGCGACGCTGGACCATCCTGGATTACGCCGGACATGGAGGGCTTTTTCGGGCTTATTAAAGTGGTGAACGAGGGTATATGTTTGTGTTTTTTATTTCTAATAAAGGAATTTTTCAGGTGTGTGTGTTTATTTACTGTCACTTACAGATTAATCATGGAAGGTATCTCGGGAAGACGCCTGACATGATTAATCTAGGAGTTATTGGCAGCTATGGGCTGCCAATAACTCCTTATTACCCCAATTGCCAACGCACCAGGGCAAATCGGGAAGAGCCAGGTACAGTCCCAGAACTGTTGCATCTAATGTATGCGGCAATTCTGGACGGCTGCTGGCTGATATTGTTAGGCTGGGGGGCTCCCCATAAAGTGGAGCTCCCCATCCTGAGAATACCAGCCTTCAGCCGTATGGCTTTATCTGGCTGGTTTTAAAATTGGGGGGGACCACACACCGTTTTTTTAAATTAATTATTTATTTCACTGCACAGTATAGACACACCCACTGGCTGCTGTGAATGGGTGCAGTGAGACACCTGTCATTTAGCGTGGGGGCGTGTCTCACTGCAACCAATCATAGGCGCCGGTGGGAGGGGAAAGCAGGGAATACGAGATTGTTTAATGAGCAGCCGGCTTTTTCAAAATAGTAAAAGCCGCCGGAGCAGTGTGAATGTCGTGCAGCGCCGCGCTGGAGATCGGGGATCGGTGAGTATATGAGAGAGGGTTGCTCAATTCAGTTACTCAGGAGTTTAGCGGTCACCGGTGAGTCCTTCACTGGTCACTGCTAATCAGGACGCGACACAGACAGAGCCGCAGCATGACAATGAAGTCGGGTGAAGTTAACCCGAGTTCATTCTGATCGTGCGGCTCTTTCTGTGTCTGCTGTCATCGGCCATTCAGCTCTGCTACATGGCTGTCTGGGTCTGCTGTTAGCGGCCATGTAGCAGAGCTGAATGGCAGATGACATAGTAAAAATGCATCCCTACACATTACACACGCTTGGCAAGTCAATAAATAAAAAAAAAAAAGGGTGCCCAATGCATACGTAAAGGATAGATCCCATATGTAACCTGAGCGTGCCACATCGCAAATGCGATTGTACAACTAATTGCAACGTGTAAAGCTGGCTTTAGGCTCACTGAATTTGAGATTGGCAAACCTTTATTGAACAGGTTCCCTCATCTCATGGTATTAACCACTTGTCTACTTCTCATTTCCTTCTCATCACTAAGCACAGATTTTACCCACTTGTCTCCATTTTCAGACATTTTTCATACTGAAAATTTACAGCAGCCTTTCCCTATAAGCTTATACAGCTTGTATGACTTCTCAACCATTGCAGGTGAGCATTTCTTCCATTTTGATCACTGCATCTCCTCACATAGGACCCTATTGCGCTTTTTGTTTTTCCACTATTACCTTGCTCCCAGACAACCCCTAAAACATTTTGGCATGTATTACAATGAATGGTGAAGTTGAAACATCACAAAGCTGTGATTGATAAGATCTCATTAGAATAACTATGCTGTGCAGGATTTAATTTTATAGAGTAACTAGCTGTAGAACCCAGCATTGCCTGGCATAGTATGTAAGTGTCTCCCTCTTTGTCTGTCTGCGTCTCTGGGTGTGTCTCCCTCTCGGTGTCTGCGTCTCTGGGTGTGTTTCCCCCTCTCTGGGTGTGTCTGTGTTTCTCTCTCAGTCTCTGAGTGTCTCTGTATCAGTCATTATGTGTTTATGTCTCTGTGAGTGTGTGTATCTGCAGGTGTGTCTGTGTGTGTGTGTGTGTGTGTGTGTGTGTATGTCTGTGTGTTTCTGACTGTGCTGTGTCTGTCCCTGTATCAGTCTCTGTGTCTCTGTATCTGTGTCACTGTGTGTGTGTCTGGGTGTCTGTCTCGGTGTCAGTCTCTGTGTATCATTATGTGTGTGTGTGTCTGTATGTGTGTGTCTGTATGTGTCTCTTGATCTGTATCAGTCTGTGTCTCTCTCTGTATGTGTCTCTTTTTGTGTGTATGTCTCTGTCTGTCTGTGTGTGTGTCCCTGTATCAGTCTCTGTGTTTCTGTCTCGGTGTCTGTCTGTCTCCATCTCCGTGCCTCTGTGTGTCTCTCTCTCTGTGTCTCTGTATGTGTGTGTGCCTGTGTTGTAGGTCTGTCTCTGTGTTTGTATGTAGGTCTCTGTATCAGTCTCTTTTTGTCTCTGTCTATCAGTCTCTGCCATTGTGTGTGTCTGTGTATTTCTGTGAGTGTGTGTCTGTGTGTATATGTCTGTGTGTCTCTGTCCGTCACTGTCTGTGTGTGTATTTCTGTGTGTGTCTGTGTGTGTGTGTGTGAGCGTGTCCCTGTATGTGTGTATCTCTGTGTGTGTCTCTGTATCAGTCTTTGTATCTGTCTGTCTGTGTGTGTGTGTGTCTGTATTTTTTTTCTCCGTTTGTGTGTGTGTGTCTCTGTCTGTGTGTATCTCTGTGTTTCTGTCTCTACCGATATATTACCTCGCACATAAGCTGTCCTATATGAAGAATGTCCTTTGTTGGCTACAGCAACCAATCACAGTTCCTATTAATTACCAGCTCCATTGACTTTAATGTAAGCAGTTTTTTTGGCAAATAACTAAAGTGCGGGGTTAAATGTTCCCCTTAAATGGTCTATGATGTTCCTGGAGTCAAATAAGGAGTCTGCAAAATTTTGTGATTGCAAATGCGACGGTGCGGATTCCTTTAGCAGACATACATACATACATACACTCAGCTTTATGGATAAATATCTCTAATCAGATTACATTAAACATTAGCTCCATGGCGTGCACTGCGTAAATTCAGCATCACTGCTTTTTGCCTTTTCTTTGCCTTAGGATTAGAGATGAGCGAACCGGTCCCGGTTCGGCTCTAGGTCGGTTCGCCGAACGGAGGTCCCGTTCGAGTTCGGCTCGTCGAACGTTCGACGAACCGAACTCGAACTGCATAGGAAACAATGGCAGGCAATCACAAACACATAAAAACACCTAGTCAACACCCTCAAAGGTGTCCAAAAGGTCACAAAGAACTCACAACACAACACAAACACATGAGAAAGTGACAAGGACATATACTTATGCAAAAACAAAAGAGCTGGACAAGGAAAAAGAGGAGGAGACACAGATATAGGCATGGCACGCCCTTCTAAAGTCATGTAAAACACCGCAAGGTGACTCCAAGCGGAGTCTCTCTTTTTTCCAAAAATTGGGCCCCACACACACCCACCCATTCAGTGGCAGCACTTGTGCCCCAGTTGTACACTTCACAGCTAGATTTGCATCAAGCACATTCAAAAATACGCCATAATTAACCGTCCCCAGGATGACACCAGGGTAGGTAGCAAAGTCTTTCCTGATCCCAGCTCTGTTCATCTTGGCTTCTTTTAAAAACAATGTAAGCAAGGGTTACTCCAAGCGGAGTCTCCCTTTTTTCCAAAAATTGTGCCCCACACACACCCACCCATTCAGTGGCAGCACTTGTGCCCTAGTTGTACACTTCACAGCTAGATTTGCATCAAGCACATTCCAAATCCACAAGCATTTACTCTCCCCAGGATGACACAGGGGTTGTAAATTCCTTCTGGATGGATCCATGACTTGTTCATTTTGATGAACGTCAGTCTGTCCACATTGTCACTGGACAGACGCTTGCGCTTATCTGTCAGCACACACCCAGCAGCACTGAAGACACGTTCAGAGACAACGCTGGCAGCTGGACATGACAAAATCTCCAAGGCGTAACTGGATAGCTCTGGCCATTTTTCTAGATTTGAAGCCCAAAATGAGCAAGGCTCCATTTGCAAAGTCATGGCATCGATGTTCATTTGGAGATACTCCTATATCATCCTCTCCAGCCGTTGACTATGTGTCAGACTTGTTGTCTCTGGTGGCCTTGCAAAGGAGGGTCTAAAAAAATTATGAAAAGATTCCATAAAATTGCTGTTGCCAGCACCAGATACGGTCCTACTGGTACGTGTAGACTGTTGAAGATGACGAGACCGTCCCATGTTTGTCAAGTTACAACTGGGAGATTCACTCCCTGCACCTGCACGGTTGTTTGGTGGAAAAGCGGATCTAAGATCGAGTAACAGCTTCTGCTGATACTCCTGCATACGTACGTCCCTTTCTATGGCTGGAATTATGTCACAAAATTTGGACTTGTACCGGGGATCTAATAGTGTGGCAAGCCAGTAGTCATCATCACTTCTAATTTTGACAATACGAGGGTCATGTTGGAGGTAGTGCAACAAGAAGGCACTCATGTGTCTTGCGCAGCCATGCGGACCAAGTCCACGCTGTGTTTGTGGCATAGAGGTGCTAACCGTTCTTTCTTCCTCTGACATCTCCCCCCAACCTCTTTCAACTGAAATTTGACCAAGGTCTCCCTCATCTGCTGAGTCTTCCATGTCCATGGACAGTTCGTCCTCCATTTCTTCATGTCCTCCTGCACCTTCCTCAACATCTCGCCTGCTACCATGCGCCCTTGTTGATCCCTGTCCCCCATGCTCCCATGCCTGGCGCCTTGGTGATGATGAACGTCTGGACCTTGGTGATGTTGTTGTGTCTTGCGCATATGAATCCTCCTGTAGTTCATCCCCTTCCTGTTGTCCCACCCCCTGACTCCGAATAGTGTTTAGCGTGTGTTCCAGCATGTAAATGACTGGAATCGTCATGCTGATAATGGCATTGTCAGCGCTAAACATATTCGTCGCCATGTCGAAACTGTGCAGAAGGGTGCATAGGTCCTTGATCTGAGACCACTCCATCAGGGTGATCTGCCCTACCTCTGCATTTCGTTGGCCCAGGCTATACGTCATGACGTATTGCACCAGGGCACGGCGGTGCTGCCACAGTCGCTGTAACATGTGGAGAGTTGAATTCCAGCGTGTCGCCACATCGCATTTCAGGCGATGAACCGGCAGGCCGAAAGACTTCTGGAGCAATGCAAGTCGCTCAGCTGCGGCGCTTGAACGGCGGAAGTGAGCAGACAGTTTTCGTGCCCTGTTCAGAAGGCCATCTAGGCCGGGATACTGTGTTAAAAATTGCTGCACGACAAGGTTCAACACGTGAGCCATACAAGGTACGTGTGTCACCTTGCCCAGGCGAAGGGCCGCACCCAGGTTTGCAGCATTGTCGCACACGGCCTTACCAGGCTGCAGGTTGAGTGGAGACAACCATTTATTAAACTCGGACCGCAGAGCTGACCACAACTCCTCAGCTGTGTGACTCTTATTCCCAAGACATGTCAAGCTAAAGACCGCCTGATGCCGTTGCGCTCTGCTGCCAGCATAGTAATGAGGGGTGCGTGATTCCTTCTGCGCAGTGAGAACGCTGGTGGCCTGACCAGGCAGGCTTGGGGCGGAGGTGGAGGACCCAGATGAGGTGGAGGATGCAGAAGCAGTGGCGGAACTTGGACAGACAGAGGATTGACACACAAGTTGTGGGGACGGCAAGACTTGTGCAGCAGACCCTTCACCATCTATCACCATAGTTACCCAGTGCCCAGTCAGCGACATGTAACGTCCCTGTCCATGCTTACTGGTCCAAGTATCGGTGGTGAAATGCACCCGTTCACACACAGAGTTTCTCAAGGAAGCGGTGATGTTGTGTGCGACATGCTGGTGTAGCGCGGGCACACCTTTCTTAGAGAAGTAGTGGCGACTAGGCATCTGGTACTGGGGCACAGCGACAGACATAAGGTCTCTAAAATCCTGTGTGTCCACTAGGCGGAAAGGCAGCATTTCGGTAGCCAACAGCTTACAGAGGGATAGAGTCAACCTCTTAGCTTTGTCATGGGTCGCAGGAAATGGCCTTTTATTTGTCCACATCTGAGGGACAGAGATCTGGCTGCTGTGTGTAGACTGTGTTGAGTAGGGTGTCCCTGGAAAAATGCAGGTTTGTGAGGAAAGTGCAGGCGGAGACATGATGTTGCCTTCATCCAAAGTTGGTGCTATCGATGTCTGAGAGAGCTGTACACACTCACTTGTTTCCCCTTCCAAAACAACTGACGACCTACCAAGCAAAGTGCCTGTTGCGGTTACAGTGGTGGAAGTTGTGGGTGGAAAAACAGGTGTGACAGCTGTCCCCACAGTCCTAGAAGATGACGAGCGCGCGGATGCACTGGAAGGGGCAGGCGGTGGATGGTTCGCTCCGCTAGGCCGCATTGCAGCACGGTGAGCTTCCCACTGGGCCATATGATATTTATTCATGTGACGATTCATGGAAGAAGTTGTCAAACTGCTGAGGTTTTGACCTCTACTAAGAGAACCATGACAAATTTTACAGATCACATAATTTGGGCGATCTTTTTCTATGTCAAAAAAGGACCAGGCTAGGCAAGGCTTAGAGGGCATGCGACCTGTTGATCCACCCCGAATAATGCTCAGAGGCAGAGTGGTGGCTGAGGATGCAGTTGTAGACGTGCTACCAGTACTCCGACTCTGTCCAGGAAGGCGCAAGGTAACTTCGTCATCAGTTGCATCCTCCTCCACCACCTCTGTTGACCTCCTCGAGTGCCTGACTGTGGGTTGACAGTAGGTGGGATCTAGAACTTCATCATCAATTGTTGTGTTTGCACTCCCCTCCCCCTCAGACCGAGCCTCTTCTTGCCCTGACCGAATATTTAAGTTGTCATCCCAATCGGGTATCTGAGTCTCATCTTCATCAGTATGTTCCTCATTGTCTATAACCACAGGTGTTACAGTTTGTGACAAAGGGTCAACATTATGCTCCGAAACTTGGTCCTCACGGCCTGAATCAGAGTCACAAAGGTTCTGGGCATCACTGCAGACCATTTCCTGTTCTGTACTCACTGTAGCTTGGGAGCAGACCTCTGATTCCCAGGCTATAGTGTGACTGAACAGCTCTGCAGACTCAGCCATCTCAGTTCCACCATAAAGTGCAGGGCTGATGGAGACTTCAGAGCTGGGAGAAAGCAAGTTTGATTGGGATGACAACTCAGAGGACTGGTGTTTTTTGGATGCGGTACTTGAAGTGGCTGAGAGGGCACTTGTTGGACCACTTGAGATCCATTCAAGCATTTTCCTTTTTTGCCCATCATCTACCTTTGTTCCTGTTGTTCGTGTCCGTAAAAAAGGGAGCAGATCGGATTGTCCACGGTAAGTAGTAGACATCTTACTTTTGCTGGTAGATGGTCTATCTTCAGCAGATGATAATGGAGCTTTGCCACCTTCCCCACGGACAAAACCTTTTTTTGCCTTTTCCACCACGCCTCTTCCCCTTTCCACCAGCATCTGTCATTTTGCCACTCATGTTGATTGCGACAAGATTGTGCACTGAAAATGTGGTAGTAAAAATTGAGAGGTGGTGTAGATTGCAGTGGTGGTCTAGCTTTATTAACAGCAGAATAATAAAGAATAAATATCCCTGACAATGCAACTACGGCCCTTAAACTGGCAGCAAAAATTGCTAGTATAATGGCTTAGTTATAATGAGTTGTAGTGTGCAATGCAGGCAGAGGTGCTGCAAATGTCTTTGCACTAGTGGGACTATAGCAAAGTCCAATAGCCACGTTTATGATGCCACTAGGTACACTGAGTGTTTGCTAGTATAATGGCTTAGTTATAATGAGTTGGAGTGTGCAATGCAGGTAGAGGTGCTGCAAATGTCTTTGCACTAGTGTGACTATAGCAAAGTCCAATAGCCACGTTTAGGATGCCACTAGGTACACTGAGTGTTTGCTAGTATAATGGCTTAGTTATAATGAGTTGGAGTGTGCAATGCAGGTAGAGGTGCTGCAAATGTCTTTGCACTAGTGTGACTACAGCAAAGTCCAATAGCCACGTTTAGGATGCCACTAGGTACACTGAGTGTTTGCTAGTATAATGGCTTAGTTATAATGAGTTGGAGTGTGCAAAGGACAGGAGGGTACAGTGCCAGGATTGTGGGGCTCTGGGTAGAGGAAAGGAAGCCTGCCTTTCTATTCCCTCCTAATAGGGAAATGCAGGGAGGAAATCCCTGACCTTGGCTACACAGATGCTGTCGCTGTTTTTAGGACCTGTCACCTATGGTCTGACCCTGCCGGTTTGAGCCCTTAAAAGGACTGCTAGAAAGTGCTCTCCCTAAGCTGTCCAGCGCTGGGTATGGAGCGCATACAGCTGTATCGGCGATAGGACTCAGGACGGAGCTGCGACAGTGATGTCTGACACCAAAGACGCAGAAGAGATAATGGCGTCCTGGAGGAAAATGTCCGGTTTTATAATGCAGGGACATGTGACATTGACATCCTATCACACATGCCGTTGCTTCTCTGGCTAAAAGTCCACTTAGCTGTGTGTGTGTCTGGGATTGGCTGACATGCTGGCCCACCCCACTACACGCGCGCGCTTAGGGAAGGAAGACAAGGAAAAAAAAAAAAAAAAATGGCGATCGCCATTATAGAAACAGCAGTGATCTGAAGGCGCTGTTCACGCACACTATACACTGAAATGTCATAATAGTGTGATTCACAGAGTGACTTACACTATTACAGCGGAAACCAAGCTAGGAATGAGCTGTTTTTTTGCTGCTAGAACCGTTCTCGAACGTTTCTAGAACTATCGAGCTTTTGCAAAAAGCTTGAGTTCTAGTTCGATCTAGAACAGGCCCCAAAATCACTCGAGCCTAGAACTGGAGAACCTCGAACCGCGCTCAACTCTACTTAGGATGGGCACCACACCATCATGAGCGCTTGCTTATCTTACACTAAACGACAGTGCAACATCATCAGCTCTGGTCTATCAGACACCAATGAGAAATATATATTTCTAGGCAAAGAGTTGAACACTTCAATAAAATATTCTGGTTAACCCATTATATTTTTTTAGTTTTTCTTAAAATATAGGATTTTTCTTTGAGAAAGTCCATCATTATATTTGATGAATGATGGTTTAAACTTTGTTGTGTCCTTTATATCCACACAAGTCTTTCATACCAAGTACAATTACTGCAGTTGTAAGAACACAGTCAATGTGCTGTAGCTGATAGGAACAAAAGACACAATGTGAGTTTTTAATTGATGGTACAGTGCATGCTTATTTCGGCTTTTATACAGAACACATACTTTCCGTTTTAAATAGCAGCTCTTTGAGGACTTGTAAAGGCAGCAATTTCAATCTCTTTGAAGAAAACGGAAGCTCCCATTTTAATCCTAACATCTTGATGTTGATGACAAATGACATAAATATCTATTTGAGCTTTAGATAAGGGTAATGCCCATTAAAAAGCTAAATTCATTTAGATTTTTTCAAAACAAATGTTCCTGTTTTGAAGGAAGGTGCCTCATCAGCCATGATAATGAGGTGGGAAAGAAGCCATCAATTTGTGCTGGATGACTCTGCCAGTTATTAGAAATCCACTATTTATATGTTTCCAAGTGAATTATGAGAATTATTTCTATCCAGACATGATGAATCCACCATTTATAATAAGCAAACGGTAAAGGTGGCAGATTCAATACATTTAAATATATTGCAATAATTGTTAATATTTTAGATGTTAGGCAATTCTAGTATTGTTGTGACAGCTGAAATTGCAAACACTGGATAAAAACAATAATCAAATGAATTAATTTGCAGGAAAAACCTGCATATTCCTTATATTTATATGCTCAGTTTTATTATTCTCCTTTTTTAATATGACAGATTATTATTTAATGGGATGGCGCAGGATAAGCACGCTTCGTTTTTAAATAAGAGCTTATTTGCATGGCTCCATTTAGACTGCATAGTCAATATGGAGGAAAAGATGACAAGATCATTTTCTAATCTTCCTCATTAAAGAATTGATATAAACATTCTTGTATGACTGTACAATGTGCATCAAGCCTTAGCAATAGACATTTTTTAATGTAAACTCTATAAAAACATGTGTTTAAATGATCTGATGGATAACAGCAATGGGCATTCATGGATCATGTAGAGTCTACGATGGACTGTTAATTATCATTTTAGGTTTAAACAATCTTTCTTTTCCTGTCATCTAACCAATACTTTATTTTAAGCCTTAAGCTATTGCCAAAGAAAAAAAAGTCTTGTACAGGATATGCCTTTAGGATGGTGATACTATCAAAAGTCACAGTGATTTTAAAGCACATCACATCTACACATCACGGACAGTCTGATTTTTCCATTAAATCTCACTGTCACTTTTGACAGTAGCTTCGGCACATCCTGTACATGATTCTATGGAGTCTGATGAAGACCCAAATAGGGGGGTCAAAATGTTATAATTTTTCTGGACTGCCTGTAATAAAATTCCCTAAATTAAGTTTGCTGTGCCAAGTTTTTTTTTAAATTAAAAGAAAAAAGTTGTGGTAAAGAGTTAGACAGTTGAAAAATGATTGATTGCTCTCTGAGAGAAAAAAATAAAATTTTGTACTTGTAATACCTTTTAATGGCTAACTAAAATAAAATAAATTAGGATGATGTTACAAAGCAAGCTTTCGAGACATCTCAGGTCTCTTCATCAGGCATGGTATGACAAAATATCTGAAGAAACACATTATATACACAAACAGGGCAGAGGGATGGCATAATAAAAGAACATTTAAATAAACACTGAGCTTAGAAAGTGAATCCTTAATTAGCTTTGATTAGTGGTTTGAGTTTTATAGTCCCAATATCCATGTAGGATCAGAGGCCTGGTGCCTTCAGTCTCTGGAGCAGACCTCTCAGATTTTGTAATGGGTCATAAATCCTACTGACAGGGTGAGTCCTGTGTCCACAGAGTTAAACATTGTGATTAATTTGTATTCCCAGACCCTTCAATGGCTTGGTGATCTGAAGTTGCCTTTTATTATGATAACTTTTCATGTGGTTTATGTTGTGTCCTGAAGCACAGAAATGTTTGGCCACAGGTAAATGGGTTATTTTTTGTCTGTAATTGTGTGGTGGTGAGATTTCATTTTTGCTCTTTGTCTCTGTCCTGTTTCTACAACATAGAGACCCCCAATAGGACATATAGTGTGCATGATTAACTACAGCACATTGGAGGAGGAACATGTGAATGTCCCAGGAATCTTATAGTACTTCTGTGTGTTAGGAATCTGTATCCGGTATTTGGTCTCTACATGAGAGCAGATTTTGCAGCTCTTTATATTGTAAGGATTAGGAGGCGCCATAGTTCTCCTGAATACAACAGATTACATTAAAGAAGCAAACAGACAACTGATGGATAAACAGTAGTGATGAGCGAGTATGCTTGTTACTACTCGGTACTCGCACGAGTATCACTGTACTCGGGCTACTCGGCGGGGACCGAGTAATCTCGCGATACTCGTGCTGTACTCGTGATCTTCATCCCTGCATGTTGGCACTCTTTTGAGAGCCAGCCCTCATGCAGGGATTGGCTGGCAGACCACTGCAATGCCACAGCCCTGTTAGTTGTGGAATTTCAGTGATTGGTCGGCCCGCACAGCATGACCGAGCCTTTATACCGGCGGGCGCGCTGTGCTCTGCACACAGCCATCCAGACAGTCAGTGCAGGGAGAGTGTTGCTGCTTCAGGGAAAGGTTTGCAGCCCTTTGTAGTTATTTACGTAGCAGGGCTGCAAACAGTGTGACCAGAAGTCCTTCTCAGGACTATTCTAGTTGTATACAGGCAGGCAGGGTATAGCCAGGTCGGAGTACAGTAGCAGAGTCCTTCTCAGGACTATTGTTGCTGTATACAGGCAGGGTATAGCCAGGTCGGAATACAGGCTAGTGACCAGAAGAGTCCTTGTCAGGACTATTGTAGCAGTATGCAGGCAGGCAGGCAGGGTATATAGCCATTCCTAGTGGTGACCGTATACCAGCCTTCATCATATCTGGGGCTGGTGTACACAGTCTAAAACAGTCCTGATAGTGTCAGACTTCTCAGTAATTGTCGCTCCAAAAAACCTGTTAGGTTCTTAGTGTGTCCGTGCTTGCATTTAAAAACCGCACGTGTGTGGCAGTCGGTGGCAGCGTCAGGCTCCATATTGTCCCTGGATAGAGACGTGCATGATGGCCTGTAAACCTGAAGTGCCCATTGTAAGGAATTGGGTCTATTGTAGTATAGCCCTTAGGCAGGGCAGCCAAAAATTTGGAGGCTCCACATTGTCCCTGGATAGAGATGTGCATGAGGGCCTCAAAACATTGTTCCCATTGCAAAGGAGCGGGTCTCCTGTCGTTGTAATGCCCATTCTGAAAGAATGGGTGAAAAAATTTACCACTGGGGGTATACCTGAAACAACGGCCTAACTATTGTAACGGTCATCATGATGGCGCATGAGGAGAAGGAGGAGCCGTCCAGCGATTAGCCAAAGTCCAGAAGTGTGTTACCATGGGTGATGGAGGTACATGGCAAATTCCCGTTACAAACTTTAAATTCCGCTGTCATTTGCTGGTGGTGTGGTGAAGTCTGGCCCAATCCAACCCTTGTTCATCTTGATCAGAGTCAGCCTGTCAGCATTTTCAGTTGACAGGCGGGTGCGTTTATCTGTAATGATTCCACCTGCGGCACTAAAAACACGCTCTGACAAAACGCTAGCGGCAGGGCAGGCCAGGACTTCCAAGGCGTAGAGAGCCAATTCATGCCACATGTCCAGCTTGGATACCCATTAATTTTAAGGCACAGAGGAATGTCGGAGTACAGTTGTTCGATCTGCAAGGTACTCCTTGAGCATCTGGGCAAACTTAGGATTTCTTGTGGCACTACCCCGCACCTCAGGGGCTGTGGTATGTGAGGCACTGAGAAAACTGTACCACATCTTAAAGACTGTTCCCCTACCTCTGGCGGATTGGACTTGTGCCTCTCTCGGCTGTACGCCTTGGTTGTCCACTGATTCCTGACCTATGCCGCTAGAGTTTTGTGAGGGGAATGCTTTGCCTACTTCCGTGACTATGGCCTTCTGCAACTGCTGCATTTTGCCTGACCTCTCCGCCTCGGGAGTAAGAGACATAAAGTTCTCCTTTTAGCGTGGGTCTAACAGTGTTACCAACCAGTAATGATTGTCGGCCAAGATGTTCTTAACGCGAGGGTCACGAGACAGGCAGCTTACCATAAAGTCAGCCATGTGCGCCAGACTCTTAACAGCCAGGACTTCAGTATCCTGACCAACACGATGACTGAACATGTCGTCCTCGTCCTCCTCCTCCTCCTCCTCCTCCTCCTCCTCGCCACGCTGAACCGAGGATATGACTGCATGTCATATCCTCAATTTGGCTGGAGAGTTGCTCCATGTCTTCATCCTCCTCCTCGTCATAGTCCTCCACTGCACGTTGTGATGAGACGAGGCTCGGCTGTGTGTTATCACCCACACCCACTACTGTTTCTTGCTGCAACTCATCGCGCTCCGCCTGCAATGCATCATGTTTGTTTTTGAGCAGAGACCATTTTAGAAGGCAGAGAAGCGGTATGGTGATGCTAATAATGTCGTCATCGCCGCTCACCATCTTGGTGGAGTCCTCAAAGTTTTGGCGGATGGTACATAGGTCGGACATCCATCTCCACTCAGGTGTTATTTTTGGAGTTTGACCCATTTCCCTATGGCTTAGGTGATGCAGGTACTCAACAACTGCCCTCTTCTGCTCACATATCCTGACCAACATGTGCAGACTTGAATTCCAATGCGTGGGGACATCACACACCAGTCTGTGAACCGGAAGATGCAAATGGTGCTGAAAGCCGGCAAGGCCGGCTAAAGCAGTAGGTGACTTTCGAAAATGTGCAGACAGGCGGCGAACTTTCACCAGCAGATCAGACAGCTCTGGGTATGACTTTAGAAACCGCTGAACCACGAGGTTGAGCACATGGGCCACGCATGGACCATGTGTCAGCTGGCCTCGCCTCAAAGCCGCCACCAGGTTCCGGCCATTGTCACACACAACCTTTCCTGGCTTTAGGTTCAGAGGTGTGAGCCAGTGATCTGCATGCTGTTTCAGAGCTGTCCACACCTCTTCTGCATTGTGGGGTTTGTCACCTATGCAGATTAGCTTCAGCACAGCCTGTTGCCGCTTCGCCGAGGCAGTGTTGCAGTGCTTCTGTGTCGCCCTGGACAAGCCAGGGGCCACAGAGCACAACACTTACACACCCCACACTCCCTGCAGGCACATCATAGTCAAAACACAAAATCCTTGTTGCCTTCCCCAGGGGCTGTTGTCCACACCAGGGGGTGGAGCCAGGCCGTTGGTCTCCACCCACAAAGGAGTTCACAGTCCTGGAGGAGGGAAAACACAGGCAGTGAGAGTTAAGCTAAGGAAGTAGGAAAGATGGAGGAAAGTAGTAGAGAGGAGAAAAGTGACAGCAAAGAGCCTAAAGTTGGTCCGGGTGTGTGGCCCGGACAGGACAGCAAGGTTGGCAGGATGTGGTGACCGTCTGCAGTGGAGGCCGATTGGAGTCTGCCGTAAGGACCGTGGACGGGTGGTGACCCGGCGGTACCGGACCGGTATACAAAGAGAAGCCAGCACCATTGGCAGGGGCCTTTCGGATCCCGGCAAGGCTTGGAGTCGCCGTGAATTTGCCAAATCCGTTAGTGAAGGGGACCTCCGGGTTTCCAAACAGCCAAGTCCCGATAGAAGGCAACCGTCCAACCGTGAAGGGGAGACACCGCCACCGCCAAGGGCAACCGTCTCCCAGGGCCAGCGCCTGTGGGCAAAAAGGGCTCCTCCGGCCCATATCCAGGTCGGGGAGCGGGTTACCGGTGGGAACCCATCGCTACCAACACTGAACTTAGGTGCAGGGAGAGACAGTCATCACTAACCTGCAGGGAGGAACAACCGCAGCCGTCCGAGAGACCCGTCCATCAAGCCGCTTGATTTACCGTGAACTGTGTCATCATCATTGGGCTGAGTGAGTACCTCTGTGCCGTGCGGCACAGCGCTGCCCCTGCGACCCTGCACCTCATCTGGCCTCGCAACCCGCCTGTCATCCGTCTCTACCCCATCACCGGGCCCCGGGACAACCAACCCCCCTACCCACGGAGGGGAGAAATAACAACAAATCTGCTCCCTGTCACAGGCTCCCGGGATCCCCGTCCAGAGCAGCGGTGGTGTCCACACAATCACCACAACCGTGGGTGGCGTCACGGACAATATCCCCAAAACCCAAACCACCCCTTTTCACTCACGGGCGAGTAGCGCCACTCGAGTCCCCGGGATCCGGCCATCGCTCGAGCCACCAAGCAGCAGCAGCCGTAGAGCAGCGGCAGCCGGACCCAAGCAGTGGGAGAGCGCAGCGTCCCCTCCTCCGCCCGCGACACTTCCAGCTTGGGACTGGTGGGGAGGGTAAAGTGGATGAGGATGCGCAGGAGGAGGAGGCTGAGGAGCATGACATTCCGGAGCTGTAGAGTGTGGGTGAAACCCTGACTGAGGTAGGGCCTGCAAAACTTGGTGTGGGAAGGACGTGTTCCGTCCCTCGCTCAGACTGGGTCCCAGCTTCCACAATATTAACCCAGTGTACCGTCAACGAGATGTAGCGGCCTTGCCCACAAGCACTTGTCCACGTGTTTGTGGTTAGGTGGACTTTGCCTGAAACAGCGTTGTTCAGGGCACGTGTGATGTTTTGTGACACGTGGTTATGCAATGCGGGGACGGCACACCAGGAGAAATAGTGGCGGCTGGGGACCGAGTAACGTGAGACAGCTGCCGCCATCAGGTCGCGGAATGCTTCTGTCTCCACCAGCCTAAAAGGCAACATTTCCAGCGCAAGCAGTCGCGAAATGTTAGCATTTAGAAGTGTGGCATTTGGGGCGTTGGCAGTGTATTTGCGCCTACGTTCAAAGGTTTGCTGAATGGATAACTGAACGCTGTGCTGGGACAAGGACGTGCTTGATGATGGTGTTCTTTCTGCGTGGGCAACTGCAGGTGCAGGGCCGGAGGAGGCTTGTTCGCGGGCAGCATGGACAGGGGATTGGCTCGCATGCACAACAAGCGAAGACGTAGCAGTGACATCAGCAAGCACTGCTCCTCGACTCTGTTGTACATCCCACAAAGTCGGGTGCTTGGCGGACATGTGCCTGATCATGCTGGTGGTGGTCAGGCTGCTAGTTTTGGTACCCCTGCTGATGCTGGCATGGCAGGTGTTGCAAATGGCCTTTTAGAATCATCTGGAGCCAACTTAAAAAACTGCCAGACTCGGGGAGACCTAACATTTGTACAGGCACCTTGTGTCGTGTTGTTGTTCCGGGGAACGGTTGCCTGACGTCTGCCTTGGGCCACCACCCTGCTTCTTACTGCCTGTTGGGATGCTACGCCTCCCTCCCCCTGTGCACTGCTGTCCTCGCTCTGCATATCCTCCTGCCAGGTTGGGTCAGTTACTGGATCATCCACCACGTCGTCTTCCTCTTCCGCACCCTGCTCCTCCTCCTGACTTCCTGACAATTGTGTCTCATCATCGTCCACCCCTTGTTGAGACACGTTGCCAACTTCGTGAGAATGTGGCTGCTCAAATATTTGGGCATCTGTACATACAATCTCGTCATGGCCCACTTCAACAGGAGCTGGCGAGAGGCCAGAATGTGTGAATGGAAACGTGAACAGCTCTTCCGAGTGTCCAAGTGTGGGATCAGTAATGTCCGTGGAAGTGTACTCGGCCTGGTGGTAGGAAAAAGGATCAGGTTCTGAAATGTGCGGTGCAGTATCACGGCTACTGACACTTGACCGTGTGGAAGACAGAGTGTTTGTGGTGGTGCCAATCTGACTGGAAGCATTATCCGCTATCCAACTAACAACCTGTTGACACTGGTCTTGGTTCAAGAGCAGTGTACTGCTGCGGTCCCCAAGAATTTGGGACAGGACGTGCGAGCGAGTAGATGTGGCCCTTTGTTGTGGCGAAATTAGACCTTGAAAACGACCTCGGTCTCTGCCTGCACCACCATCACGCCCACTTCCTTGTTCGTTGCCAACGCCCTTGCGCATTTTGCAATGCTGTGCTGATGTGTATTCACTAGACTTGTGCGTTATATCCAAGTTTGTGCAAAACGCACACAAGTGCACCTGAATGCTGCCACCAACAGGCACACACGTTCGGTTTTTAAATGCAAGCACGGACGCACTAAGAACCCAACAGGTCTCTATCCAGGGACAATGTGGAGCCTCCCAATTTTTGGCTGCCCTGCCAAAGGGCTATACTACAATAGACCCACTTCCTTACAATGGGCACTTCAGGTTTACAGGCCCTCATGCACGTCTCTATCCAGGGACAACGTGGAGCCTCCCAATTTTTGGCTGCCCTGCCAAAGGGCTTTACTACAATAGACCCACTTCCTTACAATGGGCACTTCAGGTTTACAGGCCCTCATGCACGTCTCTATCCAGGGACAACGTGGAGCCTCCCAATTTTTGGCTGCCCTGCCAAAGGGCTATACTACAATAGACCCACTTCCTCAAAATGGGCACATTAGACTCAAGAGGCCTTCATGTACGTCTCTTTTCAGGGACATCGAAGTGCCACACAATGTTTTCACGTAAAATCTTGCATGTAATCTCCAAAAGTAACATACACCAGCTCTATCTCACTGTTGGGTATGTGCCCTTAACATTTCCGACATGAAAATTCATTTTGGTGTCATTTTGGAAGGTTTTCTGGTGAGTCCGTAAAAATGGCGTAAAACACGGACAAAATTGTTCACAGCTGTGACTTTTGAGTGATAAATGCTTCAAGGGATTTTCCCCATGCTGTTGCCATGTCATTTGAGCACTCAGACTTTTGTGACATTTTTAGGGTTTCTACATGCTGCCGGGGGTCATTTCATAAAAATACTCGGGTCTCCCATAGGATAACATTGGGCTCGGTGCTCGGGTCGAGTACACGAGTATCTTGGGATGCTCGGCCCGAGGCTCGAGCACCCGAGCTTTTTAGTACTCGCTCATCACTAATAAACAGTACTACACCAGACTGGATGATGACACAACCCCAAAATATATGAAGGTGTTGAAAAGAGACATCAGATGTCTGGGTACAGATTCCACAAACCTTCTGGACCTAATACCTGAGAATCCAAGGATGGGAATTTTCTATATGCTTCCTAAGATTCATAAGCCAGGTAACCCAGGGAGGCCGATCCTCTTAGGGGTGGGAATGCTGACTGAAAAAATCTCTGGGTAGGTAGAAAATATCCTTAAGCCACTGGTAAGGTAGACAGCCAGATATATGCAGGACACCACTGACCTTTTAAAAAGAACACTATCTACAATAGGTCGCCTACCTGAGAGTACTATTTTAGCCACCATGGATGTGGAATCCTTATACTCTAACAACCCATATTAAGATGGACCAAATGCCTGCTAAATGTTTCTTGAAGCTAATGGGATCCTTTCTGAGTCTGTAATAAGATTCACCAGATTCATCCTCACACACAAGTTTTTCTCTTTTGGCGAGGAGCTATATCTACAACGCACAGGAACTGCTATTGGAGGCAAAATTGCACCACAGTATGCCAACCTTTTCATGGCTAAACTGGAAAATAATTTTTTAGCGTCCTGCTCCCTGAAACCATTGGCCTATTTCCGTTACATAAATGACATCTTAATTATCTGTACTGAATCTGAGCAAGAGCTTCTAAAATTCCATGAAAAATTCAATGGATTTTATTCTACCATAAACTTGACATTGCACCACTCAAAAACAGAAATCAACTTCTTGCATACCACCAAATTCAAAATGGCTCAATCCAAACATCAGTGTATCGGAAACCTATTGACCATCCCTCATACCCCAGATGGGACAGTTTCCATCCCAAACACATTAAAAAGTCCATTGTCTACATCCAGGCCCTCAGATATAATCCTATCTGTTCTAGCCCACCAGACAGGAATGAACACTTAACCCATCTTAAAAAGACATTTTTAAAACAAGGCTACCACCCCACCTCCATTGATGATCAGATCAATAGAGCCACAAGAACCCCTAGAAGTGAACTCCTTCAATACAAACAAAAAGAGGAAAATAGTCGAGTACCTCTGGTGGTGACCTACAACCTACAGCTTGAGGTACTGAGAAAAACTGCCAAGAAACTTCATCACATTCCACACAAGGATAACTGATTAAAAACAATATTCAAAGATCCTCCATTGCCATGCTACAGACAACCTCCTAATTTAAGGAGCATCATGATCCGAAGCTCAATGCATTCTGACACACCAATATTAACTTATCCTTGCAATATAAAGAGCTGCAAAACCTGCTCTCATGTAGAGACCAAAGACTGAATACAGATCCCTAACACATAGAAGTACTATAAGATTTTTTTTAAATCAGATACATTTTTATTGCATTTTAAAACTTTCATAAACATAAAAAATTGTGAGGGTAGTCCTCACACATACCTCCTCTCCTCCCCTCCCCTCCCCTCACTCCCCTTCCCCTCACCTCCCCTCCCTCTTCCCCTCCCCCCACCCCTCCACTCTCTGCATCCCTCTTTATTCACATAATGACCTGCCCTCCTTATTTCTTAGCCACTGCAATCTTTCCTTTCATACCTATAGTCTAAATATCCTTTCAGTAGATCAAATGACGCTAATCCTGGAAAGTCCAGCCACTTGGTCCAGATCTTCTCATATTGAGTTCTCCTTCCCCTTTTAATATAAACATTTTTCTCCATATAAATAATATAATTCACTTTTTCAACAAATTCCTTACGTGTCGGTGCTTTTTCAGATAGCCAATACAAGGCAATGAGTTTCCTTGCTGCATACAACAATCGTGCCACTGCCAGTTTCTCTTGTTCATCCGCCCCCACTTCATCCACATAGCCCAGCACACACACCAGCGGGTTTCTGGGTAGGTCCACTTGCATCACTGATTGAATTAAATTTAACACTGTGATCCAGAACCCTTGTAAACACGGGCATTCCCACAACATGTGCATGATCCCTGCTTCTTCCACAGTACATTTTGGACACTTGGAATCTGTTCTCACTCCCATTTTCTTCATCCACACGGGGGGTTCTATATACTCTGTATATAACATACAATTGCGTTAGCCGTTTTGCCTCGCTCAGAGATATTTTTTAATGGCATATTGCAAAATAGACTCCCATTTCTCCTCCCCAATTTCTTCCAAATCTTCCACCCACCTTGCATATGCCCCAATTTGTTGCCTCCCAACCGACATGGACAGAAGTCCCCCGTAGACCATCGATATATATCCTGCCGTCCCTCTCTGTGTCCCGAATATATTAATTACACTATCTGATTGTATAACAATTGGTGTTATTCTGTTCTGCGATTCAAATGAGTGACGTAGCTGCAGGTATTTATAAAACATACTATGTCCCAGTGGGAAGTCTTTTAGCAGTACTTCAAAAGTCTTAAATATGTTTCCATCCATCACTTGGGAGAGGTACCAGATACCAATTCTCCTCCATTGCCCAAATTCTTTAAGGGTTAAAAATTCTGGAATGTTGGGGTTGTCCCACATGGGGATATATCTAGTGAAAGGCAGAAAGTGTATCCAGCTCACCTGTTATTAGAGTCCATACTCCCCTCCAAGGTCCATGAGGCCTGCCGGTCAGTCCATACCGATGCGTGTAACAGGAGATTAGGAAAGAAAGGAATGGGCCCAGCACCAATTCAATAAAATATAAAAAAAAAATAATTTTTTTTTTCTTTTATTGGTATCCAGTTAAAATAATGTCGGGGAACTCACTGTACAAAAATATATATAGCAGGTGAAACTTAATGCGTTTCGGACGAAAAAGTTATCTAAAATCAGAGGAGTCCTTAATCATAAGTTCATATCTAGTGAACCCGGTTACCTGTCTCATCTGTTTGATCTTACCCCATACTTTATCTATCAACTGTATAGTAGGATATAATTCAGAGTGTGGACGAAACTTTCCCGCCTCCAGACTTGCCAGCAGAGGACCTTTTCCGATCACATATTGTAATATTTTCCGCGCCGATGTCTCCAAGCCTGTCACACCCCACCATGTGTTGACTCTGGGGAGCTAAGTAATAGCACCAAGGATTAGGTAGAGCCAGTCCCCCTTAGTCTTTTGGTCTCTGTAAATATTCTAACCTCATCCGTGGGCGCTTCCTTCCCCAGATTAAGCCTCGGAAAATAGAATTTATTTTATAAAACCTATTTTGTGGTAGCCATAGCGGGGCGTTATGGAGCACATAGAGCAGTTGGGGCATTAGTATCATTTTAGCTAAGTTGACTCTCCCCACCACCGAAAGGTACAGTTTGGACCAGGCCAGAATCTTTTGTTTGAACTTAAGTAAAAGGGGGTGAGATTAAGACGTTCATAGCCAGTCAGTTTATTGGATATCATAATTCCCAGATATTTAACACTAGAACTACTGGACTCGTGACACCTATATAGAAATACATGGTGCAAAGTAGTCAAAATTACTACCTCAGTAGTTCTAGTGTTAAAACTATGACACCACCTGAACCGGAGCACAAGTCACCACTACATTGGAAGGAGTTTCATCTAGTGGCATCAAAACCGATTTGTCCCAATTTATCGTGAGCCCTGATATCCTTCCAAAGTTAGATATGACCCTCATAACCGCCTCCAAGGAACTCCCTGCATCTGCCAGAAACAATAATAAATCGTCCGCATATAAGGCCATTTTCTCCTCCACACTCCCATATCGGTAATCCACTACACCAGGATCCCGCCGCATCACCGCCGCCAGTGGTTCGATAGCAATAGCAAACAACAGGGGGGACAGTGGGCACCCCTGCCTTGTGCCCATATAGAGAGAAAATCTATCTGACATGCTGCCATTCGCCCTAATTCTTGCTGTAGGAGCAGAGTACAACAGCTGCACCCACCTAAAATACACTTCCCCAAACCCCATTGATCGCATCGTAGCCCATAGGTACCCCCACTCTACGCTGTCAAAAGCTTTGGCCGCGTCTAGGGAGAGAATAACCCGCCTCCCCTTATTTTCCGCCGGTATCTGCATATTCAGGTACAGTCTCCTAAGGTTAGTTGCCGTGGATTTGTTGGGCATAAACCTTGCTTGATCTGGGTGTATTAAGGGTGTAATGACTTTGGTGAGCCTATTTGCAAGCATCTTAGCCAGGAGCTTTACATCTACTGTCAATAGTGAAATCGGTCTGTAAGAGGCTGGCAAACCCGGGTCTTTGCCTTCTTTAGGGAGTACCACAATTATTGCCTCCTGCATAGACGGCATAAGCTCTCCTCTTTCCAGACATGAATTATATACCTTAAGCAGCACCGGTAGTAAAACCTCCCTATGTTGCTTATATACTTCAGCCGGAAACCCATCTACCCCCGGCGCCTTATCATTCGCCATATCACTCAGAGCTATCTCTAACTCCTCTAAGTCAAATGGCTCATCTAGTAACTCTCTAGATTCCCTTGAGAGGACTGGTACCTGAGCTCTGCCTAGAAATTCATCCATCTCCCCCGCCTCCGGGTGCACCTTGACTGAGTATAGATCAGAGTAGAATGTTTCTAGTACTTTTAGGATCCCCGAGGTGTCCGTGACAACTGCCCCATCTACTGACTGTAACCGTGCAATATATATCGATTCCCTCTGTGCCGCAGCTATCACTGATAATAGGTGACCCGCCCGTTCTCCATTCTCAAAGGACTGCATGGTTTGGAACATTTTCTTTCTCTCCGCTGCCTGTATGGTCAATCTATTAACCATCTTTTGAGCTGCCTTCATCCTAGCGTTTGCCGCCAGATGGGGTCTGATATTAAAGCATCTTCCGCCTCCCCCAATTCCTAAAATGCAAGCTGATTCTGCCTTCTTGCCTCTGACTTTACCTTAGATATACCTTTTATATACAATCCCCTCAAGTACGCCTTCATTGCCTCCCAAACCATTTCAATAGATGCTGATCCTTCATTGAACCTAAGGTATTCCCTTAAACTATCACTAATACCCCCCCTTCTTCCACTAATTGTAACCAAAAGGGATTTAATCTCCATAAGGGTCTATTTTGGTTTTGTTGTTCCCCCAGGTCTATTTCTACACACAGGGGCGAATGATATGATACCGTCCTGGGGAAGTATTTAGTACCCACTACCAAACCTTGCATTGCTTCATTGCCCAAGGCCAGATCAATGCGTGACAGGGATGAGAACGTAGCCGAATAACAGGAGTATTGATACACTTCTGGATGCAGAGTCCTCCACAGGTCAATCAGCGCCGTTACTTTAAGTAAATTACCGAATAGAGATGAGCGAACCGGTCACGGTTCGGCTCGAGGTCGGTTCGCTGAACGGAGCTCCCGTTCGGTTCGTTGAACGTTCGACGAACCGAACTCGAACTGCATAGGAAACAATGGCAGGCAATCACAAACACATAAAAACACCTAGAAAACACCCTCAAAAAGGTGTCCAAAAGGTGATAAACAACTCACAACACAACACAAACACATGGGAAAGTGACAAGGACATATACTCATGCGAAAACAAAAGAGCTGGACAAGGAAAAAGAGGAGAAGACACAGATATATGAGTATATGCAAGGAAACATCGATGTCATTACTGTGCAACTTGAGCCCTGCTCATTTTAGGCTTCCAATCTGGATAAATTGCCTGAGCTCGACACGTACGCCTTGGGGATATTGTCGTGTCCTGCAGCCAGCGTTCTCTCGGAACCTGTCTTCAGTGCTGCTGGGGGTCTGCTGGCAGATAAGCACACGTGTCTGTCCACTGACAATGTGGACATGGCTCTCAGAGGACTTTTCTTCCCCTGGGTCAGCCAGGGGACGGGAAAGGCACACGTATTTATGAGAGTGCTTCATGCAAAGCATCTTTTTCTTTTTCAAAAGGGGGGTCAACTGATGCCAGTCAAGTGAGGTGTGTGTGGCCCAGTTAGTGGAAACGAGGGAGACTGTGGTTGGAGTGCCCTCGCTGTGTTTCTAAAAGAACCAAGATGAACAAGTCATGGCTCTCAGAGGACTTTTCTTCCCCTGGGTCAGCCAGGGGACGGGAAAGGCACGCGTATTTTTGAGAGTGCTTCATGCAAAGCATCTTTTTCTTTTTCAAAAGAGGGGTCAACTGATGCCAGTCAAGTGGGGTGTGTGTGGCCCAATTAGTGGCAACGAGGGAGACTGTGGTTGGAGTCCCCTCGCTGTATTTTACATGCTTTTAGAAGGTTGAAAAAAGGAAAAAACTGTACAAAGGCTTGGAAAATTTGTATAATTTTATTAGAGTCAAAGTTTACAAAAGATAAAAAAAGTTTAAAAAGGAGAATGATATGAGAGAGCCAGCAGGTGGCGTACTCACACCACAACCCAAAGACCAAGTCTATAGAAATAATAAAATGTGCTGAGGCACCATGCTGAAAGCACTAACAGAAGCTGCCTAAAAGCTATATCATAAGTGACTGCCAAACGGCATGTCCCAAGAGTCAATAATAATGCAAAAGCAGTCAGGCAGTTTCAGGGTATAAAGCAGCAGGTGCATATAGAAAAAGAATCAAAGTAACAGCACACAACGAGTGGAGATGTCATATACCTGGGTTGTGGGGTGAGAATCCAAGAGAACCCGACCTAGGTTTCGATCTTAATGCCTTCTCCCGGAAGAAGGCATTAAGATCGAAACCTAGGTCGGGTTCTCTTGGATTCTCACCCCATATAGACTTGGTCTTTGGGTTGTGGTGTGAGTACGCCACCTGCTGGCTCTCTCATATCATTCTCCTTTTTAAACTTTTTTATCTTTTGTAAACTTTGACTCTAATAAAATTATACAAATTTTCCAAGCCTTTGTACAGTTTTTTCCTTTTTTCAATTGATATTATATCTGTATATGGCTTTTTCCATGTACACACTATGGCACGGGTTCTACTCCCGTGTATGTTGGTTGTTCTAACCCTATATGCTTTTAGAAGGGCATGACATGGCTTGGAGGTTGACTTTCAGCATCTGCAAACTGTTGGCTACCAAAATGCTGCCTTTCCAACCTTTTTAAACCGAGGATTTTCGAGACCTTATGCCCATCACAGTGCCCCAAAAGCCGATGCCCAGGCGCCACTCCTTCTCCAACAAAGGCGTGCACGCGCTACACCAGCATGTCGCACTAAACATCACTGATTCCTTGAGAAACTCTGTGTGACAGGGTGCATTTCACCACAGATAATTGGCCCAGTAAGCATGGACAGGGGCGTTACATGTCGCTGACTGGGCAATGGGTTACTGTGGGGAGAGATGGAGAAGGGTCTGCTGTACAAGTCTTGCCGTCCCCACAAGTTGTGTCAATCCTTCTTCTGTATGTAGAAGTTAATACACTGCTTCTGCCTCTTCAACATCATGTAGGTCCTCCACCTTGGCCCAAACCCTGTGTGGTCAGGCCACCCTTCCTTGTAACTGTGCACAAGGAATACCACACACCTCCTTACTATGCTGGCAGCAGAGCTCAATGCCATCAGGCGGTCAAATTTTTACTTTGAAATGTATGGGAAATGTGAGTCACACCGCTGAGAAGTTGTGGACGGTTAGCTCTGGAGACCGAGTTTCATCAATGGTTGTCTCCACTCAACCAGCAGCCAGGGAAGGCAGCGTGCGACAATGATGCAAACATGGGTGCGGCCCTTCGCTGTGACAATGTGACACACGTGCCTTGTGTGGCTCACGGGTTGAACCTGGTTGTCCAGCAATTTTTAAAGCACTATCCTGGCCCACATGGCCTTCTGCAAAGAGCACGGTGTAACGCCTTCCTTGATCCACACACTCAGATGGGCTGTAAATGATAGGCTAGAGGGAAGCCACTCACCAAGCAGGACCCCTAGAACCCTGAAACCCTTTAACCCCTATACAGGGATTAGGAATTACACAGGGCCCAAGGTGATCAATACCTGTGGAAGGCTGCCGTTCCAGAGAATAGTAGTCAGGCAGGGTCAAAACATTAATTGAGTAACAGGAACAGAATGGGATGGCCAGGACTTAATCAGAAAACAAGCAGAGGTGAAATGCGGATCGGCCAACAAGGTACATAAACAGCAAGCAGGAAAAGTAGTCAGGTAACAAGCACACAAAATCATAAAACTGAACTGGGGGTAACCAGAGGTTCATAGCTATGTCTGGCAGTGGTCTGCAGACAGGATGGGCTTAAAAAAGGGTGTGGTGTCTTCCCATTGGTTGTAGCTGAATGATGGTACTTCATCTGTGAGATACCCACCAGCTACATTCAGCCAGAGATTCTGCATCTGTCAAGGTAATGCAGCCCAGTGGGTGAGCATAACCTGCGTCCACCTGCGCCGCTGGCATCGACTCCTCTCCCATCATCAGCACTATGAATGAAAGGAACACGTTGTCACCTGGCGACCGGAGTACAAATTGACGGAGCGGACTCCGTTGGTGACTTAACAGCCGTGTGCGGCAATGATGCAATCCTGGCTGCGGGCCATCGTCAGGGCAATGTGACACACGTGCCTTGTATGGCTCACGTGTTGAACCTAATTCTCCAGCAATTTTTAAAACACCATCCCGGCCTACATGGCCTTGTGCAGCGGGCACGCTCGCTATGTGCTCACTTTCATCGTGCGCACACAGCAGCTCAACAACTTTCGTCGCTACAGAAGTCTTTAGGTCTGGTGGTTAAACGCCTGAAATGCGATGTGCCGACACGCAGGAATTTGAATCTGCACATACGTTATGACATATAGCCTGGGATAACTTGATCCAGAGGTGGTGCAGATCACGCTGCTGAAGTGGTGTCAGATCAAGGACCTATGCACCCTTCTACACAGTTTACAAATGTCGACGAAGATGTTTAGCACTGGCAATGCCATTCTCAGCATGACAATTCTGGTCATCTACATGATGGAGCACACTGTAATTATTATTCGGAGTCAGGTGTTGGGACAAGAAGAAGGGGAGGAAGTACAGGAGGAGTCATATACGGAAGGGATAACAAGATCTACGAGGTCCAGATGGTCAGTGGCACCTAGGCGGCAGTTATGGTGAGGGAGAGGGATTAACAAGGGCGCATAGTATCAGCAAAAAGTGTTGAGGAAGGTGCAGGAGCCCATGAAGAAATGGAGGACGAACTGGCGATGGGCATGGAAGACTCAGCAGATGAGTGAGAGCTTGCTCACATTTCGGTTGTGCGAGGTTGTGGGGAGAGGGCAGAGGAAGGAGGCACGATTCTCACCTCTCTGCCACCAACACACCAAGGACTTGGTCCTCCTGGATGCACAAGACACATGAGCGCCTTCTTGCTGCACTACCTACAACATGACCCTCGGATTGTACGAATTCGAAGTAATCCTGACTACTGGGTTGCCACACTGTTAGATCCCCGGTACAAGACAAAATTTGGCGAAATAATTCCTGCCATAGAAATGGACGCACGTATACAGGAGTATCTGCAGAAGGTGGTACGCAATCTTAGATCTGCTTTTCCACTAAAACACCAGTGCTGCACAGAGTGAATCTCAACGCTTTGTCATGGATAGGAGGAAATGGTCTTTTACTTGTCCACATCTGAGGGACCGAGGGCTGGCTGCTGTGCTGAGATGGCGTTGAGTACGGTGTCCCTGCAGAGTTGCACTTTTGGTCATATACCAAAATGAGTTAAAAAAGGACAGATGCTGGTGGAAAGGGGAAAAAAGTTTTGGTCCGTGGATTTGGTGGTTAAGCAACAGTAACATTTGCTGAAGAAACACCATCTGTTACAGTGGGACTGGCAGATTTGGATAAGGTGGTATATACTATGTTACCGCTATATAACGAAAATTAATAAGAAAAGAAAGAGAAAGGTATATATCCCCATCAGCAGTCAGTGTCCACCGTGCTCCCAGATGGAAAAGGAGAGGTTGGCAACTGGAAGGTTTGGTGGAGGATACAGAGCTGTGTGGCTATGAAACTAATAGTTGCCTGAACCGAGTTAGACACCACTCGGATCTTGAGAGTGGGAGCCCTGTTAGCGTCACAGGGTCCACAAGCCCACCCAGCCCAGGAACTCACTGTTAACAACACAGGGGCCATTGAGTACGCTGACCGTGTGCGTAGGGGCCACAGCTGTGAACAGCAGGCGCATCAGCAGCAGCAGGCCTGTTAATGCCACTGGGCTGCACAAGCAGGACTGGTAGGACAGGAGCTGGTCTAAACCGTTCTGCGTTACCAACTGTGGTGGTGGCCTGCATCGACGCCCTATCCCTGCCTAAATCTGGCCTAAAGCCGCAATGGGTTCAACACATGGAGGTGTGCTCTTTCAGAGCATAATAGAAGACTGCGCACCTCCTTGTTGGCTCCAGCCCCTTTTATAACCTGGGTCCGCCCCAAACCAGGGTGAACCACAATGCACCTCCTGGAGACAAAAGTAGAGTGACACGTCATGAGTGGCATAACTAGCGTCCTATTTGGAACCGCAACTTCAATGATGACCTCATGGCTGCCATGACCCAAACACCTCACCAGTCATCATCTGACCATCAATAATGCAATGACAAGTCATAGGGGCGGGCCTCTGCAAGCCATTTGGGAGTGGCCTGGCCACATCGTCAGGACACTTGATGCCCTGTGGTCTATATGGGACCCCCACATCAGGGGCAGGGCCAAAGAGTTCATTACCGGACCTAGTCTCTGATGCAGTAAGTGCCTGAGCATGCTCAGTTGCATGAAATACAGTCTCTGAAAAAAGACTATCAGCTTTAGCATGGTGTCTAGGCACAAAACAGGACTTCGACCCGGCACGGAATGCAAGTACCTGTGCAAAGAGGCTTTTCGCACTAAGTGTGGGAGCATGCGCTGTATCCCGAAATGAAGACTTAGCCTCAGCAATAGCACAGTCAGGCAGAGCATACTCACTAGGCGAAACACTGTAGTTAGGCTGCGGCTGGGGTAAATCGGCACACACATGCGCACTAGCTGCCTCTCCACACTTAGACGTGGAGGAGAAAGCAGCCAGCTGGACAACCCGAGGCACAGCCCTAAATGGCAGCTGACGCCTGGGCGCAAATGAAACCGCAGCAGGCTTCAGGTTACAGGTTTTGTAACAACAAATACCATCCAAAAGAACAGGTGTACTTCTTCCCATGGATAATCTGATATGATCCTTTTTTTCACGGACACAACCATCGCTAACAAATGTAGATGAGGCCAAAACAGCAGCTGCTTCAATGGATCTCAAGTGCTCCATAAAGTGGCCTCTCCTCCACCCCAATTTCAAGATCCCAAATACTCCATTCCTCTGTGGTGTCAATCCAATTGCACTTGCTTCCTAACAGCTCTCAAGTTTCCACCAGCCCTGCTGAGTATGGGGTAACAGAGATGGTTGAGTTTGCATAGCTGTTCAGTCGCACTATAGACTGGGAATCAGAGGTCTGCTCCAAAGCTGCAATGAGTACAGACAAGGAAGTTATTATTATTTTTATTATTATTGATTTATAGAGCACCATTGATTCCATGGTGCTGTACATGAGAAGGGGGTTACATACAGAATACATATACAAGTAACTATAGACAGACTGGTACAGAGGGAAGAGGGCCCTGCCCTTGCGGGATTACATTCTAAAGGATTTTTGGGAGGAGACAGTAGGAGTGGTTTAGGTTGAGCGTCAAGTACGTATGGTGGTGGTGTCATTGAAGGTTATTGTCATTTCTGAACAGATGAGTTTTCAGATTCAGTTTGAAGCTTGCGGGTGTAGCAGATAATCTGACGTGTTGAGGTAGCGAGTTCCATGAGACAGGGGAAATGATCTGCGCAGATGGCCAGAAGCTTTGTGAGTGGGATCCAGGCCCCGATGAAGAAGGTGCTGAGCCTAATCTACACCCTCATTTCCAAAAAGTAAATCCTCCTGGTGGAGACAATGGGGAACATGATGAGGAGCATAGATACCTGATTGGAATGACAACTTTACTATTCGGTCAGGGCAGGAAGAGGTTGTCTCGGAGGACTCAGGACGAGGGGAATGAAAACACACAGGGTTATTGATGAGGTTGGAGACCACACTTACTGTCAAACCAAAGTCAGCCAGTCGAGGAGGTCAGCAGAGGAGGTGGAGGAGGATGCTACTGACGACGAGGTTACGTTGCGTCTTCCTGGCCAGAGACAAAGTACTGGAAGGACGTCAACAACTGAATCCTGGACCACAACTTTGACTCTGAGCAGAAGTCGTGTTGGCTATGCAGGTCGCATGGGCTTTAAGCCTTGCCTAGCCTGTGAATTTTTGGACATCGCAAAGGATCACCCAAGTCATGGAATCTGTAAGATTTGTCAACAATCTGTAAGTAGAAGGCAAAAACTCACACTTTTGAGTAGTTCCTCCATGAAGTGTCACATGGATATGAACTGATAGCGTGAAGGTGTATTGCTCAGCTTTAGCCACCGTCAATGCAACATGCTAATTTGCCATTGCATGCATTGTTGCAGACTACACACAAGGGGCTGCTGTTATTTTGGATCTGCCTTTGTTTGGTCACTATAGCAATATCAAATTGCTCTTCGGGTGTGGACTTGGAGATGCTGTCTATGAACAGAAGGAAAAGCTAAAAAGTGTGTGTTACAGCAAGGAGCCATCACGAAAACACTTCGTTCAATTGTGAGGGGAGTCATGTTGTACTTTGATGATGAGCCCCGTAATGCCAGTGAGCAGCATCCTGTGCCACAGACTAACATTCTTACAGTGCTTTCTATACTGTTTACCGTGAGAGGAGCGTAAAGTCTGTATTTCTGGCAACTGGACATCAGAGTACCCAGGTACGGTAGGCTGTGCCCAGACAATAATGCGGGCACGCAACACTTTGTTTTATTAGCAAAACACATATCTGTTCTGGGTAGGCCGACTATTTATAGACAACAAGACTTGCTGCCTCTGCACTGTCAAATTGTCACATACAGTTTAAATCATAGAGGGACAGCAACACATGTTTGCATTGACTGTTGCTTTTCAAGATTTCCATGACTGTGTTGCAGAGCTGTGTGGTTTGCATTCACACTGTTATCATCTGCATTATCTGTGAGGCTTCAGCTAACAAGGGTATTCAGGGGGGGTAATGTGTTTTGTCTATGTTTAGGTAGGTAACTTGGAAGCTCTTGTGATGCGCCACTGGTAATTCGTGTTCGCACACACACACACACACACACAAACACACAATTACTGCTACACAGAATGATTAGCAGGTAGTAGGCAACAGAATAGATTGTTCAATTATTTAAATTGTATGCATGGTTCTTATTGTTTGTTTTGGTAAAGTTAAACAATCATTTATCAACCCAACTGCCTAGAGTCCTTTTCCTGTTGCCTGGTTTTGCTGCATACTGGGGAGCCCACCCTGTACACAACTTAAAATGAAGCATAAGTCGCAATGTGAATTTCACTGTGCTACAATGCGGCCTAGCGTGCCTGTGCAACCACCGCCTGCCCCATCAAGTGCATCTGCGTGCTCTTCATCCTCTGTGACTGTGGGGACAGCAGTCACAAATGGTTTTTCACACTGAACTTCCACTCCTTTACCCGCAACAGGGAGTGTGATTGGCAGGTCATCACTTGTTTTGGAAGTGGAAACAGAAGGTATTGTTGAGCTGTCAGACATCGAGAGAACCATCATTGGATGCAGGCTACATTATATCCACGCCTGCACCTTCGTCACAGATTGGCTGGACTACCTGCAGTTGTTAATTGCATTCCAGAAATGGAAAGGAGTGTAGAATGCACATGTGTTGTACCTTGCTTGGCAGCAAAGGAACACTAACTTAGTATTCCAGACAATTGTAGGATGGCAGAAAAAGAGTCAGCTCTTTGGGCAAATTAAATAGCGTGGCAAAAGTGGACAGATGGGTACAGGGGCCGTGTTCTGTGGGTACCAGGACAGTAAAAGAAGCCTCACTTTCTATCCCTCCTAATGATCAAATGCAGCAAGGAATTCTCTGAGTTTGCTATAAAATTAGCATAGCTAAATGTGCATGAGGGTAGAATGCAGAGGTGCTTGAGATTGCTTGGCACAAGTGGCACAATAAAGGAGTCCAACAGCCAGTTCTATGATGCCACTAAATGGCAGTATTTTTTGCTATGATTATAGCTTATTAAAAACAGAGCAGGAGGGTGTCCTGCACAGGTGCTAGAAATAGCTTGGCACCAGTGGGGCACTAATGGAATACAACAGCCAGTTCTATGATGCCACTAAATGGCAGTATTTTTTGCTATCATTATAGCTTATTAAAAACAGAGCAGGAGGGTGTCCTGCACAGGTGCTGCACATAGATTTGCACCTGTGGGGCACTAATGGAGTACAACAGCCACTTCTTGTATGCCACTACGTTTACTCAATTTTTGGTATTATAATGTCTTAGTAAGTAACAATGAGTTTGAGTGTGCAATGCAGGCAGACGTGCTGCAAATATCTGTGCACTTGTGGGAAGATACAGAAGTCCAACAGCCACGTTTAGGATGCCACTAGGTACACTGAGTGTTTGCTAGTATAATGGCTTAGTAACAATGAGTTTGAGTGTGCAATGCAGGCAGACGTGCTGCAAATATCTTTGCACTAGTGGGACTATACAGAAGTCCAATAGCCACGTTTAGGATTACACTAGGTACACTCAGTGTTTGCTAGTATAATGGCTTAGTTATAATGAGTTGGAGTGTGCAGAGGGCAGGAGGGTACAGTGCCAGGGTTGTGGGGCTCTGGGTAGAGGAATGGAAGCCTGCCTTTCTATTCCCTCCTAATGGGGAAATGCAGCGAGGAAATCCCTGACCTTAGCTACACAGACGCTGTCTCTGTTTTCAGGACCTGTCACCTATGGCTCTGACCCTGCCGGTACGAGCCCTTAAAAGGACTGATATAAAGTGCTCTCCCTAAGCTGTCCAGCGCTGTGTATGGAGCGCATACAGCAGTATCGGCGATAGGACTCAGGACGGAGCTGCGCCAGTGATGTCTGACACCAAGGGCGCAGAAGGCAGATAATGGCGTGCTGGAGGAAAATGTCCGGTTTTATAATGCAGGGACATGTGACATGGACATCCTATCACACATGCCTTTGCTTCTCTGGCTAAAAGTCCACTTAGCTGTGTGTGTGTCTGGGATTGGCTGACATGCTGGCCCTCCCCACTACATGCGCGCGCGCTTAGGGAAGGAAGACAAGGAAAAAAAAAAAAAAAAATGGCGATCGCCATTATCCATACAGCAGTGATCTGAAGGCGCTGTTCCCGCACACTATACACTGAAATTTCATAATAGTGTGAGCCACAGAGTGACTTACACTATTACAGCGGAAAGCCAGCTAGGAATTAGCTGGTTTTTTTGCTGCTAGAACCGTTCTCGAACGTATCTAGATCTATCGAGCTTTTGCAAAAAAGCTTGAGTTCTAGTTCGATCTAGAACAGCCCCCAAAATCACTCGAGCCGCGAACTGGAGAACCACGAACCTAGAACCGCGCTCAACTCTATTACCGAATGGTGTACAGTTACCCCCCATTTTTCATACCTCATGTATCCCTTTGTCCCAATGTGAATTCGGTATATTATTAAAATCTCCCATTATCATAAAGGGAACCCGCGGAAAGTCTGCCAATAAATTTATCAGACTGTGAAGTAGTTTGCTGCAATATGGCAGAGGTATGTATAGGGATATAATTACTACGGCTCTTGTCCCCAGCCTACAGGAAAGACATACATACCGCCTTTCTTTATCCACGATGACCTTTAGAAATTCAAACCGTGCGCCTGAGCGGACTAGTATACTAGCCCCTCTGGAGTATGCAGAATATGTAGAATGATACCCCACCCTGAGCCACCTTCTATCCAGTAGATGCAGCTTCTCTGGTGTCATGTGTGTTTCCTGCAAGCAAATTAGGTCAGGTTTTTCTGTGCGTAAAAATTGAGAAATACTGCTTGCCTTTTGATGCTAGAGGCTAAAGCCCCTAACATTCCAACTAATTAGCTTAATGCGTCCGGCCATATGATTAATTGACAAATTCTGGTTCTCCCAGAGCTCCTTAATAGGCCAAATTAGACTGTCGACCGGCCCACCCTCCCCCTACCCCCCACAACAATAAACATAGTAACACATCGTTGCCACCAGTCCCCTTTGTATCAGGGACAGAGGGCATATGTTTGCCTTGGCAAGTCTGCCAGATACAGTGTCCATCTTTTGTCGTGTTTCCTCTTTTACGACGGACAGGGCGCTATCAACCACCAATAACACGAGAACCAGGACTTCCAGAAGGAGGGGTGGACCCCGCCTGTTTGTCGTGCACGGTATCTGGCTGTCCATCTGATCAGTATTGCAGTCCTGCCATATTCTCTCAACGCCCCTCTTTTTTTTTTTTAATATTAAGGGGGAAGAACGAAAGCAAGTTACGGGAAAGAAGGGAAAAAAAAAAGGGAGAAAGAAAGGGGGAGGGGAAGTGGGTAAAACAGAGACGAGAAAGAGAAAAGTAGTATAAGAAGAAGACAGAGGGTGGAATAAGAGGAGCGAGAGGGGAGAAAAAGAGAAACAAAAAAAAGAGGGGGGGGTATAAAAATTAATTCAGTATTTCTGCTTTGCGAGTCCAGCATGAGTTGGAAAGTCCCTTTCCATAGCCAGGATTCCATTTCCTCCCATCCTCAGTGGTGTTTGCAGACCCCTTTCCTCTAGAGTCCATTAAATGTAGATTTAAATTTGGATTGCCAAAAAAAAATGTTTTTTAAAACTTTCAAAACAGGAACTCCTCCCCGGCAACCATAGCATAGTATTTTTCCTCTACACCACTGCATGTGAGGAGAGGTAGGGTGTCCCCAAAAGTCAGTCTCCAGCTACCCCTTCACGACCCTCCCACCACAAGCGTTGTTCATTGCTATCCAGCTATCTTAGCGCTTCCTTAGCATCCAGGAAAAAGTGCACTATTCCTCCAAATACCGCTCTGAGTTTCGCCGGGTACATCATGGAGTATACCAGGTTCAGTTGTCTCAGCCTGGCTCTTTGCTTTTGCACTTCTATGGAGTAATTTGGAAAAATGAATATCTTGGAGCCATTGATGATCAGGTCCGGGTGTCCTCTGGCATACTTCAGGATATTATCCCAGTCTCTGTAGTGCAGTATTTTGGCCAGGACAGGTCGCGGTGGGTGTCCAGGAGGCAAGGGGTGGGTGGGAACCATATGGGCTCTTTCCACCGTATATGGAGTATAGAGGGGTGAGATGCTCAGATCCAATTTTACTTTTCAGCCATTCCTCAAAAAATTCAGTTGGGGGATGTACCTTCCACTTTCTCTGGAACGCCAATTATTCTCAGATTGTTACGCCTTGATCTATTTTCAAGGTCATCTGTTTTTGCTAGGAGTGCTGCTATTTGCTGTGCTGCACGCTGCCCGTCTCTGTCAGATCCTGCCATGCGGTCCCCCATGATACTGACTCTCTGCTCAACTTCTCCTGTTCTCTCTTTCACTTCATGAAGCTTGTGCTGCATGGATGCCATGTCTTCTCTCAGGCTCCTCAGCTGCAGGGTCACGTCAGTAATAGATTCTCTGCATAGCATTACTGCTGTGAGGATGTCTCTCAGTGTGGGCTCTTCAGGGATATTCTGTGTGCCTGCCAGCTCTCCTAGCTGTGCTGCCTGAGATCTGGGATTTGTCTCTGCCATGCAGGACTGAGCTCCCTCGTTGCTCTCACCCCTCCCTCCTCCTGCACTCAGCACCATGCTGTCTGCAAGTCCCATATTCATCTGCAGCTCACCTCTCACTGTCCCTCTGTGATGGGCACGGCTCTCCTGCCTGGCAAAACGTTCCAGCCGTGTTGCAGCCTGTCTTCTGGTCTCCTCAGCGTCTACACAATTATCTTTTCTCTGCTCCATGCTGCCCACGGCACCATCTTGATTCTGCTCCTCCACTTCTCCCACCTGCTTTTTCGGCCCGCTCCTTGTCATATCTGTGCCAGTAAGCAATGCAATCAGGTCAGGGGGAGGTCAGAGGGTCGTCCAGCTGCAGCCTGTGACTTCTGAGAGTGTTTATTTGGGTTTCTTCCCTAGGGATTTTCTAGATGCTTGGCAGGAGCTACAGGATCTGCTTCCGCTCACATACTGAGCTAGGCCACGCCCCCCGAAGTACTATAAAAGATTACTGGGACATTCACATGTTCCTCCTCCATGTGGTGTACTTAATCCTGTGCACTATATGATCTATTGGGGGGTCACTATGTTGAAGAAACAGGACAGAGACTAAGAGCAAGAATAAGATTGCACTGCCACACAATTACAGACAAAAAAAAAAAAAACATTTACCTGTGGCCAAAAATTTCTGTGCTTGAGGGCCCAACATAAACCACATGAAAGTTGTCATATTAAAAGGCAACGTCAGATCACATACCAATCGAAGGGTCTGGGAATACAAATTCATCACAGTGTTTAATTCTGTTCATACAGGACTCACCCTGTCAGGAGGATTTATGACACACTACAAAATCTGAGGAGTCTGCTCCAGAGACTGCTGGCACCAGGCCTTTGATCCTACATGGATATTGGGACAATAAAACTCACACCACTAATCAAAGCTAATTAAGGATTCACTTTCTAAGCTCAGTGTTTGTTTATTTAAATTTTCTTTTATTATGCCATCCCTCTGCCCTGTTTGTGTATATATTTGTGTTTCTTCAGATTTTTTGTCATACCATGCTGACTGATTAAGAGACCTGAGATGTCTCGAAAGCTTTTTTTTATTCATGACATTTCTGGATATTTTATTTATTTTTAATGGGTTTAAACCCTTCTTGAGCACCCATTTTTTTCCAAGTGTACATCAAACTTTATTCTACGGAAAAAAAAAAATCTATTTTTCACAAAAACTTATGCCAAAAATAGCATACTTTGGCCCTTTGCAAACAATAGCATGCATTATATATACACATTAGAAAAATGTTTTCCACAAATGTTTTTACAAAATGCACACTTAAGAGTAATACTTGAAGGGCATTAAAGGGTTTCTCAGCCATTTCAAAACCTGTGGTCTAGCTTTAGGAATAGTTGAAAATGTTTGAAACTAGTGAGTGATGGGCGATCCCAAACTGTAAAGTTCAAGGTTCGTAACGATCACATAGTGAATGTGTACACGTTCCCGATTACAAGCTTTCCTGGGAAGCTGGAGTTAAAGATCGGGTCCAGATCAGGTCCAGGGACTGTATAAAAAAACAAAAATACAAGAAAAAAAAAAAACAAAAAAAAAAAAAAAAAACACAAATAAAAAACATTATGCTCATACTTACATGTACTTACAGGTGTCTGTCTCCCGGCCACTCCTGCATCCGATAGTTGCTGTGCCCTCCCGGTAACCAGCACTGACTTACAGGACCTGCCCTGACATCATAACCATGTGACAAGTCTGGTGTGAATGTTGTACAGACATTGGACTAGACTGGTTACTTGGCTATGACATCATGGCAGGTCCCGTTAGCTTCCGGGGTTATGACATGCACTGCTCATCACTCGGCAAACTTCGGCTGTTTTCGTCCGTGTTCACTGTGACCTAAGGGTTCACCCGAGTCCATGGCTCATGGACTCAATTGAACATGGACTGTCCCTGTGCGAGTCTCGCATCCGGTACGGCAGCATATTGTTCTGACAGGAGCAGTCGGCTGCATGTTTTTCCATGCAGCTAAGGCACTCAAGTTTGGAGAGTGTCATTCCGTGCCGGGTGATGCTGATGCAAGAATGCACGACTCATACATAAGTGGAATTATGGCCTCAATGTCAGCCTGTTCTCATTCTGTATAGATGCTGTCTGTACAGAGTGATGAAGCAGAGCTGACAATGCTCTACCTGTGTACTACGTCGGACTAAGGATTTTCTAATAAAGATGGAGTCTCCAAATTTTTTTTTTTTTTTTTTTTTTTTTTTTTTTTTAACTGTTTACTAGAAATTCATGGTGGCCATGTCTAATTTGGCGTGACACCAAGGATTTTGGGCTGCCGGCTGACATTTTTAGAATGGGACCAGAAGGCTTGGGCCTTACCATGCTGAGAATTCCAACCCCCAGATGCCTAGTTTTACCTGACTGGCGATCAAAATATGGCAGGAGCCATGCATTTTTTTTTAATTATTTTTTAATTAAAAAATAATAGGCTTCCTGTATTTTGATTGCCAGCCAAAGTAAAGCGAGGCCGATGGGAGTAGCAGCCTGTTATGATCTAGTAACTAGAGATGACCCACCCCCCTAGAGTTCGAGTTCAGTTCGTCGAACCGTTCGACGAACCTCTCGAACCCCATTGAAAACAATGGGAGGCAATCACAAACACATAAAAACACATAATAAATGTACACATACAGTTAATAAACATTGCCTTAACACTTACCACCCCGCGATGCGTCCTGCACTCTGTCTCCCGCCGCTTTTCCATCGTTAATCGCTGCGTCCTCTCGGTAACCAGCAGTGATGACAGGACCTATCGTGACGTCAAAATAGCCATGTGACTAGTCACGTGTCTATTATCTCATTGGCTACAGACTGGTCACATGGCTTTGACGTCATGCTAGGTCCCGTCATTGTATCTCTCCGCAAAGAAAAAAAAAATGTCCAGCATCCACGTCCAAGAAAAAAAAAGGTCAATTTTTATTCAGAAAATGCAAAGAATCCGGCACACTCAATAAAATGATTTCCAAGGATAATAATTCGTTTGAATGATTTTATTGTTCTTGTGAGGATATCAAAAAATGGTATATGTACAAGTCCAACGTTTCGACCAAAACATATGGTCTGTTTCAAGGACTGTGAGACAGAAAACAATGTGTCAAAATAAGACAATTTTCATACAATAAAATTAAAGCATGTAGTTACAAAAAGAACTATTCCATAGGAAAAGAGAACATTTGAAAATAGGTATATATCCCAATGGGAAAGGGAAAAGAAAACAGGGATTACATTGAGTTTCTCCACAAGAACTCACAATTTTTATGAACATAACAGTAATATTTCATTACAACTGCGTACATCAAATTTCCAATGGGAGGAAAATGAAGGAGAAAACTAACAAAGGAAGTTAATGAGTGACACAAACCTCATAAGGTTATGGTATGATGTGTATCACATGGGATGTTCACTCGCATGTATTGAATATGTTACTCTTATAGCCTAAGACCAAAAGAAGGATAAATCAGTGATCACATGAAAGTATGGTTAAATATATAGCAAGAGATGAAGTCATACAAATCATCAAGGGACAACGTCACTCTGGGGGATAAGTGTAATTACCTTAATACCCTCACATAGGTAGATAGGATGACTAACGTCCTCTTACTGGATTAGACTTTAACAAGAAGCTGTGTAACCAATGACATGAAGATTAGATATGGGGCATCTGTATGTATAGGCAACATGGGTAATACACTGAATGTTGTCATATGAAGTACAGAGATGTACGTACATGGTCATCCAACCATCCAAGACGGGAGAAAGTAATATTCCTCACGGCTTTACAATATATGTCAAAAAGTGCAATCATGAGAAAAGCAGCAACTTTATTGGATAAAATCCACAGGTCAATCATGCCTATAACTCATGATCTAGAACATACAAGGAGAGATTACAATGTAAGTAGCTGTCATATTACCAAGAGAACACATCAGTGTGATGGGAGCGTCTGCATAAATAACAGGAGTGAAAAAAGGGGGGGGGGGAACATGATCACCTGTAAATTGCTTGTCTATGTGTGGCACCTGTTAGGGGCTGAATAAGATTCAATTGGATAGGTACAATAGGGCACCTAGGTACAAATAGGACAAAGTATTAGGGTATGAACCGGTCAATCTATCAAAAACAGGGGTGATAAAGTGCTTACCCACAAAAAGTGAAATAACAGGGAAATCCTGGGTATGAAAGTGGGGCCTGTTGTATAAGATAAAAAAGTTGGGGTTTAGTGTATAGAACATACACAAAAAGGCTAAGGGGACCTGGTCCAAAAACATACCTTGTGTCTGTCCTGGTTGGCGTGGTGCTCAAGAGTGCCTGGAGGTGGCTGGTGACCTGCCGCATGTGGATTATATATACTATAGTTAATGAAGCAGCCGGCGTGCAACATGTGTTTTTTTCGGTCGGTGTTGGAAGTGAGGCTTGGAGCGCATGACGCGCAGGAGCCCTCCGTGGTGTCCGGAGGGCGCATGCGCGGCAGGCAGGACCAGGCGTCACCACGGGGAAAGTGTATACCAAGTGAAGCGCATATCGCGCATGCGCCGCCCACGTCAGGCAGCGCATGCGCATCGGGCACTTCACTCGGCATGTGGAGTGGGAGGTTCTGGGGAGAGCGGGGACGAGTGTATCCCGCGCAGGCCCAGTCCGATTATCGGGCAGCGCATGCGCAGAAGACAACTCACCCGCGGCGTGTATACAGACGGTGAGATGTAGATGGGAAAAGTCTCATGCATGCGTCACCAAATGTTTGGTGGCGCATGCGCAAAAGTAAACCATCATTGTGCATAAGGAACCAATGTGAAACATTGCAGGAACTTGTGAATCCAGTACGTGCGACATCAGGGACAGGATAAAACCGCGTGCTTGTGATGCGTAACGTGCAGAGGTGGGATCAGGAAGGATGGGCCTAAAGGAGGAGAAAACAGGATTAGTAAAAACATAATATTATGCATATGATCATGATATGTTTTTGGCAATATATCAGCTTTACATAATATGTGGGGTACAGATAATAGGATAATTACTGCTCATGGGAGACATCTGTTAAGGAAGGAGGTCATATATCTGTAAAATGGAACAGATTAGGTAAAGACAAATGGTAAATTGTGATATAACATGGGCAAGGGGTATATCATGTCTCAATGGAAGGTCTCATATTCCCTATTCAGTCCCCTGGGTTCCAGGGTCTGTAGAGTATGTATCCAGTATGCTTCCCTATGTTTAAGTCTTTGTATCCTGTTGCCCCCACGTCTTGAGGGGGGTATATGCTCTATAATCTGATAACGGAGTTGAGCTACGGAGTGGTTATGCATGACAAAATGGTAGGGAATAGGGAGTAAGGTCTGTTTACAGTGAATAGTCGATTTGTGTTTGCTAATGCGGTCTCGGATATGCTGGGTTGTCTCTCCAACATATCCGAGACCGCAGGGGCATTTGATCAGGTATATTACAAAGGATGAGTCGCATGTAAAAAAATCATGAATGGGGAAACTCTTTCCAGAAAGGGGATGAGTAAACGAATCACCACGTGTCAAGTTGTTACATTGTAAGCATCTGAGGCAAGGGAAATTGCCTTTTTTGGGGGTTGCAAGGAAGGTTTGACGAGGGAGGATCTTCTCTGATCCCATATCCGCCCGTACCAGGTTGTCCCTTAAATTTCTTGGCCTTTTATTG